>NC_092133.1:90981387-91284417 GCF_043159975.1 Macaca nemestrina | reverse complement strand
CTCCACTGTCCATGACGTTTCCTGTCTCGGGGCCTTCACATAAGCTGAACTATTCCTTCTAATAAAAACACCTGTCTGCCTGTGTCAGTGAGTGAACTCCTCCTCCACCATCAAGCTCAAAGGTAATCCTGCCATAATGATTTTTCTTGTCAATCCACCATAACACAAGTTAGTCCCCTGTTACAAAGTCTCACGCACTGTGAACTTCTCTTTCATTGTCATAAACGTTAACATTAATTATGTGTGTATTTTTTAAATGTCTGCTCTGTAAATTTCATGAAAGCAAATAAAATGTCTATACTATTCACCACTTAATCAAGCACAAGGCTTGACACATAGTGTATGCCCAGTTGATGTATTGGGGAAAAAAGGGCAATAGAGGAAAGAGAAACAGGGAGAAGAAGGGAGGGGAGGAGGAGAGAGGGGAAGAGGAAGGGAGGAAGGAAAGAAGGAAATAAAGGAGGAGAGAGAGGAAGGGGAAGGAAAGAAAGGAGGGAAGAAGAGAAGGAGGAAGGGAAGGAGAGAAGGAGGGAGGGAGGAAGAGTTCTGGTCATTACGAACTGCTGGTTGGGGATGGTGAGATTGAAGTGGGAGTCCAAAAAAAGTGGAAGAGGAGACACAAAGATGAAGCAAGATTATACCCAAGATAGCTTCAGTTTCTTAAAATCTACATTGAAAGGAGCTTGGGGGCTGATTTCTATTGGCATTGGCGCTACACTCAATTTTCCAGTGTTCTGTTATCTACAATTTCTGACCCGTAATTATACACATCCATCAGAGGCCCAGTTGCAGGAAGTCATGATTAAGAGTTCCTGCTATATTGGCCCCTTGTGTATTAGTCATTATTTTAACATTCAGTGTAACAACATATTCAACAGTGTATCTGTATGTTTAAAAGGGAGAAAGGAGTCATTCTCTGTTAATACCAGGCAGTAGTTCTGCAGATGAAGCAATTAATTTAAATGGATCGGAGTTTTTAAAGATTGGATCCACTAAAACACACACACACACACACACACACACTCATCAACACTTTCACACACTAATACTTATGCTCATACTCACACACTCTCACACACACACCATTTAATTTGTTACTAATGCAGTAAATACCTATTAGAAAATAAATCTAAAGAAAGCTATTTTTGAAGGGTGTAAAATTCATTTTGTATTTTGAAATAAGAGAACAAAGGTGATAATGGTGATGATGATGATGATAAATGTTGACACAGAATAGTGACTAATATTTAGTGTGTGTTTACTATGTGCCAGGGATTATACTAAGTACTTTACATGCAATAATTATCTTAAGTAATCCTTATAAGACCTTATGAAGTAAATACTTTTATTACTCTCTTGTACAGTTGAGAAAAGCAAGGTATTCTTACCCAAAAGTTATTTAACTTTAAAGCCTGTGATATGCCTAGCCACTTGGCTAATTGTCTCACCTGCCCCCACCATATCCCCAAAATTGTGTCACTCATGTGCCACATACCACATGCCACAACCATACACACACACACAGCTTAAAGTTCATTTTCACAAATATATAGAGGAAGCCAGATGTAGAAAAACTTTCATTCAAATGCTTACAACTGGAGGCATTCACAGTAAACACAGATCTTCATACTGAATTCCTCAAACTGTAGAATAATTAATCTAATTTCCTCCTCCATGTTTTAATTCTGACCAGATGGCCACAGAAACTGTTTAGCCTCCTTGGTTAGTATCTATTTTCCAGACAATTCAAAGTCCCAAAAGATGTTTCAGCCTAAAAGTCACGAATTTATAAATGAACCTCCCACTCCCGATTTTTTGTACATTAAAAGCACCACACCTGACATAGTTGATGTGTTCATTTTAAAATAAATAAAGTTGAGGTTTTTCATAGCAATAACACATAAAATGACGCTTTCAGTTATGGTGACCATGTGACTGATAAAATAAATGGAGATCCAGCAACTCGTATCTGAGAAAGAAAATAATCTGTTATATTTCCCATGAGAATGTAGAGGCCATCCAGACAGAAATAGCCTGTTTTCTAGGATTGGATAAGAGTTCAAGTGCCTCAAGTGAGCACTGAATGTCCAGAATTCTCAAATAACCTTCGTTAACTTAAAATGCCCAATTTGAAAGGCATGCTGAGCTCAGATGGATTTTAAAAGCAAGGCAGGTATCTGTGTTTGCGTATCGAAACAGAAGAGCATAATTGGAATATCTGCAACAAAGAAATAATTGATGCTTGAGGCGACAGATACCCCATTTACCCTGTTGTGATTATTGCACATTGTATGCCTGTATCAAAATATCTCATGCACCCCACAAATATATACACCTACTACATACCCACGAAAATTATTTAAAAATTTTTAAAAGAAATATAAAAGAAAAAAATTAACAGAATTTTAGAAGTAAAAAGGAAGTTTCTTCTTGCCTTAAGTAGAATTGGAACAAAGAGAAACTGATATTAAACATGGGATAAAAAGAAATAATTAAATGAAAGAAACATCAAAATATTTCCATGATTTTTAAATGGATATTTTCTCTTGTCTCTCCCTCCTCTACACCCTTACCAGAAAGGAACAAACCCTCATCTGGAGAGAGGGGCAAGTGGGACCATAGTTAACCGCCTTCAATTCTCAAATCTCAGATGCAGTGATCAATACTTCCAAGCCAGAGGCAGTGGCTTTACCTGTCTAACAAAGAATGGCACTCCCAGAGCCATTTTCTGACAGCTTCTGATGCTCATCACTGTAATATGGAACTCTGCAATAGGACAGGAAGAGTTAGAGAGAGAGACTTAGTCTTCCCTAATCTTTCCCTTTGTTAGCTCCCTCACTTTGGACAAGTTACTAACATGAGTCTCTGCTTCTTTGGCTCTAAAGTAAGAGCAACCCTACCTATCTGATAACAAATGGAAATGCCTAGAATAACACTAGGCAGGCAAGTAGAGTCAATTCAAGGAATAGAGTTTTGAGAGTCAACAGAGAATAAATCAAATAAAATCAAATAATTTTAGAATCAGAAGGAAACCTTTAGATCATTCTAGTATTGTTCCTTCCTGTTTAGGAAGAGGAAACTGAGAATCTTACCATCCATTAGCATCTTTTAATACTTAATGGAAGAACAGACCTAAAAAGATAACCATTAAAAAAAAAGTAGGCTGATTCTTAAAAAAATGGTCCTAATACACAGTAAAGTCCCCAGTGGACAGGGCCAAGCCAAAGCTCAGTATATTTCTAGTGGAAGAATGACTTCATAGAAAGACTTTGCCAATACAAACCTTATAGTTTCTGGTTTCTCAGGAGAACTCAAGGTCAGCCCATTGTTTTTAATGTAGGCGTCTAGCCACTTGGCTCCCACTTAACTGGCACTAAAACAGGGGTTCTTTTTTCCAGTGGCTGATTTCCAGTCCTTCCCGTCAGAGCCCCAGTTATTACAACTATAAATAAAAATGTCATTTATTCCCATTGCTGAATTTTAATCTTTCTAAGTTAGTTCTACTCCCAAGAAGTTAAGAAGTAGAACATGAAGAGAAGCAATGGACATCCGATTTCCTTCTAGGCAGGCCATCAGCCATTGATTAAAGGAATCTATGAGTTGGACCTTATTCCAACCTCCCAGTCCTCGAAGGAATCCCACCTACAACATGAGCAAGCTGGTTATGCCGTCCCAGAATATATCTGAGTTCAGGCATTCTTGGTGTCACAAAGACATTCTTTCCACTTTCCAACGGTCCTGTTTCACAAAAAGATTTATTTTCCTTTTTCCCTAAAATCTGCCTCTCTAGAACTTCTCCCCATAGTTCCTGGTTCTTCCCCTGGAGCTGCAGCTTGTACTCTGATGTATTAATCAGAGTTTAGTTTTTATATTTTATGATGTTTTATATTATATTTTATATTAATCAGATGTTTTTAGTTTTTATATTTTATGATGTTTTGACCTCTTGGAGGACCTAGTTGAGTAAGGGAGACTGACCCCCTCCTCGGGGCTAGCTAATTCCTAAGACGATAAATGACTGGTCTGTGTGAGTGCCTTTCATACACAAACCAGCCAATCCAAAGGCTATACTCCAACCACCTCCTGTATCTAACACATACCAGGCCAATACTTTCCCTGTCCGAAATCAATGCAGGGCCAGGTACCAGACAACTAGGGACAGCCACTCTGCCCCTAAACCCACTGGCGTCATTCAAACTAACCAATCTTAAGCTGTTTCCCCTGCCCTGCCACGCTTGTTCCACAGAAAACACAATGAAGACTGGCCCATGCTGTCTCCTCACTCCTCTCCACCTCCTGTCCAACACTGGCCTTCCCCCAATGTGGCCCTGTGTGGCCTGTCATGCCCTTTCTCTCGGGAAGTAGAAGCAACAAAAATCTTTCCATCACAGCTGCTCAGTCACCTTTATAAATTAAAATCAATGTGTGTTCCAGCAATTTGGGATGCCAAGGCAGGAGAATTGCTTGAGCTCAGAAGTTCAACACCAGCCTGAGCAACATGGCAAGATGATTAAATTCACAAGAATAACTTTTCCACCATTTTAATGAAGGCACACTCCAATAGTGCTTTGCAGTTTACAAAATAGTAAATACTCCAATAGTCCCTTGCACTATTATACTCCAATAGTGCTTTGCAATTTACCCACAAGAAATCTTACAGAAAATGTGAGGGTATAATGACTCCCCTGCTTAAAGGGGCCATTTACTGTGCCTCCTTGATTCAAAAGATGAAAGCAATAAAATAGATATTTGCATGCACAAGATTTTACATTCTTTTCAATATTCTTATACCTGCGACTTTTGATCTGGAAAATCTCTCCTAAAGATATCTGTTAACTGCAGCATTCAACATGGAAAAGATTGCAGAAAGCCTTCCAAGAGCTATAAAAATAGAATTCGTAACATTTGGCTTGTGGGAAGGGCTGTGTGTTTACCAGCTTTAAGGTAGAGTGGCGCGCAGCCGCTCTATGCATTTTCTCACCGGCATGGTTTCAAAGCCCTTCCTTCCTGTGCTCCCCAAACCTGTTTACAACAGTCTTTCTCCTCCACAGTACTTGCCACAGGTAGCTAAGTGTGAATAATGGCAACCAAAAAAATAAGAAAAAAGAAAAGAAAAACTCAAGTTAGCCCTCTGGGGGAGAAGCTCACAAGGATTAATTATATTGTAGGGGTTGATATCTGTCTTAATTTACCTTTCCAGCAGTTTTGCAAATACATTTTTCCACAGTTTTAAAGAAATGTAAGAATTCCCAGTTCCACAACCAGAAAATCCTGAGTCTCTGATAGCTGAATAATGGATGAAGCTCCACTGTTTACTTAGCAGGAGAAAATAAAAGAATGATAGAGAAGTCCAAATAAAGTGCAGGAATCTGACATCCTCCTGTGCTGAACAATGGTGAGAAGAATATCCCAGCTTCTTCTTCTTCCTTTTTTTTTTTTTTGTCCATGTGGAAAACATATACAGAAACAAAAGGTCAGTATGGAGTTTATTATTATTTCACACCTGTACCTAAGAGTCCATCGGGCGATTCTCTCTGTGTCAATGTGATTGCTTCCTTCAGTAATGGGCTAAGACCTGCAACACAGATTACTAAGCATTTCCATCCCAACAACTCCACTCCATCCCCTACTCCACTGTCACTCCATAGAACTTTCCCGAAGATACCGCATAGTTTTACCAGCCAGGAAACACCTCCAATATTACCACATATTCATTTACTGAAAAGTTGATTAAAACATTAAAATATAATTAGCAAAGCTGAAGGCTTTCTTTGCAATAATGTTCAGTATTTCATGGCTGATTAATTCACTCTCCTGTACTCTTTTGTAGGGTCAACCATACCAAGTCAGTCAAGTCGAAAGCTTTTGTGGGGGGTGTTTATCTTCTGAGAGAATCCTCCCCATGAAACCTCCCACAATGCCTGTCACTGGTACCTAAAATTCCACCATTAGAGATTCACTCTTTTGGTTCTGGAGGCATTTTAATCCCTAGGGGTCCTATTAAAATGCAAAAACTCTGAGAAGAATAACAGCATTGAAAGCTATTATTAACTGACAGCAAGGAGGCCCTGGGGAATTGGACACGGGATTGGATCCAGCATAAGGAACAACTCCAGGAAATCGGGGTGCAAGCAGAGGGTAGGTAAGATGGCAGCAAAAATAAACTTTAGCTACTTCGCCATTTTGCAGGGGCAAGGCAGCCCCACTTCTGATATTCTGTACACTAAGGAAACTCCATTCAAGGTGAGATGATGGACACCCTGAGAGCAATTTATTTTCAGTTGTGCTAAAGGAGAAAATCAACAGTGACACATAATAGTATTTATGCAGAACTCTGACTTCAGTGCAGCGTGTTTAAATCGGCATGTTGCCCCTGTCCCCCAGTGCCTTGAAGAACTCACGTGGCCTTTCAAGGGTCTAAATCATATAATTATAAGCTCATGTTCTTCTATTCCCTCACCCTCTTTAGAGACAGCGATATGGAACTTTTCTTTTTCTGCTTGCTTTTAAAATTGTACTTTTCACATACACTGGAAATGTTTCTGTAGAAAATGTGGAAGTGACTTAAACTAATAAGGTGTCACCAAAAGAGAAGAACTAGGAGTCTATGGAAGCTGACTTTGTGGATTTCAGAAATCTGCCTGTATCTGATAAGCCGCAGCCGAAGTTGGTCCCAGAGCCGTCTCTCTCCCTCTCAGAGATGCTTCCTACCTTGAAAAGTCATATGGACACTAAAAGCTTTAAAATGCCACGAAAGGTTGAATTTCTGTTATTATTGTGTGGTGGTGATATGTGTATATGTGTGTATATGCATATGTACCTGTGTGTATTGAAAAATGTAAATGCACAGTGGGAAAAACTGCAGTGGGAGATTAGATTTCCCCTAGAAAGATAATGTAAAACATTTAAAGGTGTTATGACCCTAGGGAGAAAATAATAGGTTGAGGCAATAAGTTTCTACACTTTTCTTATGTACCTGAAACAAAAAGTTACGGAGGTATTTTGGGTGCTTTATTATCGTTGCCATTGTTGTCGTTTTTATAGTATACAGACGGAATGATTAACCCAAACTTAGATCCACCTCAACGAACATCGAAGTCCAAGGCTTCTCAGTGAACACTGCCCAGGGTCAAGTCAGAGAACCAGGATTACAAATTGCTTCTGGCCAGAAAGAGAGAAGTATGGTGCAGAAAATAAATTCCTGGGGAAACAAAGTGAGTAGGCCTTCAGAAAACTGTAGATTTAAGAAGACAGAATAGATGCATTTCTTTAAATCATGGTATCTTCACCGTAAGTAACTGTGTAACTGTACTTCATTAAGGGTGAGCTGATGGTTATAATATTTTAACATAGAGTTACACTTTTGTAGAGAAAGCTTAATCAAGGGTGTTTTTACTCTGTCACTCATCTCATTTATCTGAACTTGATATAATATCTGTATCTCCACTTGCCTGCATTACACCATAACTGGCCTTCGTCAAACAGGATGTGCTCCGTTTCCAATGCTCCAGAAGCACAAAACACTAAAGTCAGAAATATTTGAGAAAAATCCAGCAAAACCTTAGCCAATATAAAACTATGGAAGACTGCACACTACAAGAAAAAACAGAAAATGAATATCCTTCAAACCACAGGTCAACAGCTTCATCCACATGCATCTGCAAAACAGCAGATTTTCCCCCTGACCAGCATTAAGTGGCCTTATTTCATGCTCTACTCTTTCCAGGGTAAGGAAAGAGGAGCAAAGACCCACAGGAATCTCCTGGAGTTGCCCTCCATGGCCACTTCTGAAAGAAGTAAATAAGGAATGCAGTGTCTGGTGATTGTCAATATTTTGATCACAGATATGGAGGTGCATGAGAATGCACATGCATGTTGGGTGTGTTTTATAATTGTAAAGTCAGTATCACCAGTTGCTGATAACAGACAACCGTTCATCCAATCAACAAATACTGATTACCTATTAGGTGCCAAGGAATGTCCTATTAAGAAAAAATAAATGAGAGAGAGTTTCTGCCGTTTAGTCTAGGCTAGGAAATAATTGCATAAAATAATTACTGGGGCCAGGCATGGTGGCTCACATCTGTAATTCCAGCACTTTGGGAGGCCAAGGTAGCTGGATCACCTGAGGTCAGGAGCTCGAGACCAGCCTGGTCAATATGATGAAACCTCATCTCTACCAAAAGTACAAAAATTGGCAGAAGAATCACTTGAACCCGAGAGGTGGAGGTTGCAGTGAGCTGAGATCATGCCACTGCACTCCAGCCTGGGTGACAAAGCGAGAATCCTTCTCTATTAGGTAATAATAATTACTTAATAGTAATTATTATTATTATTATTGGCCAGGCATGGTGGCTCACACTTATAATCTCAGCACTCTGGGATGCCAAGGCAGGAGAATCCCTTGAGGCCAGGAATTTGAGACCTGCCTGGGCAACATAGCAAAACCTCATGTCTACAAATATTTTTTAAAAAATTAGCTAGGTGGAAAAGACGTGAACCAGCAGGAGTTCGTCAGAACTCTGGCAGCCTTTCTCAAAAAGTCTGGGAAGCTGAAAGTCACCGGATGGGTGGACACCATCAAGCTGGCCAAGCATAAAGAGCTTGCGCTCGACGATGAGAACTGGTTTTACACCTGAGCTGCTTCCACAGTGCGGCACCTCTACCTCTGGGGTGGTGCTGAGGTTGGCTCCATGACCAAGATCTACAGGGGCCTTCAGAGAAATAGCGTCATGCCCAGCCACTTCAGCTAAGGCTCCAAGAGTGTGGCCTGCCGGGTCCTCCAAGCCCTGGAGGGGCTGAAAATTGTGGAAAAGGACTAAGATGAGGGCTGCAAACTGACACCTCAGGGAGAGAGATCTGGACAGAATCACCGGACAGGTGGCAGCTGCCAGCAAGAAGCATTAGAACAAACCATGCTGGGTTAGTAAATTGCCTCATTCGAAAAATAAAAAAAAAAATTAGCTTGGTGTGACCAAGCACGGTGGCTAACACCTGTAATCCCAGCACTTTGGGAGGCCGAGGTGGGTACCTCGGTCAGGAGTTTGAGATCTGAGGTCAGGAGTTTGAGAACAGCATGCCTGACATGGTGAAACCCTGTCTCTACTAAAAATACAAAATTAGCTGGGCATGGTGGCAGATGCCTGTAATCCCAGCTACTTGGGAGGCTGAGGCAGGAGAATCACTTCAACCCATGAGGCAAATGCTGCAGTGAGCGGGGATGGCACCACTGTACTCCAGCCTGGGCAACAGAGTCTCAAAAAAAAAAAAAAAAAAAAAAAATGGCCGGCGGCCGAGGCAGGCGGATCACGAGGTCAAGAGAAAAAGACCATCCTGGCCAACATGGTGAAACCCCGTCTCTACTAAAAAAAAAAAAAATACAAAAATTAGCTGGGCGTGGTGGCCGGCACCTGTAATCCCAGCTACTCAGGAGGCTGAGGCAGGAGAATTGCTTGAACCCGGGAGGCGGAGGTTGCAGCGAGCCAAGATCGTGCCACTGCACTCCAGCCTGGCAACAGAGTGAGAGTCTGTTTCAAATAAATAAATAAATAAATTTTCTTTAAAAAAGGAGCTGGGTGTGGTGGCAGGTGCCTGTAATCCCAGCTACTTGGGGGCCTGAGGCAGGAGAATCGCTTGAACCTGGGAGGCGGAAGTTGCAGTCAGTTGACATCGTGCCACTGCACTCCAGCCTTGCGAGAAAGTGAGACTCTGTCTCAAAAAAAAAAAAAAAAAAAAAAAAAAAAAAAAAAATTAGCTGGGTGTGGTGGCTTGTGCCTACACTTTCAGCTTTAGGAGGCAGGAGCAGGAGGATCCCTGAAACCCAGGAGTTCAAGGTTATTGTGACTGTGATGACATCACTGCATTCCAGTCTAGGCAACAGAGCAAGAGCCTGTTGGTTGGCACAGGGGGAGCTGCACCTCGCCCGGAGCCTCACCCAGAGCCTTCTGGGATGGTGGATAGGTGAGGATCTCATGGAGGGAGGAGTTGGGAGGTGGGGAAGGGAGAGTGGTGGGGTAGTTGAGGGAAGCTCGTGACCCAGTGAGCGCACAATGCGCCAGAGTGTGGGCAGGGACTGAGGAAAGAAGTGGAAAACGGACAACCTGCAACAGTGCCTCAACGGTGCCTTGCCTCCGTTTGAAATTTCACCAGCTCCTGAGCAGGCTGGGGGTCTGGCAGGCTTTTGATGTGGATTGTCAAGATTGTTTCAATTATACGCTTGCAGTTATTGAGTCGGACAGAGGTGAAGCACCTTGCCTAAGGTCATACAGCCGGGGTTCGAGCCCAGGTGAGTCATAGCTAGATGACCTCACCGACCCCTCCCACCCCTCTGCACAGGAGATCAGCTAGTTCTGGAGGAGGATTATAACTAGACCTACATTTTAAGTGAGCAAGACATTCTAGAATTTACCCGGGAGATTGGTATTGATCCCATCAAGGAACCAGAACTGATGTGGCTGGCGTGGGAGGGCATTGTGGCCCCACTGCCTGGGGAGTGGAAACTATGCCAGGACATAAGGGGCAACAAATATTTTTTCAACTTTGCCAATGGGCAGTCTATGTGGGACCATCCACATGACAAACACTATCAGAACTTTGTGATCCAAGAGCAGGAAATCTGTCATCTCTGGGGCCATTAAGAATAAGAAGAAAAAGAAAAAGCAAAAGAAAGACAAGAAGGACAAAAAGACCTCCAAAAGTCCCCTGGCCCTGGGTTCCTCGTTAGCCCCAGTTCATGTTCCTCTTGGGGACTGGCTCCTTTAAGAGGTCTTGTTAGAAATACCAAAATTGTTAGAAATTGATCATCGGTGCTGTTAAGGAAAGTCAGCAACGAGACAAAAGATCTCTCAGCAAGGCAATCTTTACTTTCTGCAGAAAGGATACTCAATCGCAGATAGAACAATGGCAAGAGCACACCTGAACAAAGGAAAAGCAAACATGTTTATCCCTTACACATTTGGGTCATCCTTACTGCTATGTCCTGCATCCACTGGAGCAGGACCTCACACTCTTAAACTGATACCCAATTTGCTAATAGCCTAAAACTTTCCTAAATAGGTAAGTGCAGGGACGAACAAAGAAGTTGCTTACGAAATGTTTAAGGAAGCAATAACATTTCCAAATAAGGAAGGGGCATAGGCTGTGAGCTGGAACGTGCTTGTGAGCATGTCCAGCAGTTACATAGGATAGGGCTTAACAAAGAGTTATTAGCACAAAGCAAGGAGGCTTGAAGAAAGTTAGTCTGTAAAAGAAACTATTATTTCTAACACTTATGATTTATTCTTTAACAAGAAGGGAAACTTCCAAGAGGAACCTTTTTACTTTCTACAATTCCCTCCTGTTTATAGTTTTCCTCTTCAAACTTGCTTAACATGTCTTGGATTAGTTGTTTTGATTAACTCCTGGATGTATGGTACAACATAACACCTCAGAAGAAGGAGCATACTTATTATAGTTGTTAAAGAGGTAAGAATTGAGGCTACGTTTTTTTTCTTTTTCTTCTTTTTCTGGTTGATGAAATGCCAGGGTAAAAGGGATAGCCAATTGAACCAGAGCACAAGCACTGCTCTAATTATTTGGCAGAGTGTCCAGTGAAGGTCCTCCATAATACCACCAGATAATCAGGGATGAATAAGGGCAGACTGATGAGTCAGCTCTTGGAAGTGCCTGACTTCACTGCATCCTGTTAAGTCTACAAGGAACGTGAAAATTTTCCCCTTGTTGTTGGAGACATGAAGTAAAATTGGTCTTGAAAGATGGAGGCTGGATGGCCCTTGGGGGCTGACTCGCAGGGCGTTGGACTTCAGGAAATAGCAGAGAAAGAGCTTGGCACAATTTCTTATTCCAGGTGGTGGAATCTTGAAAAAGAGCTACCATGCACTCCATGTCCACTTGACTTGAGGACCGTCCTAATGGAAAGGGAACAACCTGGGCCTCTGGCCTACCATGGGCACAAGCGTAATAGTCTCTGTTGTTTAAAGTGCGAATGGAATATTTAATCCATTCTAACCAAGCATTTACATCTTTATACCCTGTTTTAATGGCTATGGTTTGCCTTAGGTCTCCTATTTGTACTACTGAGACCTTGGTTTCGTCATTGGGCATGAGGCGAGGCATAGTTTCATTTTGTAGGTTTGGGAAAGGGGCAGTTGTAGGAGGTGGAGAAGGGAGAACAAAGTGCATCTTAAAGAAGTCTATAGGATCCTTTCCAGTGACCTCTGCGCCTAAACCATAGAAACACTCTAAAGTGGGGTTAGAGTTGCTAATGGTAGGAATAGTAATGGATATAGGCACTGGGTTAGGAAAGAAAAAGAAAACATAGATAGACTAAGCTTTTCTTAGCTTTAATTTGGAAGGGCTTGATCCAGGAACAATGGCCCATGATTCTGATGATAATGGTGCTTGCTTGACTCGGGTGTGATGTGTCCACTCCCTTTCCGCTGTGTGAACAGCAGTCTTGGTGGTTAGCAGCACAAGGCAGGGTCCTTCCCGGGCTGGCTTGAGTTTCCATTCTTTCCACCCTTTGATGAGAACGTGATTCTCAGGCTGGTGCTGGTTTAACGGAAATTTTAGGGGTGGTACCTGTACTAAAACACTTTTAGTTTTGAGAGAAAGTGGAAGATAAACCAAATATATAATTTCTGAGAAACTGATCTTTTGTTTTAAATGTAGGGACATCAGCAAGAACATACATTGGGGAAACAACAGTCTCTTCAATAAATGGTGCTGGAAAAACTCGGTATCTATATGCAGAAAAATGAAACTAAACCCCTATCTCCCACCATATACAAAACTCAAATCAAAATAAATTAAAGACTTAAAGCCATGACCTCAAACTATGAAACTACTACAAGGAAACACTGGGGAAACTCTCCAGGACATTGGTCTAGGCAAAGATTTATTGAGTAATAACTCAAAAGCACAGGTAACCAAAGCAAACATGGACAAATGAGATTACATCATTAAAAAGCTTCTGCACAGCAAAGGAAACAATCAACAAACTGGAGAGACAACCCACAGAATGGGAGAGAATATTTGCAAAGTATCCATTTTACAAAAGATTAATAACCATAATATTTAAGGAGCTCAAACAACTCAACAGGAAAAATACCTAATAATCCCATTAAAAATGGGCCAAGCATCTGAATAGGCATTTCTCAAAAGAAGACATACAAATGGCAAACGGGCATATGAAAAGTTGCTCAACATCACTGATCATCAGAGAAATGCAAGTCAAAATACAATGAGCTATCATCTCACCCCAGTTAAAATGGCTTTTATCCAAAAGATAGGCAATAGCAAATGCTGTCAAGGACGCGGAGAAAAGGGAACCCTCATACACTGATGGTGGGAATGTAAATTAGTACAGCCACTGAGGATAACAGTTTGGAGCTTCCTCTAAAAACTAAAAATAGAACTACCATAAGATCCAGCAATCCCACTGCTAGGTATATATCCAAAAGAAATTAGTATATTGAAGAGATATATGTACACCCATGTTTATTGCAGAACTCTCCACAACAGCCAAAATTTGGAAGAAGCCTAAGTGTTCATCAGCAGATGAATGGATAAAGAAAATGTGGTACATAATGAAAATGGAGTACTATAAAAACAAAAAGCCATAAAAAATGAGATCCTGTCATTTGCAACAACATGGATGGAACTAGAGGACATTACGTTAAGTGAAATAAGCCAAACACAGACAGTCAAACTCCACATGTTCTCCCTAATTCGTGGGAGCTAAAAATTAAAACAATTGAATTCACAGAGATAGAAAGTAGAACGATGGTTACCAGAGAGAGGTATGAAGGGTAGTGGAGTGAGGGCAGGGAGTGAGGATGGTTAATGGGAACAAAAATATAGTTAAATGGAATTAATAAGATCTAGTATTTGATAGCACAACAGAGTGCTTACAATCAACAATAATTTACTGTACATTTTAAAATAACCAAAAGAGTATACTTGGAATGTTTGTAACACAAAGAAATGATAAATGCCTGAGGTGAAGAATACCCCACTTACCCTAATGTGATTATTACACATTGTATGCCTGTATCAAAATAGTTCATGTACCACATAAATATATATATATCTACTATGTACCCATCAAAATTAAAAAATTTAATTTTAATTTTAAAAAAATGAAAACAAAATCAAAACACAAAACCAAAAAAATCAAATAGCCCTCAGAGAGATTACTTGTTACTGCTATTCACTTCTGGGTGAACTGGTTTATCAGATCACCTGGCTCAGAATATGCATTCAACTATTTATTGAAATAATTAATGAATCATTTATCTGTCCAGATGGATTTAGGCAGAATTAGAGCATTTGGCATAAAAAATAAATTTCAGCATTGACAAGCAGAGCTGCTAAGGTGTGAATGTGTTTCCTAAAAGTTAGAAATCTGTGTTAGAAACTTAATCCTCAATGTAACGGTGTTGGGAGGTGGGTTCTAATAAGAGGTGACTGGGTCATGAGGACAGAGCCCTCATGAATCAATCAATGTCATTATCATGAGAGTGGGTTTGTTATTGCAAGAGTGGGTTGTTATAAAGTGAGTCCAGCTCCTGGAGCCTTTCTCTGTCTCACTGGGTCATTTGCCCTTCTGCCATGTTTGGATACAGCAAGCAGGTCCTCACCAAATGCCAGTGCCATGCTCTTGGACTACCCAGCCTCCAGAACTAAATTTATTTTCTTTATAAATAACCCAGTCTATGGTATTCTGTTATACAAAGGCTCCCAAAGAAGATGTGAGAGAGATATAGGTAACCCACTTTGTAATTTTGCCTTATCAGGGAATTAAAACAAAAATCCTCACATGAAATGATTCAGTACTTTTCAGATAGAATATAATTCACTTGAGTTTACTTTTTTAAAAAATCAGCAGAAATCAATTTTATGTTCCTTTTGGTAATCATTTAGTATAATATGTGCTGCTCAATTACAATCATGTAGATATACAGATGAGTATTATAGCTAAGACTTATGACATACATTTCCAACTCAATAGCTGCGAAGAAGACCACAGCAGCCTTCAAAAGTTGTATCTTCCCCTTTACTGAAGAATCACCAGTCACCTACAGTTGCACAGCAAGCATGGTAAAATAACTGAAATTTTGATGTGCCATTTCTCACTTCTTTAAGAACCCTCCTTCAAATTCCTGAATAAAGCTGCTAACTAAGATAGACAAATTTTCAAAGCAAGCCACTTATTTTTATGATGAATGACAGAGAAGAGAAATAGGATTTGTAAAGTGACTGGAAAGTGATAATTATAAGTAATTAGTATTTTTTTCTTCCCAAATTTCAGGTTTGAGGTTTAAATACATCTCTACTGAAAGGGGAATGGATAAAGAGGTAGAGTAACAGGGCCCAGTTACCCCTCCTAGTCTCTTCTTGAGGTTGGCGGTGCTTTGGAAATTTGGCGGGACTGAATTTCAACACAAGAATAATCACCAGGTGACAGATTAATAATAAGAAGGAGGGAAGGTGCGCAAATGCATGGCAGTCTAGAAATGAGAAAACATGGCTCTCGGCTGGGCGTAGTGGCTCACACCTGTAATCCCAACACTTTGAGAGGCCAAGGTGGGAGAATAGCTAGAGGCCGGAAATTCAAGACAAGCCTGGGCAACATAGCAAGACCCAGTCTCTACAAAAACATTTAAAAATTAACAGGACCTGGTGGCATGCACTTGTAGTCCCAGCTACTCAGGAGACTGAGGGAGGGGGATTGCTCAAGCCTAGGATTTGGAGACAACACTGAGCTCTGACTGCACCATTGCACTCCAGCCTGGGTGACAGAGTGAGACCCTGTCCTGGAAAAAACAAAAATCAAAAACAGCTTTTAAGTGAGCAATTTGGCCAAGCAACTTTTCTTCTTGAGGAGCAATAACCCAGTTCCTGACCAATGTCTGCCAGATGCTAACTGCCAGGCTGATTTTGGATCCTTTGTATTCTGTCAGATGAGAACACTTGTTTACCTTCCAGGACTGACCTGAGCATGAGGTGAGGTTTCTCCCTGATTTCCACTAATTTATAGACACTCAAAACCATAGGTTTTTCTAGCATGGATGGGTTTAAATTCTATTGGTTATTTCTGCTATGTTGTCATGGCAGCCTTCCCATTATAAACCTGGGCACTCAGGGAAGGGGTTGCTTACATCTGGAAGGGGAAGCGTATTAAACTGGACAAGTGAGGAATGAGTACGTTCTGGGCACAGTGGTGGGGGAAGAAGTGGGGGCAGCCGAGGGGCCCGAGGCAGGGAACAGCTGTTGAGTATCCTCTCATAGAGAGATGGACATTTTTAGACTTCCTCTCTTCAGAAAGTCCATTTCTCAGCACTACCAAGGCTCTCCACTGCTCGTCCCGTAAAACCCAACTGCCACAGCTCACCCTTGGACCTCCTCCACAAACACCCCTTCCCTTTCCACTACAGCCATTTCTCTTTAGTCCCTCGGAAACCCTCTGCTTCAGCCAAACCTATGTGCTCACTGGCCCCCAAACATTGCTTGCCTCTTGCTACAGCCAAGTTTTGGTCCACATTCGACCCAAGTGACTTTCACAGCTTCTCTCTGCCCTTCACTTTCTAAACACAGAGAATAATTCACCCCCTTCAGGAAGCCCAACTCACCTAATCACAGCACACACCACTGTCCCTCACTGGGGACTATGAAGGTACCTGCCACATGAAAGTGTGTTACTTACAGAAACCCCATACCACTTTGTCTTCTTAGGCAGGACCAGAAACTGTGCACCAAATCTGAGTTTCTGAGATGTCAAAGTGCCCGTCCTTGTGTGTGAAAATACATCTGCCTTCTGGACATCTTTTGCAATATATTCAAGGACAAATACTGACCACTTTTCAATTAGCCATGACTTTAGAATGCCCTCTTCAGGGCTTCTGTCCACTGGATGCCACACTCTTCCTCAAGGCTCACAGGGCTGTCTCCTTATCATTCAGGATGACATTCAAAGAGCACCCCATTACGAAAGTTTTATCTCTCTTTCCAGCCTAAAGAAATTTCCCAATCTTTTAATTGATATCACACTGTTTTGTTTTCATTATAACACCCATGATTTCTTATGTACTATTGCTTTCTGTTTTTTGTTTTGTTGTTGTTGTGTTTGTTTGTTTGTTTTGAAACAGAGTCTTACTCTGTCTCCCAGACTGGAGTGCATTGCTGCTATCTTGGCTCACTGCAACCTCCACCTCCCAGGTTCAAGCAGTTCTCCTGTCTCAGCCTCCTGAGTAGCTGGGACTACAAGCACACACCATCACACCTGATTTTTATATTTTTAGTAGAGACAGGGTTTCACCATATTGGCCAGGCTGGTCTCAAACTCCTGACCTCAGGAGATCCACCTGCCTCGAGCTCCCAAAGTGCTGGTATTACAGGTGTGAGTCACTGCACCCAGCCCATTATTTCTTTATTATCTCTGTTTCTGCACTGGAATGTAAGACTCATAAGAGAAAGTAGCTGTCTGTCCTGCTTACTACTTGTCCCTGGAATAATGCCTGGTATATACTGTATAATCAGTAAGTATCTGTTGGCAAATCAGTGAATTCACATTCTAAGAATGCAGTTGTGGTTTTTCTTTAATTATTCCACCCCTCGTTTACAAATAAAAGAACTACCTGGTAGCATGGAAAGTTTTCTAATTTACTTTAGGAAGATTCTGCTCTTTTGTCATTGCTGTAGTGATGCCAGGGAAGCAGCGCTCTCAGAGCTCTTGACCCAGGCTTTCTTCCATGCACCCTTCGAAACCACCTCCTTGTACAGAGAGTAGCTGATTGATGTACTTCATTGCAAAATCTAGGCAACTTCAAAATGTTTAATAGCCTTGTGGGTTTTACTGGGGAATAAAGGGATATTTAAAAACTATCACTGAGCATTTTTAAATTCAGGCTCCTCTGTGATCATACGAAGTAGAAATAGTATATTCTCGAATGACAGAAAATGGAACCCTCAAGAGGTTTAAACGCTTGGATCAGGCCCAGTGTGGTGGTTCACACCTGGAATCCCAGCAGTTTGGGAGACAGGTGGGAGGATCGCTTGAGGTCAGGAGCTCAAGACCAACCTGGGCAATGTAGTGAGACTCTGTTTATATGAAAAAAATAATTTTTAAAAATATTTGGCTGGGTGCGGCGGCACCCCAGCACTTTGGGAGGCTGAGGTGGGTGGATCGCCTGAGGTCAGGAATTCGAGACCAGCCTGTCTAACATGGTAAAACCCCGTCTCTACTAAAAGTACAAAAATTAGCTGGGTGTGGTGGTGGGCACCTATAATCCCAGCTCCTCGGGAGGCTGAGACAGGAGAATTGCTTGAACCCAGGAGACGGAGGTTGCAGTAAGCCGAGATCATGCCATTGCGCTCCATCCTGGGCAATGAAACTGAAACTTCATCTCAAAAAAAAAAATGTTTAAAATTAGCCAGGCATTTGGCATGAACCTGTAGTCCCAGTTACTTGGAGGCTAAAGCAGGAGGATCACTCGAGTCCAGGAGTTTGAGGCTGCAGTGAGCTACAATCATGCCACTGCACACTCCAACCTATGCAACAGAGTGAGACTCTGTCTCAAACAAACAACAAATGTTCAGGTCATATGAGTAGTAAGTGGTCAGAGCTGCATGCAAACCTGGGTCTTTTAATTTCATATCAACCATACATCCTTTCACATCTCCTAACACCAGTTTCTAAGAGGCAACATTGTCTCATGAAAGCAGGCCTTGACCAGAAGTAGGAACATCTCTCCTCATTCAAAGGTCAGCTTGCCGTTTGCCGGCCATGCTACCCTCTGCAGCTTCTCCTTCTGTAAAGTTGGGATGACGAAAAGTTTCCCTCCCTGCCAACTTCCTCTGGTGACTGGGATAAGCACACAAGATGATGTACATCAAGACACAACATTCCCAGCAAACAATGGCATCCCAGCAGATACTTGTGGACTGCCTGCCACATGACGGCTTTCGCTTCAAGTCTACTCCCGAATCTGCAAAAGCGAGAGAGGAGTCGCAGGTGAGAAACACAATGACGTCATGGGTTTGTTAGCTGAGGATGGTGTATAAGCAAAGAAACCTCTTCTGGAAGAATAAAAATGGAAATAGCAACTAATGCTCAGGGCTTGTTGCCATTTGAAGTGAATATTAGCTTGCATTGTCTTGGCAAGTCCTAGAGAGACATTTCGCTGTGAGCACAAGAGTTAAAGGTGGCATGCTTCAGCCAGCAAATTTCAGCAGGCTTAACACAGCAAAACCCAGAGGAAACCAACCAGCCCCAAAGGGGACTGAGCGCACAGCTCTACACCCCCATGATGGATAGTTCATACTCACTGTGGCAAGCTGCTGAAGAAGATGCAAGGAATCCATCCCTTCTCCAGCTGAGGATTCAGATCTGACAGGTCCAATGAACCAGGATCACCCTTTCCTACTCCCTGATCAAGTTTTTCAGAGAAACTATGAGAGAACAAAAACAAATCCCTAGAATAATCCTTCACAGATTCCTTCTCAAAATTGTAACTAAGCTAAAACAAAAAACCAATCAGAAAAAAAGCTAAAAGTTTTATTCATTTTGGTTGAATTAGAAGAATTTGTGTTATGACCTAGATAAGAAGCTCTTCTATATTTTTTTCTTTTGACTTAAGACACTATTAAAATGAGGCTTTTAAGGCCAGGTGCGGTGGCTCACATCTGTAATCCCAGCACTTTGGGAGGCCAAGGCAGGTGGATCAAGAGATCAGGAGATCGATACCATCCTGGCTAACACGTTGAAACCCTGTCTCTACTAAACATACAAAAAAAAATTTAGCCGAGCATGGTGGCAGGCGCCTGTAGTCCCAGCTACTTGGTAGGCTGAGGCAGGAGAATGGCGTGAAGGCGTGAACCCAGGAGGCAGAGCTTGCAGTGAACTGAGATCGCACCACTGCACTCCATCCTGGGCAACAGAGCAAGACTCCGTTTCAAAAAAACAAAAGGCTTTTAATATCTTATCCTAAAAAGCCTTGGACATATCTATAATTATGCTATGATTTTTGTGAGGGGTTTCACCTGAAGGGGGTGTGGAGACTATCAGCGTTCTGTCGAGCTCTCCTTGAAAATGTTTTCCATTACTAATAGAACCTCTTTTTCTTATTATTTATATAAGACTTTCTTTGATTTCCTGCTTGTGACACTTTGGAATGAAAAACTGGAGACTGCATTAATTAAAAACGAAAATGAGATGGCTTATTTTTTTCTTTCCAGAAAATCCTAGCCAGAGTCCCTGCAAGCAGACCTCAGTGTGAGCCTAGAGTCTACAGGGCCAAATGTTCAGGTTTCTGTCATTTGATCTGATATAAGCTTAAGTACTGATTACAATCATTTTTGTTGAGTGTGTGTGTGTGTGTGTGTGAGAGAGAGAGAGAGAGAGAGAATGACAGGGTCTCATTTTATTGCCCAGTCTGGAATGCAGTGGCGCCATAATGGCTCACTGCAGCCTTGAACTTCCCGGTAAGCAATCCTCCCACCTCAGCCTCCCAAGCACCTCAGCCTCCCAAGTACCTCAGCCTCTCAAGTAACTGGGACTACAGGCTATGCCACTAGGCCTGGCTATTTTCCCTTTCTTTCTTTTTATTTTTTATTTTTATTTTTTTGAGATGGAGTCCTGCTCTGTCACTGGGCTGGAGTTCAGGCACCGTCTTGGCTCACTGCAGTCTCTGCCTCCCAGGCTCAAGCGATTCTCCTGCCTCAGCTTCCCGAGTAGCTGGAACTATAGGTACATGCCACCACACCCAGCTAATTTTTGTATTTTTAGTAGAGACGGGGTTTCACCATGTTGGCCAGGATGGTCTCAATCTCCTGACCTTGTGATCCACCTGCCTCGGCCTCCCAAAGAGCTGGGATTACAGGCATGAGCCACTGCGCCCAGCCGCTGTTTTCTTTTTTAAATTTTTGTAGAGATGAGGTCTCACTATGTTGCCCACACTGGTCTCAAACTCCTGGCCCCAAGCGATCCTCCCGCCTCGGTGTCCTGAAGCGCTGGGATTTTAGGAGTGAGCCACCGGGCCCAGCAGAACCATTATTAATTGGAGAGTAAGATGAAGCCGAGCAAGAGAGGCAGGTGGAGGTGGCAGTTTGATCCGCCATCTCAAAATTCAAAGAGGAGAGGAAACTTCATCTGCCTCCTTGATCTCCTACTTCCTTTTCCTCTCCTCCCCTCCCTCACCCCAATCAAATTGTGTGATCAGACCTGAGAATAAAGAGAGACTTAAAAGAGAACAGGGCGAGGACTTCTGCAGCAGCAAAATGACCAAATGAAGAGCTTGTGCCCCACTTTTCACTACACGGAGGAATAGCCCAGGTGCTTGTGTGTCTGGTATTGGTGGGTTCTTGGTCTCGCTGACTTCAAGAATGAAGCCGCGGACCCTGAGTGTTACAGTTCTTAAAGATGGTGTGTCCGGAGTTTGTTCCTTCAGATGTTCAGATGTGTTCGCAGTTTCTTCCTTCTGGTGGGTTTGTGGTCTCACTGGCTTCAGGAGTGAAGTTGCAGACCTTGGCAGTGAGTGTTACCGCTCATAAAGGCAGCGTGGACCCAGAGTAAGCAGCAGCAAGATTTATTGTAAAGAGCAAAGGAACAAAGCTTCCACAGTGTGGAAGTGGACCCGAGTGGGTTGCCACTGCTGGCTCGGGCAGCCTGCTTTTATTCCCTTATCTGATACCACTCACATCCTGCTGATTGGTCCATTTTACAGAGAGCTGGTTGGTGCATTTACAATCCTTTAGCTAGACACAGAGTGCTAGACAGAAAGTTCGCCAAGTCCCCACCAGGTTAGCTAGATACAGAGTACTGATTGGTGTATTTATAATCCCTTACTAGACATAAAGGTTCTCCAAGTCCCTAGTAGACTCAGGAGCCCAGCTGGCTTCACCTGGTGGATCCCGCACCAGGGCTGCATGCGGAGCTGCCAGCCAAGCTTCCAGCCAGTCCCGCGCCCTGAGTCTGCACTCCTCAGCCCTTGGGCCGTCGATTGGACCGCGCAACGCTGCGCAAGGCGGGGCGCTAGTCCGCTGCGCAAGCGGGGGGCGCTCGTCGGGGAGGCTGGGGGCAACAGGAGCCCAAGGCGCGGGGGGCGGGGCTCGGGCATGGTAGGCAGCAGGTCCCCAGCCCTGCGCCGTGGGGGGGGTGGAGGAGGCAGCTGAGGCCCGGCGAGAATTGGAGCGCACCGCCGGCAGGCCTGCACTGCTGGGGGAACCGGCGCACCCTCTGCAGCTGCTGGCCCGGGTGCTAAGCCCCTCACTGCCAAGGGCCTGCAGCCTCCGCCGGCCGCTCCTAATGCTGGGCCCGCCGAGCCTATGCCCGCCCGAAACTCGCGCTGGCCCGGAGCGCTCCACCCAGCCCTGGTTCCTGCCCGCTCCTCTCCCTCCACACCTCCCCACAAGCAGCGATAGCCAGCTCCCGCCTCGGCCAGCCCAGAGAAGGGGCCCCACAGTGCCGTGGCGGGCTGAAGGGCCCCTCAAACGCTGCCAGAGTGGACGCCGAGACTGAGGAGGCGCCCGCGCCAAGAACAAGGGCTGCTAGCATGTCGTCACCTCTCACTTGGGGGACAGCAGCAGCTGGATGCAAATCATGAAACCAGGAGGTCCTGGCCAGGTGTGGTGCCTCATGCCTATAATCTTAACAGGTTGTTTGAAAGTGTGTGGCACTTTCCCCTTCACTCTCTCTCCTGCTCTGCAGGAGTAAGACGTGCTTGCTTCCCCTAGTCCTCCCACATGATTGTAAATTTCCTGAGGCCTCCTAGTCAGGCTTCCTGCTAAGCCTGAAGAACTGTGAGTCAATTAAACCTCTTTTCTTCATGTAAATTACCCAGTCTCAAGTAGTTCTGTATAGCAGTGTGATAATAGACTAATACACTGGGGCAACAAATATAAGTTCATCTGTCATCATTATCGCCATCAAAAATTCACATTTTGCAAGTCAGTAGGGCAGTTCCTCAAAAAATTAAATTACCACATGAACTAGCCATCCCACTTCTGGATATTTATCCAAATGAATTGAAAGCATGGTCACAAAGAGATATTCAAACACCCATGTTCATAGCAGCTCTATTCACAGTAAGCCAAAACATAGAGCAACTCAAGTGTTCATCAAAGGATGAGTGCATAAACAAAAGGTGGTATATACATGTGAAGGAATTCAGCATTAAAAAGGTAGAAAATTATAACATGTGCCACAATATGAATGAATTTCTTGAATTCAGACAATGAAGATGGTACAGCCTAAACCCTGACTTTTGATCCTGGTATTGTTTTTGGTTAAGCTGTTCTTTTTGATGGTAGACATCAGGTCCATTTTCTCTTAAAACTATGTTGTGTTTACCATAGTAAAATTAAGTTTCCAATCCATCTAAAAGCTGCATGAAATTATTTAGATCTGGAGGAAGAAGGGGGCTAGAAAAAGCTATCTCACACCACTTGGGATGAACTTTGAGGACATTATGCCAAGTAAAATGGGACAATCACAAAAGGACAAGTATTGTCTGATTCCACTTAATGAAGTAGTGAAAATCAACTTCATAGACAGAAAGTAGAATGCTGATTGCCAGGGGTTCGAGGCGGGAGAGAATGGGGAGTTATTATTTAATGGGGACAGAGTTTCCATTTTGCAAGATGAAAAGATTTCTGAAGATAGATGGTGGTGATGTTTGCACAACAATGTGAATGTATTCAATGCTATTAAACTGTACACTTACAATGATTAATATGGTACATTTTCCAGCCTGGCCAACAGGGCATAACCCCATCTCTACTAAAAATGCAAAAATTAGCTGGGTGTGGTGGTGTGTGCCCGTAGTACCAGCTACTCGGGAGACTGAGGCACGAGAATCGCTTGAACCCAGGAGGTGGAGGCTGCAGAGAGCCGAGATTGCACCACTGCACTCTAGCCTGGACAACAGCGTAAGACTGTCTCAAAAAAAAAAAAAAAGGGTAAATTTTATGTTTCGTGTATTTAACCAGAATTTTTAAAATAACAATAGATACATTTATAAAAAATTGTTTTAATGTTTTGCAAAATGAATGTCAAAAATGGATTTTCATTAGTGAAACAAGTGACTTTCAAGTAGCATAATTAATATTAGAAAATGACTTTCATTGGTGAAATGAAATGTATTCAGAGCATGTGGATTCACTAAAATTGTCATTCCTCTGCAGCCTTACATGAACCAGGCATAGAAGAGCATTTGGCCAGTGCTGGGCACTCCAAGGACAGCACTCGAGGTCTGATCCCCGGGCAGAGCACAGTGTAGTCAGTGATGTTTGTAGAGAAGGGGTCTCATCATGTTGCCCAGGCTGATCTGGAACTCCTCGCCTCAAGCAATCCTCCTGCCTCAGCCTCCTGAGCTAGGATCAATCCATTGTTGAAGAGTACATGGATGTTACTTTGCAGACTGTCAATCTGAATTTGTATTTGAATTTGTATTTGCTTGACATTGCCTAATTATTAGTTTCAGTTTCAGCTCACCCACTTTTTGTTAGCAACATGCAGAAGAGACTGTGCCCTTTTTAGTGTATCGTATCAGGAACCATCTCATGTTGGTTTGTACCTTTGCTGGTGCAGTGACTTTCAGCCACTTGGTTAAGGTGGAGTTGGCCATATTTCACCACTGCAAAATTACTGATTTTCCTTTTGTCATTAGTAAGTGTGTGTGAGAAGATTCTTTGAGATGAGGTATATATCTCATTCTTCATTGAACTATAGGGTTTTTTTTAAGTGAAAGAAAATGTATTAAGAAGCTAAAGGAATAAAAGAATGGCTACTCCATAGGCAGAGCAGCTTCACTTTAAGGTTTTGATGTCAACTGATTTTTGTCCAAATCAATAATTATTGCAATGATTGAAAAATGATTATTACTAAGTTTATTTTCATTGTCTCAAGGTCTGCTGAACTCTGGATCCAGGCTGTGTCAATATGGTAGTGTGGTGCCTCCTGTACCTGTCTTGGCCTCCTACAGTCCTTTTTATTTATAATAAAGACAGGGTCTTACTCTACTGCCAAGACTGGTTTCAAACTCCTGGGCTCAAGCATTCTTCCTGCCTCAGCCTCCCAAAGTGCTGAGATTACAAGCGTGAGCCACCACACCCAGCCAAGTCCTTTACCATTTTCAGAAAGCTTAGCTTGCACTTTCAGCAGAATGATAGACTCCCAGGAAGACTGTGAGAGAGATATAGGGCCCAAGTTGATAATATCAAATACACTGAACTTGACTGTGTTCACCATGTTTTGGCTCTAGAGAAATGAGAGTGCTAGTGAGGTTGCTGTCATTTTGTGTATCTTCTGTACCTTGAAGTCCCTCAGAAATCTTGCCCCTGGTCTTGTTCTAAGGACATAACAGGTTCCCTTTTCTCTGGAGATGAAATCTAGATCTTCGATTTTTGGAACCAAATTTGGACTCTTGACTCTGGAGCACCAATTTCTTCAGCAAGTTGTTCTCTGGAATCAATCCCAGGGTATGTGTTTTTCATAAATGCCTTGATGAGAGTGTGTAATTGAGAGGCGCTATAGATGGTATGACACCGTTTGGCTTCTCTACTGTGAAACTCCACACCAGGTTGATCTTGACCATGGCTCTGGCTTGAATCTAAAGTCTCAGGTTCTGGTCTTTTCTGGAATCGATGCCTAGCTCTTTGATTCTGAAACCAAATCTGGATTCTGTACTCTTCTGCATTGATTTCTAAAGCAAGTTGTTGTTTGGTAGCATAACCTGGGTAAGATTTTTGATTGAACGTATTGATGAGGATTTTCAATTGATCTTCTGTGAATTTGGTGTGATTGCACCTATGATTTGTTGCTACCATCTTGTGTGAAGAGGTGTCTTTGGTCATGCTGGAAGAGAGTCTTGGAGGCTGAGCTGCTGTCTGGGAGACCGCTTACAGCTCATTTTTAGAAAGAAAGATCGCATATAATACAACATTATTCACAAATCTAAAACATATGATTTTCTGGGTTTTGACAAATGAAAACACCTGTGCAACTTCAACCCTTACCAGGATATGGATGAGAGTTTCCACCCGAAATCACCAGTATTCTAACAAACAGCTTTGCATTTTTTGAATTGTTCAGTGCCTGTGAGGATTCCTTACTCCAAGTTTATGACAAATATATTCAGAAGGCATAATTTACAATTATTGTTTGGGTAAGTAGTTTCATCAATTATCTGATTATTTGCTGTGAATTTGAAGTATGTTGATTTTTATGCAGTTGTCTTCTGAGAAACACTGTGCCATTTTTCATGTGGAAACCACTTGCAGAACAAACAGAGATTATGAACGCACAGAGGTGCGTTGTGATGAGCACGTCTACCTGTGGCTGCCATTTAAGTGGAAGGTGGAATCCGACTCTGGACCATCGGCAGCCTGAGCCGGTGCTGGGCTCACACTTACCCTGGGAGTGCTCCATGCATGCTTCACCTTATGAGGGGTGCAGCAGGAACAAAAATAGAAAAGTGTGCTGTACTTTCACATTATCAAAGGACAGAGGATACCACCAAGGAATTAGAAAACTGTTAAGTGAGGCTTTATTCTTAATAGCCTTTCAAACAAGGAATTTGAAAACAGGATTCTACTCATCCCACACCAAAATGTAAACAGATGTATTATTTTTTATATTCCTAGGATAATTTTGGTTTTACTTAAGCATCACTATGCAATCATGAGCAAAAGAACAAAGCTGGAGGCATTGCACTATCTGACTTCAAACTTTACCACAAAGCTATAGCAAATAAGACAATGTGGTACTGACCAAAAATAGACACATCGACAAATGGAACAGACTAGAAAGCCCAGAAATGAACTCACTCATGTACAGTAAATTAATTTTGACAAATGTGCCAAGAATACACAGTAGGAAAACACAGTATCTTCAATAAATGGTGTTGGAAAAACTAGATATTCACATGCAGAAGAATGAATTGAACCCTCATCTCACACATATATGAAATTTAACTCAAAATGGATTACAGTCTTAAATGTAAGACCTGAAACTATAAAACTACTTGAAGAAAACATATGGAGAAAACTACATGACATTAATCTGGGCAATAATTTTTTGTATTAAACCCCAAAGCACTGGCAACAAAAGATGAATGGGATTACATCAAACTAAAAAGCTTCTGCACAACAAAGGAAACAAGTATCAGTATGAAAAGACAACCTACAGATTGAGAAAAAATATTTGCAAGTCATATATTTGATAATGGGTTAATATCCAAAATTCATAAGGAACTCAACCCAATAGCAAGAAAATATAAAAGTCAATTAAAAATTTGGTAAGGGACCTGAATAGACCTTTATCACAAGAAGACCTACAAATGACCAACAAATATATGAAAAAATGCTTAACATTGCTAATCATTAGGAAAATGCAAATTAAACCCACAATGAGATACAATCTTACAGCTGTCAGAATAGCTATGATCAAAAAGACAAATGGTAACAAGTGTTGGTGAAGAAGTGCAGAAAAAAGAATCCTTGTATACTGCTGGTGGGAATGTAAATTAGTACAGACATTATGGAAAACCATATGGCAGTTCCTCAAAAAACTGAAAACAGATTTACCATATGATCTAGCAATCTCTAGCAATCCATTTTTTGGTTATTTACCCAAAATATTTGAAATCAGTTTGTTAACAAGATGTCTGCCCTCTCATATTCATTGCAGAACTATTCACAATAGCCAAATTATGAAATCAGCCTAAGTGTTAATCAGCAGATGAGTGAATGAAGAAATGTGGTATATATACACGATGGAATACCATTCAGTCTTTGAAAAGAAGAATATTCTGTCATTTGCAGCAACATAGATGGAAATGTAGAACATTATGCTAAGTGAAATAAGCCAGGCACAGAAAGACAAATACCACATGATCCCACTTATATGTGGAATCTAAAAAAGTCAAACTGACAGAAGCACAAAGTAGAATGGTGGTTACAGAGTCTGGGGGTGGTAGAGAGAGGAATGGAAAGATGATGGTCAAAAGTTACAAAATTCCAGTTAGGAGTAATAAGATTTTTTTAAGATCTACTGCACAGCATGGTGAATTTAGTTAAAAATGGTGTATTGTACATTTCAAAATTGCTAATACATTTCAAATGTTCTCATCACAAAATAAATAAGTATTTGAGTTGATGGGTATATGTTAATTAGTTTGATTTAATTATTCCACATTGTATTTTAAATCGTAACATCCCTTTTACCTCATGTATATACAATTATAAATTATCAATTTATAAGTTTTAAAATATATGTTTCCAGATGAAGAAAAACTGAGAAATTTTGTTGCCATCAGACCTACTCTTCCTCTACTCTTGCTGAAGAAAGTTCTTCAGACACAAGGAAGTGATACCAGAAAGAAACTTGAAAAATCATGAGTGAAAAAAGAACAAGAAAAAGGGTAAAAATATGCAACTCAAATGATGTAACATTTCTGAGACTAGGATTTAATAGGCATCACAGTGTCTGCTTTCAGTCTCTTAGAACATTGAGACCTCCATGTTGTGAAGAAGTCCAGCCTAGCTTACTAGAGGAGGAGAGGCCTCTGTGGGAGAAGCCTGTCAGATAACAGCTAGTACCAACTTCCAGCATGTAAATAGGGTTGTTTGGGGCCTTTTAGTTTCAGTCAAGCTGTAAGATATCTGTAATCATATGAGTAATCTCGTGTAAGACCACTTGGAAAACCACCCAGATTGCCAATCTACAGAATTGTATAATAATAAATCTTTGTTTTTTTAAAACCTACTTTAAAAAATTCTGAAGAAAATAAAAACGAGCAACAGATTTTGAGAAAATATTTCCAAAACACATATCTAATAAAGGACTTGTACTGAGAATATGGGAAGGATTCTTACAATTCAATAAGAAGAAAACAATCACCCTAATAAACAAATGGAAAATATATTTTTTATCAATACTTCATTGAAGAAGGCATATAAAAGGCCAACAAGTATAAGGAAAGATGGCCACAAATTGTTAGTCACCATGGAAATGGATTTCTACTTAGAAATTAAATGAAATAAACTATTGATGTTTGCAAAAAGACATAGGCATCTCCAAAACATGCAGAATCAAAGAAACTAGACATGAAGAGAACATATTGCATGATTTGAATTATATGAAGTCTTAAAATAGATGAAACTAGTATATGATAGTGGAAATAAGAACCGTATTTTTCTCTTGGGGCAAAAGGCAGTAATTGAGGAAAGAAAGAAGAGAGCTTTTGGAGTTTTAGAAATGTTCTGTATCTTAATTAAAGTAGTTGTTACACATGTGTATACATTTTTCAAATTAATCAAACTTTAAACTTATAAACTGTGCTTTTTATTAAATATAAATTATGCCCCAAGAAAGATAAATAGGAAAAATGAAGGCTAAATACAAGCTGACATATTCATACACATTATAAAGATACATAGTTTTATTCTCAAAACATAGAAATCCTTACAAAAAATTAAAAATTAAAAATTAGTTGTTCTTCAGAAACATAATCTTACAAAACAAAGTGTTACAGTCATCTGAGTTGTGAGTGTATTTATGTGAAAAATTTTTCTAACTGTTGAGAAATTCTTACCTCCAATGGGAAGAACAGTACAGAAATAGTTATGAGCTGACAAAAATATTCTCTAAGTCTTTATTGTTCAAATAACCCATTTCTTGTTTGATAACTTTAAGGAAACTTTTAGAAAAATATTGGAGTTTTTTCAGAGGCTAACCTTTATATTGAGAATGAATTGTCATCTGTTTTCAAGAAAACTAATTGTGCCTTCATATTCTTTATTTCCATGATGTTTAGAAAGAAATCCCAATGCAGGAGCACATGATAAATTTCAGTGTTGTCATGAATACATTCCATTTGCTCAAAATTTCTCTAAAGTAAAATACGAATTTTTCTTGTAATAAAATTTTAATCCTATTCAATTACAAATTGCAACATAGCATATATTTTCATCATTAGGCATAATAATTTAGATCATTTATAATATATTATATTAATAAAATCCATTCCTAGCTAAATACAAATTTATATGATGTTAAAAACTGGTAAGAAGCCAGCCAAGGAGCCTTAGTGGGTTATCGAAGTGATACACAGAGAACAGGATGATACCGGATGATACCATAGTTGTGAAGTCTGGTTTTAAAAGTATGTTTGTCCAGGGTCACTGTGGTCAATACTAATTTAATTTTACATTTAAAAATAACTAAAAGAGTATAATTGGATGATTTGTAACACAAAGGATAAGTGCTTGAGGTAATGGATATTCCATTTATTTTGAGGGGATTATTACGCATTGTACGCCTATATCAAAATATCTCATGTATCTCATAAGTATTTACAGCTACTTCACACCCACAGAAATTAATTTTTTTTTTTTTTAAAAAGTGTTTGTTAAGTGCACCCAGCTCTCCTGAAGGAGGGCAAGCCAGGAACAAAGATAAGTGGATTTTACCAGAAAGACGCTACTGGGGTAAGTGACAAAGTGTCATCAGCAGTCTGTGGAGATTAAAATCCAGTCCAGGAGAGATAGCAGACATAGAGTGGAGGTTTTGGCATTGCCAGCCCGTCACACTCTGCCTACCCACGTACACTCTGCCTATCCTCTCCACCCCACCAGCCACTTGATGCTGGTGATGTGTTGTCTTCCAAGCGTGGTAGAAAACAAGTTCAATAGGTCTTTACAATTTGACAAGCAACCCACACCTAGGATGCACTGTTTTTGCTCATTATGCCACTGCCAGCCAATAACTAATTTCCTACTTGCAGTGGTTCTCAAATTTGGCATGCATCACTATCACTTGGAAGGTTTGTGAAATCACAGATTGCTGGGCCCTATCCCAGGAGTTTCCGATTCCGCAGGCGGGGTCCAAGAATTTGCATTTATAACAAGGTGCTGTATTGCTACCAGTCCAGGGACCACAGTTTGAGAACTAATGTCATATTTCATTCTTCTGACACTCATTTTAATTCTCTTTCACTAAGTGTAAATTAGTTTTTCCAGAACATTAACAGTAATGGAAATGAAGCTGAGGAACTAATGAGCTGTTTTACATACAGGAACAAGGCAGGGTATAAGCAAATCTGTATCACAGATCGTATCAGTCTTAAATGAGGTGCTTACTATAATCATGCTGCTTATAGGGGATAGAAAGAATGGAGACATGAGAAAAGAAAGGGAAAGTTTATTTATTTTTGCCTACTTTGCACCAACTGGCTCTGAGAGCCATGAGCAGAAGTGGCTTCAGTGCTAGTTAGTGGTAATTGTGATAGAACATTTTTCAGAGCTGGGGATAGAATTCTCTAGGGCTGCCTAAAACCCGTGTCATTCATTAACAGTGCAAGTAAAGAGCTGCCACAGAATTTCTCTGCCCATTTGGGCTTAAGCTAGAAAGTGATAAGTTCGTTTCTTAGCCTACTGGTCACTCCAATGGTGATAAATGTACAGATAATTAATTCTTCAGAGAGTAGATTTTCTTCCATTGTTTAGTTCAACTTGAAAATGTTTTCAGTGAAACTAACATGCCTATGGGAAATTATAATAGCTTGCTTTAATTATATTACTAATGTGCTAAGTAATTAGTGTAGAAAAGTAGTTATCAGGTATTTCCTATTACGAAATGCCTTGCTAAGTTGAGCCTTTGAACTCAGGGCAGGGCTAGGAAAGGGAGTTACAATATAAAACGTCACTTAACAGTATAGTGACACAGTATTGACTGGGGAAGAAAGAAAATTAGGTGAGACCATAAGATGTTAAAAAACTGGAGGACAATATTAGGTGTAGGTGTGCGTGACAATACAGGAATAAATAAATAACTTGTAGGAACCAGTTGTAGAAATGATGGAGAAAACACATTCCACCCTGTCTCTACCACTGAATGCAGCTATGAAATAGAATATATATTGAGCAGCTATTATCAGATTCTGAAAAATTAATAGTAGCAGGATTGCAAAGATCAGAATCCAAAGCCCCACCAAATCAGTGGTGAGTTTACCATTTTTTAATCTTCTTGTCCTCTTGTGTATTGCTCCAGGACATAGGTACAGTCACAAAAGTAAGCAACAGAGAAGAGTACCTAAGGCTCTATGTTTCTGGCTACAGAACCTAAAAGAAGAGCCTCAAGGAAACAAGATGTACTGAGGAGATTGTAATGATGAAGGACCTCAAGAAAGAAACTCCATTATGTTAAGTAATCCCAAAGTTTACTCCAAAACTACATATGATTGGATCTGGCACTAATCAGTATAACAAAGACATTGAAAATTGAACTAACAGAAAGATTTCTGGCCAGAACCCACATTACAACTGGATGATATACAAATGGGACAGATCTGAACAGCTCTTTAAAAGTTTTGAAGACTGAGCTGATGGGAAACCACTTCAGATGGGATAAAACTTTTGGCCCAAATTTAACCAGGTCAATTTCTTCCTAAAATAAATATGTCAACATTCTCCAGATGATTTTACTTCAAGCCTCAAAACATGATACCTCAGTCCAAAACTACTCAGCAAATGGACACGATAGATACAAACACTGAGATGGCACAGAGGTTGGAATTAGCTGACACATACTTGAAATCAGCTATTTAAAAATGTTCTAACAAGCAATTGCAAACACACTAAAATTAAAAGAAAAATCGTCCCAGCAATGATATGAAAAGAAAAACAAATGAAAATATAGAACTAAAAAATACAATAACAGAAATATAAAACTCATTGAAAGAGCTCAAAAGCATAATTGAGATGACAGATTAAATGGTGAGTGAAACTGAAAATAGATCAGTAGAAATTATCCAATTTGGAAATCAGAAAAAAAAAAAAGATTTAAAGCAAATGAACAGAGCCTCACACCTGGGGGGAAATAATAAAGGTATAACATTCTTGTCATCAGAGTCTCAGGACAACAGAAAACAGTGCTAAAAAGTACATTTCAAGAGATAATGGCTGAAAAATTCCCAAGTTTGGGAAACTACATAAACCTACAGATTCAGGAAGATGAGTGAATCTCAAATGGGATAAACTCAAAGAAATTTTATGCTTAGACCAATCATAATCAAATTACCATAAACTTGAGGACAGAAAAAAAAATACTTGAAGTCAACCGGAAAATAGGCACATTACCTATAAGGGAAGAATAATTTTTGTTTTTTGTTTTTTTTTCAACTTCTAATTTCTGGGGTTACACGTGCAGGTTTGTTACATGGGTAAATTGTGTGTCAGCAAGATTGGTTATATGAATGATCCCATCACCCAAATAATGAGCATAGTACCCGATAGGTAGTTCTTCAGCCCTCACCCCCTCCCATCCTACCTACTCTAGTAGTTCCCGGTATCTGTTGTTGCCATCTTTATGTCCATGTATACTCATTTTTTAGCTCCCCTTATAAGTGAGAACATGTGGTAGTTGGTTTTCTGTTCCTGCATCAATTCACTTAGAATAATGGCCTTCCATAGATTTCCAACCAGAAACTACAAAAGGAAATGGCATAATATTTTTCAATTACTGAAAGAAAAAAACTGTTGGGGCCAGGCATGGTGATTCACATCTGTAAACTCAGAGCCTTGGGAGGCCGAGGCAGGAGGATCACATGAGCCCAGGAGTTTGAGACTAGCCTGGGCAACATAGTGAGACTCCCTCTCTACAAAAAACTTTAAAAATTAGCCAAATGTAGTGGCATATGCCTGCAGTCCCAGCTACTTAGGAGACTGAGGTGGAAGAATCAATAGAGCCTGGGAGGCCGCGGCTGCAGTTAAATCCTGCAGCAAAAATCATAAAACTGTATACACATGTTTGTGCCAATGCACTCCAGCCTGACGACAGAGCGACACCCTGTCTCAAAACAAAAACAAGCAAACAAACAAACAAAAAGAAAATAACTATCAATTTGAATTTTTTTTTTTTTTTTTTTTTTTTTTTTTTTTGAGACGGAGTCTCACTCTGTCGCCCAGGCTGGAGTGCAGTGGCACGATGTCAGCTCATTGCAAGCTCTGCCTCCTGGGTTCATGCCATTCTCCTTCCTTAGTCTCCCGAGCAGCTGGGACTACAGATGCCCACCACCAAGCTCGGCTAATTTTTTTTTAATTTTAATTTTTAGTAGAGACATGCTAGCCAGGATGGTCTCTATTTCCCGACCTCGTGATCCGCCCGCTTCGGCCTCCCAAAGTGCTGGGATTACAGGCGTGAGCTGCCGCGCCCGACTGTCAACTTGAAATTTTATAGTTATCAAAACAACCTTTAAAACTTGAAGGTGAAATGACAGCGTTATTGATGAAAGGAAACTAAGAATATTTTGCTAGCAGATGTGCTGTAAAGGAATTGCTAAAGGAAGTTCTTCAGATAGAAAGAAAATGATACCAAAAGAAAATGGTACATCAGGGAGAATAAGAAAGAGAAATGGCAAATACCTTAGTAAATATAATGGGCTATTCTTATCCTCTTGAATTCTTTAAAATACATTTGATAGTTAAAAGAAAAGTGATAACATTAAATAAATACTTCAATGTATATAAATGTAACCTAAAAGATCTATAACATAAAGTGGGGAGGGTAAAGTGACACATACGGTTGTAGGTTTTCTACATTCCACTTAAGTGATAAGACATTGATTCTAATTAACCTGTGAAAAGTAAAATATGTTCATTATAATTTTCAAAGTAATACTAAATAAATCTATTCCAAGAGATACAGCAAAAACATGCCTGGTAAATTAAAAGATAATACAAAAAAAAAAAATCAAAATAATCCAAGAAGGCAGAAAATGGGGAAACATAAAAAAGTAAAACAGAGGGGAAATCAAACAAATAGTAATATGGCATAGCTAAATCCAAATATATTAATAATTAATATATTTTAAATAAGTTAAATAGAAATGGCCTAAACTCACCAGTTAAAAGGCAGAGATTGCCAGGACAAATCCAACATGATTCTATTTTATGAGATATTTGAAGTAGTCATACTCTTGGAAACAGAAAGTATAATAAATAGTCTTTACTGGAGGCTGGAAAAAAATGGAAAAGGGGAGTTGTCATTCGACGAGCATAGAATTCCAGTTTTGCAAGATGAATAAGTTCTAAAGATCTGTTGTACAACAATGTGCATATAGTTAACATTACTATATTATAGACTTAAATGGTTAACATGACAAATTTTATATTTGCAAATAAATATATGGCAAAAATTTATATTGTGTTTTTAACTTAATAAAAAAGATTTTCAGATTCGCTAAACAAATAAATATGATTGCACTATATATAGTTTACAAGAAATAAATTTCAAATATGCTCATATAGATAGATTACAAGTAAAGAATGAAAAATGAGATAGTATGCAAATACTAAAATTGTACTTTGGTGAATATATTAGTATCAGACAAAGTACACTTCAGAGCAAAAAAAATTACCAAGGATAAAGAAGAACATTACATAATAATAAAATTGTCAATTCACCAAGAAGATACAAAAATCCTAAAAGTATATACACATATGCCTAACTAAAGAGCTCCAAAATACTTGGAACAAAAAAAACAGCAGAATTAAAAGGAAAAATAGAGAAATGCACACATATAATTGTGCATTTCTTCAACACTCCTATGTTAGTAATGGGTTTAACTAAGAAAAAGAAAAAAGCAAGTATACGAAAGAACTGAACAACACCATAAACTAAATAGATACAAACGACATTTACAGAATGCTTTACAAGACAACAGCAGAATATACGTTATTTTCAAGTGCTACGTACAATATTTACCAAGGTAGATATGACACAGTTGTTGGCATTATCAGACAGATAATTTAAAATAACTGTCACTAATACGTTAAAGCCTGTAATAGAAAAGTGAATAACATGCAAGGCGAGTAATGCTCTTAGAACATCTATTAGGAAATGCTCTGAGAGAAATTTTCTTTTTCTTTTTTTTTTTTTTAAGTTAGAAGTAAGCCACTGTAAAAAAATAAAGAAAGAAAGAATGCCTCTGATGGGCTCATCAGCAGAGTTGCTACAAGTGAGAAATCAGTGAGCTTGAAGATAGGTCAGTAAAAACATCCTCAACTAAAATGCACAGAGAAAAATACAATTTAAAAATGAGAAAAGGTCAGAAGATCCTAAAATGGAATGCAGAATGTGATAAAAGTATTTAAGAAAACCTCACTGGGCTAAAAAGTTGCTGATTTAAGTAACTTTGCTATGAATGGAGCCTGTAAGCCTAAAGGCTAAAGAAACTGTACGTAAGCAGGTATTCTAATTGATAATTATTTCTCACAGGGGTATGTTTTAACAATTCTGATGCCAGCCGGGCGCGGTGGCTCAAGCCTGTAATCCCAGCACTTTGGGAGGCCGAGACGGGCGGATCACGAGGTCAGGAGTTCGAGACCATCCTGGCTAACACGGTGAAACCCCGTCTCTACTAAAAAATACAAAAAACTAGCCGGGCGAGGTGGCGGGCGCCTGTAGTCCCGGCTACTCGGGAGGCTGAGGCAGGAGAATGGCGTAAAAACCCGGGAGGCAGAGCTTGCAGTGAGCTGAGATCCGGCCACTGCACTCCAGCCTGGGCGACACAGCGAGACTCTGTCTCAAAAAAAAAAAAAAAAAAAAAAAAACAATTCTGATGCCACGATACGTGTATACAGGGATTGAAATTTGCATAAATAATTGGCAAATAGGAGCTAGGTTTCACACTGTTGGAGCTGGGGATTACTGGTAATAATTGGAAGGAGGCTAGAATGATCCATGTGGTAATGAATTAGAGTTGTAGACATCAGAATGAACTCATGTTTGGCTTAATATCGACAGTACAGGACTTATTAAGAAATTGTTTTTAGGCAGATAGAAAGGGTAAAAATTCTTAGTGGAATTTTCCTTTAATGAAAGCAGCCCTAAACCACTTCTTTTCTAACAGAAAGCCTGATAGATATGCAAACTAGGGGCTTTCATATGTAAATACAAGCAGCTGTACCTGGAAGCCAGGTAGCTTTAACATGGCATTTTCCACCCTCTTTTCCTTGTCACCACATATGCTGGTGTCTTGGTGACTTCCAGGTAAAAACGTGTGCAGATATCATGGCAACCTTTAGGTAGAAGGCACATCTGCACAATAAAAGACCTTATTGTGGGAGGGTCCATCTTTCCAAGGCTATGTAAATGGCACACCTGGTCAAACCAATCCCCTGGGCCCTATGTCAATCAATCACTGTGTCCTCAAGCCTCTGTACAAAATCAATTGTGTTCTGCCACAGACCAGAGATCCTCTCTTGGGCAACCCACTTTATCAGCACGAGAAAGTGTTTCCTCTCTTTCTTCCACTTTATCTATTAAACTTTCCACTCCTAAATCCACTCCTTGTGTGTGTCCGTGTCTTGAACTCTTTCTCAACCTAAGGGAGGAGACCACCCCCATATCGTTTTATGCCCAATTTCTGCCTCCAAAGAAAGAAGTAAAAACTAAAAGGCAGAAATGAAATCCACAGGCAGACAGCCCGCACCGCACCCTGGGCCTGGTAGTTAAAGATCGACCTCTGACATAATCGGTTATGTTATCTATAGATTACAGACATTGTGTAGAAATGCACTGTGAAAATCCCTATCTTATTTTGTTCCGATCTAATTACCAGTGCATGTAGCCCCCAGTCACGTACCCCCTGCTTCATCAATCACTACCCTCTCACACGCACCCCCTTAGAGTTGTGAGCCCTGAAAAAGGACAGGAATTGCTCACTCGGGGAGCTTGGCTCGTGAAACAGGAGTCTTGCCGATGCCTCTGGCAGAATAAAACCCTTCCTCATTTAACTTGGTGTCTGAGGAGTTTTGTCTGTGGCTCATCCTGCTACAAACTGAGACAAAGAACCAGGGTATATACCCCAGACAATGGAGCCATTTCATAGATACAATTAATTACATATAGAAATGTTTACAGATAAGTGTATATACACAGGTTATTAGACACATGTATATTTCCTTAATCTGACAGCTGAGAAGGTCTAGAAGCAATGACAACCCAGTAGCAATGAACAGACCTAGCACCCAGATCATAGGTTCCTGACACTATTCACCAACAGAAGGAATCAGAACTCTTTGGAGAAAGGGCAGAGTATAAGACTGCTACAGGAAATACACAAAATAAGCATGGAGCATCTTGTAAATCTGAAAAAAGGCAGTTTTTTTTTTTTTTAAAGCAAATAATGGAGTTATGGCAAAGAGAAGCAGTCAACAGAAATAGCTGCCAAAAACCAATGCTGGAAAGATTTGATCAATAAAATAAATAAAAGAGTATTAGATAATAACATAAACTACAAAATAAATATATACAACCTCATACTGATATAAATAGATAATTGGAGAAATAAATAAATGGAAGCGTTATAGGAGTTATTAAGAAATTATTTTAGGCAGATAGAAAGGAAAAAGAGTCCTTGGGAGGTTTTTGTTTCTTTTAAAGCAGCTCCAGAAACTTTTCTTTTCTAGCAGGAAAACCCCGGCTCTTAGAGCCAGGTTGGCAACCTTTAATGTGCAAATGCAAGCCATTAGAAACTGGGTCCACCCAAAAATGGCGACTTCTGCCTTCTTCTTCTTGCCCTTGCCCCCACATGTGCCTGGGAACATGGCCGCCCCCATGTATCCCCACGTGTGTAGAACATAAGGGCTCCCTGCATTTGCCTATCAAAAGGCTAGGTGGGAAGGCCAGTTTTTTTTTTTTTTGTGAGCTGCGTGTATGGCATGCCTGGTCAAACCAATCCCCTGAGCCCTGTGCAAATCAGACACCACCTCCTGCAGCCTACTCATATAAGCAGCCATTTTCCAACTGCACATGGGGTTTCCTCTCTTGGAGCACCCCCCACCCATCTCTATATGGAGGAGCTTCTTCCTTCTTACTTGCCTATTGAACTCTCTGCTCCTTAAAACCACTCTGTGTGTGTCTGTGTCATTTTATCCAATTCGAGTCGAGACAAGAGCCCTGGTGTTCCTTCACTCATCGGAGCCCTATCAGAAGAGAACAGAAAAATCTTCGATACAGAATTCCAAATAATTTAAGTAGATACTTCACCTTCAAGAAAGTAATTCCCTACTCTTTAAGTATGGACTCTGCGGAGTGACTTTCCTTCAGAGTATAGCAGGGAGTTGGGGAGAGTAACTTTACAGTAGAAAAACCTGTCAAATCCTATCATAGCCAGGTGACAAAGGTCACACCAACAATGATATACAATGCTTACCCTAACAATGATAGTATATATCTTTGATATGATGTAATTGGCACTTTATCTAAGTGGTTTTTCTTTCAAAAATCTATAATCCCAGTCTAATAATAAGAAAAGAATCAGACAAATCCTAATTGAGTGGCGAAGTACCTTTCCAGTGCTTCTTCAAACTTTCAAAACCATCAGAAATAAATAGTCTGTCATAGTCAGGAAAATACTAAAGAGACATTATGAGTAAATATAACGTGGTACCCTAGATGAGCTCCTAGAACAGAACATTAGGCAAAAACCAAAAACAATCTAAATAAAGTATGGACTTTCTTTAAAAATAATGTATTAATATTGGTTTATTTGTAACAAATATGCCATGATAATATAAGATGTTAATAGTAGGGTATAACTGGGTATAGGGTATGTGGAAACAATCTATATTATGTTCATAAATATTTCTGTAACCTAAAACTATTTAAAATAAAAATATTGTTTAAGGAACTTCTAATAAAGAAATATCTAGGTCCGGATGGTTTTAATGGTAAGTCTACCAAAAATTCAAAGGAGAAATAACACTAATTTTATAAATCTATTGTAGATAATAGAAGAAAAAGAGACAACTTTTTACTCACTATAGGAGTTCAATATCACTCTGCTTCAAACTAGACAAAGATATCATGAAAGAAATAACTACACATGAATATACTTCATGGACATAGATTTAAAAAAGCTCAACAAAATATTAGCAAACTCAATCTAGAAAAATATTAAAAGAATAATAACATACCACTTATGGGGCTTATCCAAGGAACTCAAGGATGTTTCAATTTTTAAAAACCAGTAAATATAATGCAGAATATTACTAATCAAAAGAAAAAGCACATCACAATACCAATTGATGCAGAACAGACATATGACAAAATTTAACATCTATTCATGGTGAAAATTTCCCAGAAATCTTCTTCAATGTAATAAGGGCATTTACAAAAAAAAAGTCATGATATACTTAAATGGTTAAAGGGTGAATGCTTTTCCCCTAAAAGTCGGTAACAAATCAAACATGTCCCCCTTCACCATCCCAATTTAACACCATACTACAAGTCCCAGCCAGTACAGTAAGGTAAGATTAAAAAAAAAAAAGACATACAGACTGTAAAGGGAGAAACAAAACTGTACCTACCAACAGATGACACGATTATCTTCATAGAAAAACCCAAGGAAACTCTAGAAGGCTTCTTAGATCTAATAAGAGAGTTCAGTAAGTTGAAAGATACAAAGTGAACACACAAACATCAATCATATTTCTATACACCAGCAATGTAAATAGAAACAGAAATTTTAAAACAATATTTAAAATATCTCAAAAATGTAAATATCTAGGTGTAAATATAACAAAACATGTACAGGTGTGGTGTGCTGAAAACCACAAATTAATGAGGAACAAGATCAGAAAAAGACCTAAATAAATACAGTGTCCATAGACTATACAATCAATATTGTAAAGGCATAAATTCTTCCCAGATTGATTTAAATTTTAACTCAATTTCAATGAATATCTCAGCAACATTTAATTATAGAAATAGAAAAATTGATTCTATTATATATGGAAATGCAAAAGATTATATCTTCAATAATTTTGAAAACGGAGATAAAAATGGAAGAAGGTAAAGCAGTGGAAGGTGAATATAAGTGGAGTCATATTAGAGCTATAGTGAAGAGCCATAATAAAAGATTTCCAAACCACACAGAGAAGACAAAACATTGCTATGAAAATTTGAATCCTATTATATGCTTACTGTCCAGGGATCCTAGAACTAAACAAAAAAAATCTTTCTCGGATATAGAAGAAATAATTATTGAAACCTACCAAGTGGAAATTGGAAAAGATTTTTAAAATTCCACCGTGCATAACAGCAAACAAGAACTAGAAAGAGCAAGAAAAGTAGGGCAAAACTGCAAGAAGACCATTTGAAGATTTTCTTTTATAAACTAAAATCTAAGGTTATAAACAAGAAAAAAATGTAGAGAAGATTTTTGTATTCTACTTCAGGAGACTTTCAAACAATATCCTGAAGCAGACCCAAAGCTATTTGTAAAAGGAACCCTGTCCTCTCTTTATGTAATAGATGGGCTAAAATCTGAAATAGAAAATTTGGTTAAAAATTGCTTGGAAAATTGTAGTTATGGGGGAATCTCCAATATTTGGCTGAGTGATTTCAAGTGGACTTAAAACAATTGGTATGCCAAAGGCGAAGACAAACTTATGGCCCTTCAGGTAAAACAACAGTCCCTAAAATAGAAACTGAATTGCAGGGCCTTCCATAATCTAAGAATTAGGGAATTAATACTGAGGATATGTACAGCTATTGCAAGCAAAAAAGCCATTGGTAGAGTCAATGTCTCCTATTGTTGAAAACCAGAACAAAGCAAAACTAATCACCCCTTTCACTAGTCTATATAATATGCCCGATTTGCCCATAAGGGCCAAATGGATGAGATTGTAGTTCTTTTCGAGATTTCCGAGTAACAAATACAATAGCTATGTGGTTATACTTTACTTTCTGATATTTCCTAACCCACTGAGCATACTTTGCTCAGTCTTACCCTGAAGATAGAAAATTCTTCGCTGACGTAGACTTCTATTCAGCATTCTTTACTATCCCGGTAACTAAAGATAGTTAATATTTATTTTCTTTTCCTGGGAAAATACATTACTTGGACAGTGATACCTGTGAAATTACTGGGACTCTAGCTCATGTCTCTCAACTTTTAGATGAGGGTGTCTAAAACAAAATTTCCATTTTGATCTCTCATGTACAATATGTAGATGATCTCCTTCTACACTTCACTGATTCAGATTCTTCTACAACTAACTCTAAATATCTATTCACTGAAGTGGTTTAAGAAGGATACATAGATTAAGGAAAAGCTTCCCAGTCCTAAAAGGCCAATCATTACCTCAATCATGATTTGTCAGCCAAAGTTAGGGTGTTATCTGGCGAAATACTGTTGACTATTCAAAATTATCCAAAGCTATTTTCTAAAAGACAAAATTTTTTGGATTTGCTATATTTTTATACAATGGTGACTCAGCTTTACTGAAATAGCAAGGCCTATACATGAGCTTCACTTCTGTGAATCCCAGAAATTAAAAATGTCCTTAGTAACCTCAAAATGCCCCTTCAACAACTACCTTTGCTGGGTCTTCCAGATTATGATAAACATTATTTTTTTGGTTTTCTGTTTTTTGTTTTTTTTTTTTTTCTGTGTGTCCAGATAAGTTCAGGTCATGGTCTTGAGACATGAATGTAAAACACCCATCAGTGACTCGTTGCCTATAGCTTGTCTCTTGATCCAGAAGCCAAGACTTAAGTCCTTTTGCCTCCAAGTGACTGCAGCTTCAGCTAAATTTTTCAACTAGTGAAATTATACTCTTTTCCCCTTACCTGATGACTGAGCTGCAATGATGTTTTTATCAGGAAGAATGCCAAAGGCTGATCATCTAGATTTTCGCCTTCGAAATCTTAATGTGACTTTATTTGTTGATGGGTCTTATCTAAAAAATGACAAAGGTCAATACTACATTTGGTTTCCTGTTTGCCTAAGCAAGAATTCTGAAATTTTTTTGTTGGAGATTTGAGCAAAGTGTGATTCCTTTAATTAGCAGCTGCACAACTGTGCCATGGTTCTTAACAAGAGAAGAAACTCAGAAGCTGTCAAGATAATTGGTGAAACGAGTACACTAAAAGCTGAATTTTAAGAACATAAAAGATTATTAAGATTCTGCATAGCAAAATATACATTTATATGAACAAGTCAAGTGCAAAATGATAGATTGGAAGAAAATAGTTACATCATATCTTTTTTAAAAATTCAATAATTTTGGGGGAACAGGTGGTATTTGGTTCAATGGATAAGTTCTTTAGTGGTGTTTCCTGAGATTTTGGTGTACCCATCACCCAAGCAGTGTACCCTGTAGCCAATGTGTTATTTTATCCCTTACCCCACTCCCACCCATCCCCCATGCCCCCAAAGTTCGTTGTATCATTCTTATGCCTCTGCATCCTTATAGATTAACTCCCACTTATGAGTGAGAACATATGATGTTTGGCTTTCCATTCCTGAGTTACTTCATGTAGCATAATAGTCTCCAACTTCATCCAGGTTGCCGTGAATGACATTATTTTGTTCCTTTTTATGGCTGAGTAGTATTTCATGGTACATATATATGTAACACATTTTCTTTATCCACTCATTGATTGATGGGCATTTGGACTGATTCCATATTTTTGTAATTACAAATTTTGCTGCTGTAAACATGTGAGGGCAAGTCTTTTTTGTAAAATGACTTACTTTCCTCTGGGTAGATACCTAGTAGTGGGATTGCTGGATCAAATGGTAGTTCTACTTACAGTTCTTTAAGGAATCTCCACACTGCTTTCCATAGTAGTTGTACTAGCTTACATTCCCAATAACAGTGTAAAAGTGTTCCCTTTTCACCGCATCCATGCCGACATCTTTTTTTTTTTTAATTTTTTTTATTATGCCCATTCTTGCAGAAGTAAGGTGGTATTGCATTGTGGTTTTGATTTGCATTTCCCTGATAATTAGTGATGTTGAGCATTTTTTCACATGTTTGTTAGCCATTTGTAGATCTTCTTTTGAGAATTGTCTGTTCATGTCCTTAGCCCAATTTTTAATGAGATTATTTGTTTTTTCTTGCTGATTTATTTGAGTTCCTTGTAGGTTCTGGATGTTAGTCTTTTATTGAATGCATAGTTTGTGAAGATTTTCTCCCACTTTGTGGATATTCTGTTTAGTCTGCTCATATTTCTTTTGCTTTGCAGGAGCATTTTAGTTTAATTAAGAACCATCTATTTACCTTTGTTTTTGTTGCATTTGCTTTTGTGTTCTTGGTCATGAAGTCTTTGCCTAAGCCAATGCCAAGAAGGGTTTTTCCAATGTAATCTTCTAGAATGTTTGTAGTTCCAGGTCTTAGATTTTAGTCTGATCCATCTTGAGTTGATTTTTGTATAAGGTGAGAGATGAGGATCCAGTTTCATGCTTCAACATGTGGCTTGCTAATGATCCCAGCACCATTTTTCCAATAGGGTGTTCTTTCCTCCAAGTTATGTTTTTGTTTGCTTTGTCGAAGATCATTTGGCTGTAATTATTTGGCTCTATTACTGGGTTCTCATTTTGTTTCATTGGTCTATGTGCCTATTTTTATACCAGTACTATGCTGTTTTGGTGACCACAGCCTTATAGCATAGTTTGAAGTTAGTTGATGTGATGCCTCCAGATTTGTTCTTTTTGCTTAGCCTTGCTTTGCCTATGTGGGCTCTGTTTTGGTTCCATATGAGTTTTAGGGTTGTTTTTTCTAGTTCTGTGAAGAATGATGGTGGTATTTTGAGGGAAATTCCATTGAATTTGTAGATTGCTTTTGGCAGTATGGTTATTTTGCAATATTGATTCTACCCCTCCATGAGCATGGGATGTGTTTCCATTTGTTTGTGTTGTTTATGATTTCTTTCGGCAGTGTTTTGTAGTTGTCCTTGTAGAGGTCCTTTACCTACTTGGTTAGGTATGCTCCTAAGCATTTTATTTTATTCACAGCTATTGTAAAAGGGGTTGAGTTCTTGGTTTGATTCTCAGCTTGGTTGCTGTTGGTGTATAGCAGTGCTACTGATTTGTGTACATTGATTTTGTATCCTGAAACTTCACTGAATTCATTTATCAGATCTAGGAGCTTTTAGGATTAGTCTTTAGAGCTTTCTAGGCATACAATCATATCATCGGCAAACAGCAACAATTTGACTTCCTCTTTACCTATTTGGATACCTTTATTTCTTTCTCTTGTTTGATTGCTCTGGCTAGAACTTCCAGTAGTATGTTAGATAGAAGTGGTGAAAGTGGGCATCCTTGTCTTGTTCCAGTCTCACAGCATTTGCAGTGGCAAGCTGCTTCTTTCAAGGCATCTGTGAATTCTTTCAGTTTTCCTATGTTCCTGTGGTGGTTCTTGGAGCAAAAGTTCATGATGTGGGTCTCCACATGCTGTTCTGTCCACCTTAGTGGGAGCTGCAAGTTAGTCCTGCCTTCTATCCACAATTTTCATCAAACCTCCCCTACATCATATTTGACAGACAAAGGTTAGTTTTCTTAACACTAAAAGCTCTCCTAATAGATAATCCAATAGAACAATTGACACACAACATAAAGAGACAACTCTCAGAAGAGGAAGTGTGCATGTCAATCATGCTGGTCACCAAAAAAGAACAAAAGAATAATACATAATAAGTAATAAAATAACAAGTAACAGTAAAACGACATTTATCCATGATATTGGCCCACACTTAAAAGAAGTACAACAGTCAGGGCAAACAAAAGATTCAGGAAAAAAGGCCCATTCCTCTGCTTTGGGTGAGTTGCTGTAGCCTTTGTGGATCAGAATGTGCAGTACGTAGTGACACTGAGACAAGCGCACACTTTTGTTTGTTAACTTTTAAGTTCCAGGGTACATATGCAGAGTGTGCAGGTTTGTTACATAGGTAAACAAGTACCGGGGGGTTTGTTGTACGGATTATTTCATCACTCAGGTATTAAACCTAGTATCCATTAGTTATTTTTCCTGATCCTTTCCCTCCTCTCACCCTCTGCCCTCTGGTAGGCCCCAGTGTGCATTGTTCCCCTTTTTGTGTACATGTGTTCTCATTATTTAGCTCCTACTTATAAGTGAAAGCACGTGGCATTTGGTTTTCTGTTCCTGCATTAATTTGCTAAGGATAACGGCCTCCAGCTCCATCCATGTCCCTGCAGAGGACATAATATCATTCTTTTTTATGGCTGCATAGTATTCCATGGTGTATATGTACCACCTTTTTTAATCCAGTCTATCATTGATGGGCATTTCAATTGATTCCATGTCTTTGCTATTGTGAATATTGCTGCAGTGAACATATGCATGCATGGGTCTTTATAATAGAATAATTTATATATACCCAGTAATGGGATTGCTGGGTCAAATGGCATTTCTGCCTGTACGTCTTTGAGAAATTGCCACACTGTCTTCCACAATGGTTGAACTAATTTACATTCCCACCCATGTAAAGCATTCTTTTTTTCTCCACATTATGCCAACCACTGTTATTTTTTGGCTTTTTAATAACAGTCTTTCTGACTGGTGTGAGGTGGAATCTCACTGTAGTTTCGATTTGCATTTCTCTAATGATTGGTGATGTTGAGTTTTTTTTTTTCATATATGCTTGTTGGATGCAGAGACAGGCATACATTTTGATACAGCAATCACACTTAGGGGAGTCTATCCCACAGAACTTAAAGACATAGTACATAAAGATCTATGTGCAAAATTTGTATCCCAGTCTCAGCCTCCACACTGGTAAATAGCTGAATGTGGTGTATACTTCATGAGTCCATTACTGGGGTTAAAGCTAATAAACAGGAAATGCATTTTGAAAATCAGTTCTCACTATCAAAACACATGGCAACATGGAAATACTGTGGGATTTCCAAAAGAAGATCCCAGATTTCCTACCCTGACTCCTCACACAGCATGCTCTGTGTTTCCCACAGTGTAGTATTCAGAGGAAGTAACATGGGAAATAGCAGAGATAAATGTGACAGTGCAGGAGGGAAGCCTGTGCTTCCTCAGCCCAGAATGGAGCCACCCTAAAGGGCCACTTTCTGAAACTTTGACTAACTAGTCTACTGAGGTTTCTTTTGGTATTAATTACTCCCAGAAAGTTTGGGGCAACTGCAAAAAGAAGCCTCTGGATCTCGGAAGCAGAGACAGCTCCAGCCATGTCTGCAGGGATCCTGGAGTTCAGTCATTATCTGCCTGTCTCTGAGGACTTTGTTATCTCTAGGAGGCTGGCCTCCCAGTGGGCTCTTCTAGGCAGCTTGGAGGCTCCGGGGTGTTTTCAGAGGCCAGTTCTAGACTGAAGTGACTCAGAGCCTTTGGGAAATTTCCCCTAGTAGATAAGGGATGGATAAATTCAAGGGAATTATTATGACTAAGAGAAAAGTCTACAGGCTGGAGTAAATGTATGCCAAGAAAAGAGAGACTGCAGAGGACCCTTTGCTTTGGGAATCATATATTTTTCTACTAATGATATCCCAAGCTAGTGAGTGGGCTTTCCCAAAAGCCTGCAGGGTTAGGATGCTTGCTTTGAGTAATGAGAGATGTGTAGTGTTTATAGGGCTTCCTCTCCTCCACCATCACCCAACATTTATCCCTCTTACCCCATCTCCCACCCTCTCAACCACAATTTCACTGGCTTTAGGGTGGCATGACTCTTTTTTAAAAAAATAAAATGTGGAGACAATGCTACTTTGTTGGTCTGATAAGTGAGGTAACTAGAATTTGGCTGGAGTTAATTCTATGAGATCCTCGGTCTGTGCAGAGAGGCAGGAATATGTAGGTAATGTGGAGTTACACAGTGTTAGGACATCACCCTGTCACTTGCCTGTCATGTGCCTATCACAGTGACTTCACCTCAGAAATCTCTCTTGTGTAAAGTGGCCTGAAACCACAGAAAAACTCAGCACATGTTAGTTCTCTTTACCTTTGAAATTAAGGCTGTGCAATTGAAAGTTTGTTAAATAGGTTTTATCACTTGACTATAGAAAATCATCATAATCTAATAGAACAGAAAAATGGGCTCCAAACAAACCTGTAGCACATAGTTTCACAAATAAATGCTGGTGTTTGAACAATGAATTATTTACAAAAATAGCTACTCGCTTTATAATATATAGTAAACTAAATTCTAGTTGAATTAAAGAGTTAAATATGAATAATGAAACAATAAGAAAGTACAGTGGATATTTAACTCATCTCTTAATCACAAAACTTAAGCACAAAAGTGAAAAAGAAGGAGAAGAAGTGGGAGGAGGAGGAGAAAGAGAAAAGGGATAGAAGAGAAAAAGGAGAAGGATAAACATGTAAGATTTAACTGTATAAAATGCTAAACTTCTGTATTAAATGTAAAAGTAGCCAGAATATATAGGAGAAAGAGTTCATTTCTTAATATGTAAAAAAGCTCAACCAAGTCACTAAGTAAAATATACACATTCTAAAATTGTCAAAAGATGGTAATAGAAAATAGCAAAATCATTTCAAGTGCTATTCAAGTGCTAATAAATGTGTGAAAAACACAACAAACTATAACACTTAAGAGAGCAAGATCTAGATGTTGACTACAAAATGGAAAGGCCAAGGTGTGCATTAATACTGAATGCTGGCATGGGTGCAGAAAAATGGGCCCTGCTGGGAAGTGGGGGCATAAGCAATTCCATAGGGATGTGCCACTGGAAACACCAGGAAGAGCATGTGCCAACTATGGGGCAGCCTGATTCCAGGAAGAAGGGAAAAGGAAGGATGAGGACATACTCGCCCAGCTTTTCTCTCAAAATTCACCAATAACATAGGTCTTCCTCCAACTCACATCTCCTCGGTGAATGAGGTTGGGGGAAAGCAAATGTCTTACAGTTGGAGGAGCTCTCTCTGCATGAAAAGAAACATTAGGAGTTGGAAAGAAGTCCCCCCTTCCAATGACAAGTGCATTCCATTATCTTCTCCTGGCCCTCAACTGTTTAATTAATTGTATTACTTTTCAATTGCTGAGTAGCAAATTATCACAAATACACCAGCTTAAAACAACACAAATTTATTATCTCACAGTTTCTACCAGCCAAGAGTCTGAGCATGCTTTAACCAGGCGCTCTGCAAAGCTGCAATCAAGATGTCTGTCAGAGCTTGGTTCTCATCTGGAGGCTCAAATGGTGATGAATCCACTTCTAAGGTGTTGAGAGAATTCATTTCCTTGTTGCTGTAAGATTGAGAGTCAGCTTCTTGCTGGCTGTTGACTGGAGGCCATCCTAAACTCCCAGAGGCTGCCTGCAGTTCCCTGACACATGACCCTCTTCAGAGGCCCTCTCATAACATAGTGATTTAGTTCTTCAAAGCCAGCATGGGAGAAAGAGAGTGAAATTCTGGCAAGATGGAGTCTTAGATAATGTAATCATGAGAGTGATAGCACATCATCTTTGCCATATTCTCTATTGATTAAAGTCAGAGGTCATTCCCACTCAAGGGTACACACACAGGGTCTGACCACCAGGAGGTGAGCAGCATAGGGACAATCTTAGAGTCTGTCCACCACAACACTACATAACAGGGACAACCTGGCCACAGATCAGGGAATGCTCACATTCCTCGTTCCCCCATCTCATCATATTTTATAATCTGTCATTTATAACACTCCAATTCCAAGTAACATATTTCTATATTAATCAGGACTGCCAGTTTTTAAAATAACATACACCAAACCAAAACTAGTTTATGAAGAAGCTAAATGTGTTAACTCGCAAATACAAGACATAAAAGAATATCCCAACTATAAGAAGAGACTGGAATGGTGGCTCATGTCTGTAACCCAGCACTTTAAAGGGCTGAGGCAGGAGGACTACCTGAAGTCAGGAGTTCAAGACAAGTCTGGGCAATATAGTGAGACTCCCATCTCTACAGAAAATTTAAAAAGTAGTCAGGCATGCCAGCACACACCTGTATTCCCAGTTGCTCAAGAGGCTGAAATGGGAGGATTTCTTGAGCCCAGAAGTTGGAGACTGCAGTAAGCTATGATCATGCCACTGCACTCCAGCCTGAATGAAAGAACAAGACCCTATTTAAAAAAAAAAAGTAAAAATGGGCCTTAACAAAAACTGAAACTAGGACTCCAGGACTTTAAATGCTATCAGGACATGTTTTCCATCTCTCATAAAGGTATCTCTTTGTGTGTTAGGTTCATTGTTTCTTATCGTGGTGAAATTTCTCCAGCAGTGCTAAACATGGCTACTGGTAGCACTCAGGTTTTATGTCTTACAGCTTCTACAACTGGGAAGATATTGACCCACTTTTAATTTCAATGTTAAAAATACCACATGAGGGGCTTCACTTATGTGTAGTGGACTACTACATGTGGTATGGTAGAAAAAATAAAAAAGATCTTGAGACCAATTTGAAAAGCCAGGTAAGATTTTTTTTTTTTTTTTTTTTTTTTTTTTTTTAAATTTAAAGGCACTGACCGGGCATGGTGGCTTATGCCTGTAATTCTAGCACTTTGGGAGGCCGAGGTGGGTGGATCACGAGGTCAGGAGATCGAGACCATCCTGGCTAATATGGTGAAACCCCATCTCTACTAAAAATACAAAACAATTAGCCGGGCGTGGTGGCGGGCACCTGTAGTCCCAGCTACTCGGGAGGCTGAGGCAGGAGAATGGTGTGAACCCAGGAGGCGGAGCTTGCAGTGAGCCCAGATCACACCACTGCACTCCAGCCTGGGCCACACAGCAAGACTGTCTCAAAAAAAAAAAAAAAAATTTAAAGGCACTGGGGAGTTGTTGAATTAACCAGGACTAGAAGCACCAATATTTTACACAGAGGAGAGAAATCATGGATTGATTAGATGATGCTTTCAGTCACATTTTTCCCTAGAAGCATTTGCGGATTCCTAGTGCAGAGGAAGGAGGCTAAGATTCTGGTTAGGTAGAGGATCATTAGTGGGAAGCAGAGAAACCAGTGGAAACTCTAGAAATCTTCTGGAGTTGAAGAAGAGAAATTAGAGATTGGAAGAAACAAGATTTTAATGAGAAGAAAAGAAAAAAATCCTAAGCCAGATACGTGGACAAGGTTCCCTTTAAGACATTTGCTGAGTCCTGAAGCTTCACAGGAAAGAAGGCAAGTGGGGAGGCGGGGGGCGCACGGTTGGGGAGTGGGAGTGTTGGGGGAAAAGCATCTGGACAGTGGAGAAGCATATTTAGCAAGCATGACTAGTTGAGGAAACAAGGTAGTTCAGGAACCTCCAAGAGAAGGGGCCCAGGTGAATATGCTAGGCTCTTAGAATCACTAAAAAACTCTACCCTAAGAACATGGATTAACCAGAGGCAGATGGAGCCTTTCTGAAGCTGCAATCACATTTGACTTAACACAATTCCTCATGAGAATAAAGTGATCAGCCAACTCCCAGACTAGGTAACATAATGAGACCCTGTCTTTACCAAAAAACAAAACTAAACTAAACTAAAACAAACAAACAAACAAAAAACAGGGTTGGTGATGTGTTCCTGTGGTCGTAGCTACCTGGGAGGCTGAGGTGGAAGGATTTCTTGAGTTTGGGAGGTCAAGGCTGCAGTGGGCTGTGATTGTGCCACTGCTTTCCAGCCTGGGTGACAAAGTGAGACCCTGTCCCAAAAAAAAAGAAAAAAAAAAGAAAGAAAAATTATGCTAGATGGAAATAGAGAAATGTATAAGGGAATATAAATATAAAATATAAAAATTAAAAATAAAAGGACCTACAAGTGATTCAAATATTGAGGTTAGCAGATAAGGGCTTAAAATGAGTTTTTTAAAAAGATTAACATATCCAAGATATACAGGAGAAGGTGGAGGAAACAATGGAGGAAAATTTCACCAGATAATTTAAATTTAATAAAAAGAATCTAGTTGAAATTCTGCAGTAGAAAAATATTCAAAATTAATAACTGAAAAGAATAGATTTAACAAGCAGATTAGACACAACAGAAGAAATTATTTGTAAATTAGAAGACAGCTCAATAGAAACTATCTGAATGAAAGCACAGAGAGATAAAAAAATGAAAAGAACAAAGGAGTGTAAGAGTCATGAAGTACACAGTGAAAAATCCATATATAACTGGAGACATACAAGAAAACAGAATGGGGCAGAAGAAATATTTGAAAAATAGTGGTCAAGAACCATCCAGAACTAAGAAAAAGACTTCAACCCTCAGATTCAAGAAGCTCTGTGAATGACAAATACATTAAATACAAACAAAACCATACCTAAATATGTATCATAGTAAAACTTCTGAAAATCAAAGACAGATAATTTTGAGAACAAGCAGAGAAAATAATTTAAGCGAGTAGCAATAAAACTGAAGTCAAATTCTCAATAGAAACAATAGAAGGTAGGTTATAAGAAAACAATACTTAAAGTGTTGAAATAAAATAACTGTCAACTTAGAATTTTATACCAAGAAGTATATTTTTCAAAAATAAAGATAAAATATTTTGATAAGATATTTTGCAAAACACATTGAGCAACTCTACTGCCAAGTAACTTCACTAAAAGAAACACTAAAGGGAGTTGTTTAGGCAGAAGAAAAGTGATGCTAGATGAAAATGTAGAAATGCAGGAGGGAATAAAGGAACATATAAGGAAACATAAGTGACTGACTATTGCCTGTACAAAGCAATAATAACAGTTTCTTATGCAATTTAAAATACATATAGAATTAAGATGCATGCCAAACATAAGATAAAAGGCATGCAGATGACAAAAGAAGTGAAATTGTTCTAAGGCATTGGTATTATCAGGGGAATACTAAAAGTAATTATACTGGACTGCAAATACCTAAGAATACACATAATTATTAGGGTGACAACTAAAAGGGTAAAATATTGTATGGCTAACAAGATATATATATTTATATAATAATTATAAAATTAAATAATATTTAGTAATTAATAATTAGTATTAATATAATATAATTAATATATAATAATACAATTAAAATAAATAATGTATAGTAAATAATATATAGTAATGTATGGTAACTATGTAGTAATTATATAATTACTATAAATAATAACTAAATAATTAATGTATGGTACATTCATATATTTTTTAATATATAGTATATGTACATATGCTATATATTAAATTATATAAAAATTAAATTATATAAAAATTATATAATTAAATAATATATGGTACATTTGAATAGATTATAAAACATCTAATATATAATATTAGATATCATATATAAATATCTAATATATAATATTAGATATACTATATATAAACATCTAATATGTATATTTATATAATTAAATATTGAATATTATATATATTAGATGTTTATATAAAGTATATATAAAATTAAACCCTTCTCCCCCCAGAAAAGAGAAGGAAAAGAAATATATCAGATAGAAAAAAGTTAACCATATAAAGAAAAAAGATAGTATATATAAACACATTTATCTCTGTAACTATGTTAAATATAAATAATGTAATCATGCCAATAAATAGACAATCAAACTGAATTAGAAAGTTAGAAAAATTAGAAAAATTCACCTATATACTATTACAAGTAAACAACTTGTTAAGGACACAAACTTTAAAAGCAAAATTGTGGGAAAAGATATTAAGAAAACAGTGAAAAAGGGAAACTGATATAGACATTAATGGCAAAGTAGGCTTTAAGGCAGGAAAAGTCACCAGAGAAAAGGAATATTTCATAATTAGGAAGCAATCAATTTACCAGGAAGATATAACAATTTTCAGTCTATATGCACCAAATAATATAATTTCTAAATATGTAAAACAAAAATTGATAAAATAGAAGAAGAAATAGAAAAAAACACAATTAAAGTAGGAGACTAAAATTCACCTCTCTCAATAACCAATAATATAATCTAAAACAGATATATAGTAGAGATAAACATTCTGAAAAACTTAACTGAGAAATGTGACCCAGTTGATGTGTATAGAATCCAACGACATCAAAATACAAAATCTTTCAAGTGTACATGGAACATTCACCAAAACTGGCCATATTTTGGGTACAAAGTAAATCTTAATACAAAATAATCAAAATTATTCAAAGTACGTACTCTAAGCATAGTTCATATAGGAAAATTTCTGGCCTTAAATGCATATTTAGAGGAAAAAGTACATCTGAAATGTTATTTTTTAACTTTCCTCTAAATAAGCTAGAAAAAGAAAGTAAATCAGCCGGGCGCTGTGGCTCAAGCCTGTAATCCCAGCACTTTGGGAGGCCGAGACGGGCGGATCACGAGGTCAGGAGATCGAGACCATCCTGGCTAACACGGTGAAACCCCGTCTCTACTAAAAATACAAAAAAAATTAGCCGGGCGAGGTGGCGGGCGCCTGTACTCCCAGCTACTCAGGAGGCTGAGGCAGGAGAATGGCGTGAACCCGGGAGGCGGGGCTTGCAGTGAGCTGAGATCCGGCCACTGCACTCCAGCCTGGGCAACAGAGCCAGACTCCGTCTCAAAAAAAAAAAAAAAAAGAAAAAGAAAAAGAAAGTAAATCAAACTTTTTAAAGGCAAATAAAAAGATAAAGAAAATAGCAGAATTCCATGAAATTTTAAAAAATCAAATGAAAATAGAAAACAAATTCAACAAAATAAGACTTTTTTGATATGTTAATAGAATTGATGTTAGAATTGACATGGTAGCAAGACTGATAAAAGAAAAAACACAAAAATTACAAATAATAGGAATGAAAAAAGGGACATCATTCCAAACACTACATATATTTTTAAAATAATAAAATGATATTTTGGCCATTTTTTGCTTAATTCATATATATCATTCTCTGGGTTCTTCCCTGGGAGGACTATACCAATAGGAGTTCTTTGTTCTCTATTCTTCCATTTGGGGTTATCCTTACAGATTGGAGGTGAGAAGGAGAGTGAAGTCAGGGTATTTATTCTAACAGCTTCCTCCCTACTGTGTCATTTCAGAGGAATGGAGGCTGGATGCCTCCATCAAGTGCCCCTCCTCCTCTCGATGGTCACCCTCACCATCCAATTATCCTTCCCACTATGACAATCATTCCTTCCCCTTTTCTCCCCTCTTTAAGCCTAAGAGTGGTTCCAGCCCCACTGCTACTAGCCCCAGGGTGCTGCATTGTTTCTTGTGATTTTCCCACATCTTGCCCATACCTTTAATAATTTTCTCTATAAGAGATAGTTCCTTTAATAAACTCTCTACAAACAATCCTAATTGGAACATACCATCTGTTTCCTGCTGTGACTTTCACTGATACAGCTCCTTTGTCCCCAATGTCCTTCTTCTAACATATTGCCTTATCTTAATTAGCAATGTCACATTTCAATAGGTTGTCTAAGCCAGAGATGTAAAAAATCATCCTAGTGCTCTTCCCTTCTCTCATCCCTCATACCTAACCATTGCTGAGTCTGTGTGATTCTTGCTTTAAAAAAAAAAAAAAAAAAAAAATCACTTTTGTTGCTCCCTTCTTCTATCGTCGCAGTCACTGGCCTCATTAAACAGGCCCATATCTTTTCTCTCTGAAAAAAAAAAAAAAAATGCTGCACTCTTTCAATTGACACCTGCAAGGTTGTTTGCTCTGCACTCTACTTGTGCACTCATCAGTGGAAGGATGAAGGGGGCTGAAACCTCACTTCTCCTCCACTTTACATGTTATATGTCCTGCAGCAGGGTCCTGTTAACTTGGAGGAAAGGATTCCTTTCTTATTCATACAAAGACAATGAAACTAGTGGTGGTCCTACATTTAGCAACCTACAACCCATGAAATGTTCTGATCACCAATATATTCCAGCCAACACATAATCTAGTAACATAATCTAGAGCCTTGCTTGGCATAAAAAGCCCACAAAGATGTGGTCCCTGCTTAGTTCAGATTTTACTAATCTCTACTTTGTAGTCTATTCTCCAGCTATGCTAACCCCTGGCGAGCCCCTAAATGTGACATTCTATCCCAAGCTTTCATATCTTTGTACAGACTGCTCTATCTCTGGAATACCCTTCCTCTGCTCCTGTGCTGTGTGGGCTTCAAGATGGTCCCTAGTTATCTCTGCCTCCTAATTTTCACATCCTGTGTGGTTCCCTCCCTTGAGTGTTGATGGAGTGGGGGCTCTAAGTTAATTCTAACCAATGGAACATAGCAGGCATAATGGAACATCACTTCTGTGATTATGTTACATAAGATTGTAATTTCTAACTTGCTAGCAGACTGTCTCTTGCTGGCTTTAATGAAACAAATTGCTATCCAGTGAGCTGTTATATGAGGAGGCAGGCCCACATAGCAAAGAACTATGAGAAACTTCTAGCCAACAGTCAGAAGGAAATTAAGCCCTCGGTCAATAGAACACAAGAAACTGAATTCTGCCAATAACCACATAATTGTGGAAGAACATCCTTACCCAGTCAAGCCTTGAGATGAAATTGCAGCCCCAGCCACCGTCTTTTTTCTCCCAAGTTGTTTTCTTTTTCTTTTTGTTGATGCATAGAAACCATATATATTTATAGAATGTAGAATAATATTTTCACGTATGTATACAATGTGTAATTACAAAATCAGGGTAATTGGCATATCCATTACCTCAAACATTTACCATTTCTTTGTGTTGTGAACATTCAAAATTCACTCTTCTAGTTTTCTGAAAATACACAATAAATTATAGTTAACCATATTCATGCCACAATGCTACAGAACACTAAAACTCGTTCTTTCTATTTAGCTGTAACTTTGTATCAGTTAGCCCTCTCCTTATCTCCCCTCCCTTCTACCCTTTCCAGCCTCTAATACCCGTGATGCTACTCTCTACTTCCATGAGTTTGGTTTTTATTTAGCTCCTACATATGTATGAAAACGTTCAGTATTTATCTTTCTGTGTCAGACTTATTTTGCTTAACATAACATCCTCCAGCTCCATCCATGTTGCCATGAATGACAAGATTTTATTTCATATTTTTTTGAGACAAGGTCTCTGTCACCTAGGCTGGAGTATGATGACATGATCATAGCTCACTGCAGCCTCAAACTACTGGGCTTAAGTGATCCTCCTGTCTCAGCCTCCTTGAGTAGCTAGAATTACAGGTGTGTGCCACCATGCCCAGTTGCTTTTTGTATTTTTCCTAGAGACAGGGTCTCACTATGTTGCCCAGGCTGGTCTTGAACTCCCATGCACTCCTCTAACCTCAGCTTCCCAAAGTGCTGGGATTACAGGCATAAGCCACCATGCCCAGCACAGGATTTCATTTTTTGTGGTTGAGTAGTATTCTATTGTGTGTATATACCAAATTTTAAAAATCCATTCATCTGTTGATGGACATTTATGTTGATTCCATATCTTAGTTATTGTGAATAATGCTATGGGGGTGCAAGTATGCCTTTAATATACTGATTTCGTTACCTTTGGAAAATACTCAGTAGTGAGATTATTGGATCATTTGGTAGTTTTAGTTTTCTGAGAAACCTCCATACAGTTTTCCACAATGCCAGCCAACATCTTGATTGCAGCCTGGTGGGAAGCCAAGAAGCATAGGACCCTGAGAAGCTATGCCTGAACTCTTGACTCACAGAAACCGTGAGATAATAAATGTGTGTTGTTCTAGGCTGCTAAGTTTGTAGTTATTCATTATGCAGCAATAGATAACTAATACAGCACCTGAATTCAGAAAACTCTTGGTCATCAGAGACTGGGATGCTCCTTCCTCTTGATTCCAATACACCAAGTACATTCCCTGTCATGCTAGCCAGAGACTTGAGAGCTGAACTCTGTCCATTGTAATTCTCATCTTTATTTATTTATTTATTTATTTATTTATTTATTTATTTGAGATGGAGTCTCGCTCTGTTGCACAGGCTGGAGTGCAGTGGTGCCAACTCAGCTCACTGCAACCTCCACCTTCTGGGTTCAAGCAATTCTCCTAGCATCAGCCTCCAGAGTAGCTGGGGTTACAGGTGCATGCCACCACACCCGGCTAATTTTTTGTATTTTTAGTAGAGGCAGGGTTTCATTATGTTGGCCAGGCTGGTCTGGGATTCCTGACCTCAAGTGATCCACCCTCCTTGGCCTCCCAAAACGTTGGGATTACAGGTGTGAGTCACTGTGCCCAGCCTCATTTTTATTTCTGTGTTCTTTTTCTCTACACTCTGGATATGTCTCCTGAGCTCTCTTTTACATCTCTGTTGTCTAAAATATCTGCACTGGTCTCTGCGGTTTTCAGTGTGGATTTCAATTGCCTGAATTTCAATTTTAGATTTCTTGTAATCTTTCCTAATCCAACTGTTTTCTTATTTTGTCTTTTTGCTTTCTGAACTTGGCTTCTCTCATATTTGTGAGGATGAGAAGCATTTTGCTGCATTTCAGTAGATAGTTTTCAGAGGTATTGTACCAGGTCTGGTGCCAAACTCCCATTCTCTTAGTCTTGCTTCTGATTCCAGCAGTGACTGAGGCAAACAACTTAGCATGGGCTTTGACTTACCTCACACCATGAGTGTCTTGCTCCAAATATGCCCTGCGCATCCTTTACTTTCTATTTTTGGATGTCTTTGTCATCATGGACTGCAGCCCTCTCTCCAGCACATAAGAACCATCACAATCTGGAAGTATGTGGAGGATTTAGTGTCCTGGGCAGCAGCCCTATAAGAGCCAATGGATAAAGACTGCTGCCTGTGGGTCCTTGGGTAGACAAATGGGAGAGACACTCTATCGGCTCCTTTGAAGGTCCTGATGGAATTAAGTCCAGTCACTCTCAGCCTTTCTTCCTTTTATCACTTTCCCAGGGGACTCCCTTCCATTCTCTCAGATTTTCCCCCAAATAATTTATCCTATATATATATTCTTGCTTTCACTGTTTTTGGTAGCATCCAAGCCAAGCCAAGTATATTCTTCCTTTCTAATGCCAGGATAATTCCTTTTTACTAATCTGTAGTATTCACCAGCAACCTAGATGACCTGGAAGCATCTTCTTGCCCAGAGCCTCCTGATGAGAGCCCAGCCTAAACCTTGATTTTGGTCTTGTGAGACGCTAAACAGAAAACTCTGTTGAGCCCATCCAGACTTTTGACCATTAGACCTATGTTGTTTTAAGCTACTTAGTTGGTGGTACCTTGTTTTCTCACTGATCTTGAATCATGGGAGCAGGCCAAGAGATAGAACCTGTACTGGTTTAGATAGTGTCTCCCCAAAATTCATGTCCTTCCTGAATTTCAGAATGTGACCTTATTTGGAAATAGGGCCATTGAAAATGTACTTACAGTTAACATGAGGTCTTATTGGAATAAGTAGGCCCTTAATCCATTCTAACCGGTATTGTTATAAGAAGAGAAGAGGTACAGACACTGAGACACACTAGGGAGAAGGCTTTGTGAAGATGGAGGCAGAGATTGGAACAATGTGTCTATAAGCCAAGGAATGTTAAAGATAGCCAGCAGCAACAAAACCTAAGAGAAAGGCATGGCACAGATTATTCTCCTCTAGACCCCACAGGGAGTACATGGCCCAGTATACACTTTGATTTCAGACTTCTAGAACCCAGAACTGTAAGGAGACAAATTTCTGTCATTGAAAGTCACCCAGTTTGTGTTACTTTGCTATAGCAGGGCTAGAAAACTAATACAGGACCTAAGTGTTTTTCTGTACTTTTTATGTGGTCTTTGTTTCATCAATCAAAGCCTGAGCCTTCCATGTAACAAAGTAGGGACTGCATTCCTTAATCTAGGCTTACTTGTTAATAGGTTGTCTATCATTCTGAGGTTTTAGTGAGAGCATGGGTTTGTATTCTCACCTGTATGTTCAGGAAGATATCTGTGGGTGTTTGAAATAAGCTCTTTTAGAGACTGCTCTAGCAGTCAGGGCTCTCCAGAGAAGCAGAATCAGTCAGATATATATAGATACATAAAAGGATACTTATTTTATTTTATTTTTTGAGACAGAGTCTCACTCTGTCACCCAGGCTGGAATTCTGTGGTGCAATTTCAGCTCACTGCAACCTCCGCCTCCTGGGTTCAGGCAATTCTCCTGCCTCAGCCACCCTAGAAGCTGGGATTACAGGCACATGCCACCATGCCTGGCTAATTTTTGTATTTTTAGTAGAGATGGGGGTTTCACCATGCTGATCAGGCTGGTCTCGAACTCCTGACCTCAGGTGATCCATCTGCCTCGGCCTCCCAAAGTGCTGGGATTACAGACGTGAGCCACCGCGCCCAGCCTATAAAAGGAGACTAATCATGGAAATTGGCTCACATGATTATGGAGGCCAAGAAGTCCCATGATCTGCCATCTGTAAGCTCAAGAACCAGAAAAGCAGGTGGTATAATTCCATTTGAGTCCAAAGGTCTGAGAACCTAGCGGGCTGCTGGTGTCAGCCTCCAAATATGAAGGCTCAAGAACTAGTAGTATCAGGGCCTAAGGGCAGGAGAAGATGGATTTCCCAGCTCCAGAAGAGAGTGAATTCACCTTTCCTCTTCTTTTTTGTTTTAATCCAACCCTCAAGGGATTGGATGATGCTCATCTACATTGGTGAGGGCATATCTTTTTTATTCTGTCTACAGATTCAAATGCCAATCCCTTCCCTACATACACATCTAGAAATAATTATTTACCAGCTACGTGCATATTACTTAACCCAGTCAAGTCTACAAGTACAATTAACCATCACAACTGCTGTGTAGCATGACCATTCTGAATGTTGTTGTTGCACATTTTGGAAACTTACTATAATTTTTTTCTAGGACCATGTGAGGCATTAATTAATTATCAAAATAATAAATGTTGACAGAAGATAAGTAAGTCCTTCACTCCACTACATAAACTTTGCCTTGGCTTTGGGGATCTGGAGTTTTAAAAGGCCAGGTCCAGAAAGGAAAGGCCTAAGCCAGTCAATTTCCCTTCAATTTCAGAAAGGAAATAAAAGAATATATGATTGTCAAGTGGTATTATTTGGAATAACATACCCTCAGCATCAGAAAATGGAGAAGAGGAAACTGAAAAGAATCTGTGTAATGTGCAATAGTGTATATACTTGAGGCATTCTTCTACATGGCTGCCAGAAAGATCCATTAAAAATGCAAATCTGGCCGGGCACAGTGGCTCAGGTCTGTAATCCCAGCACTTTGGGAGGTACAAGATGGGTGGATCATTGAGGTCTGGAGTTCCAGACCAGCCTGGCCTACGTGAAACCCCATTTCTACTAAAAATACAAAATTAGCTAGGCATGGTGGCAGGCACCTGTAACCCTAGTTACTTGGGAGGTAGAGACAGGAGAATTGCTTGAACCGGGGAGGCAGAGGTTGCACTGAGCCGAGATGGCACCCCTGTACTCCAGTCGGGGTGACAGAGTGAGACTCCATCTCGAATTTAAAATAAAATAAAATAAAATAAAAATAAAAATCTGACTCTATATCGCCCCTACTTAAAGCCCTCTGGTAATGCCAGAATGACTTCAGGAACATCAGTCACACTTCTTAGCTGGTCATTCACACCCTCCATGATTGGTGACCTCTCTACCTCCTCACCCTTATCTCCTCCACTCCCAACACACACTCTAAGTAACAGCCACACGGGGCTGTGCACAGTCCCCTGAATATTCCATGCTCCTTCATGCATTGTGCATTTGAGTATGTGTTCCTACACTAGCATGGCTTCTCTTCCTCCAACCATCTCAGGCTGAACTGGCAAATCCTTCCTGGCCCACCCAACCAGAGGAGGGTCTCTCATCCTTGGTGCTGTGCTGGGCCCAGTGCATGTCTCCATTCTGCATGTATCCCCATCTTAGGCATGATTTGGTTTCGTGGCTCACTTTTTGCTGTAGCTGTGGCCCATTGAGTCCCCCACTGGCACTACTGGCATGGAGCCTATCTGTGTTTGCTGATTAAAGACACAAAGTAGAGTGCTGGCCGCCCATCCAGAGTCACATCAGAGCTGAGTAGCAGCCTGGTGTCTGCGTAGTATGAAGTTGTGGAGATAGACAAAACCTGGAGTCAAGTGGGACGTGGCTACATAACTTTTTGAAATGAAAAAGAAAAGATAAGCCAGTGCAAACACACAACCTCAAAAAGCATGACTGTTCCCACTTTGTGACTCTTGTGCCCATGCACAGTAACCAGAATTGCATCTCCAAGATTATTTTCCAGGAAAAGGAACCAGTACTTCTTGGAGGACAACTGATTCCACGGCTCAGGAAAAATCACCATGGGCCTGGACTTAGTAGTAACAGAAAATGGGATGCTGTCAAGATGTCAGGGCGATGGGCTCCCACTAGTGAGACTCAAAGACCAGAATCATAATTATGTTTAATTAGAAGAGCTTAAGCCAGTGAAAGGTCATGAGTTCATAAGGTACTTAAAAGAGGAGAGTTAATATTATGTAATAAAACAGTAGTTGTAACATTTAAAAAGATGTGTATAGTAGGATTAAAAGAAATTTTTATATATTTCAATAAATATCAGAATATTAATATGAGAACTTTTTCTCCTAATTACATGTTAATTAAAAGTTGATACACATCTATGTAAGAGTATACACTTTTTATTGGAGCACAAGAAAGAGAACAAAATAATGTGGTCATAGTAGATATATACAATCTGAAAAGCTAAGTTAGAAAATACGGCTTAAGAATTCTGCAATGAAGTATAAACTTTAAAACCAGTACTTGAGTTAAATTAAGATTTTTTTAAAGGGAAAATTGCCTGTGAGGAACTTTTCTCAAGTAAGTGTGAAGTAAAAAGCAATTTAAATGCAGGCAGACCTCATTTTACTGCTTCCCTTTATTGCACTTTGCAGATACTGCATTGCTTACAAATGGAAGCTTGTGGCAATCCTGTATGCAGCAAGCCTATTGGCACCATTTTTCTAACAGCAGGTGCTCACTTCATTTGTGTTTTGGTAATTCTCACAATATCTCAAACACAACAATACTGAAATTAGGCCAGTCAATATTCCTATAATGACCTCTAAGTGTTCAAGTGAAAGGAAGAGTTGCATCTCTTTCATCCTAAATCAAAAGCTAGAAGTGTTTAAGCTTAGTGAGGAAGGCATGTCAAAAGCTACGCAGTGAGCCAAGTTGTAAATGCAAAGAAAATATTCTTGAGGAAATTAATTGTTTTCTTTTTTCTTTTTCTTTTTTTTTTTTTTTTTTTTGAGACAGAGTCTCACTTTGTTGCCCAGGCTGGAGTGCAGTGGCGCGATCTTGGCTCACTGCAACCTCCACCTCCTGGGTTCAAGCAAGTCTCCTGTCTCAGCCTCCTGCAAGTGCCTGCCACCACACCTGGATAATTTTCATGTTTTCAGTAGAGACAGGGTTTCACCGTATTGGTCAGGCTGGTCTCGAATCCTGACTTTGGGTGATCCGCCTGCCTCAGCCTCCCAAAGTGCTGGGATTACAGGCGCGAGCCACTGCATCCGGCCGGAAATTAATGTTTTTTAAAAAAATCATCATTCATGGATTCAGTGAACATATAAATGACAGGAAACAGAAACAACCTTATGACTGATATGAAGAAAGTTTTAGTGGTCTGAATAGAAGGTCAAAACAGCCACAACATTCCTTAAGCCAAAGCCTAATCCAGAGCAAGGGCCTAACTCTCTTCGATTCCATGAAGGCTGAGAGAGGTGAAGAAGCTGCAGAAGAAAAGTTGGAAGCCAGCAGAGGTTGGTTCATGAAGTTTAAAAGAATAGGCCATCTCTATAACATAAAAGTGCAAGGTGAAGCAGCAAGTGCTGATGAAGAAGATGCAGCAAGTTATCCAGAAGATCTAGCTAAGATCACTCATGAAGGTGGCCACACTATCTAGCTAGGACTTTCATACCTAGAGAGGAGAAGTCAATGCCTGGCTTCAAAGCATCAAAGGACAGGCTGACACTCTTATTAGGATCTAATGTAGCTGGTGACTTGAAGTTAAAGCCAGTGCCCATTTACCACTCTGAAAATTCCAAGGCAGTTATGAATTACTAATCTTACTGACTCTGTTCTGTAAACTGAACAAAATCTGGATGACAGTTCATCTGTTTAAAGTATGGTTCACTCAATATTTTAAGCCAACTGTTGAAACCTAATGCTCAGAAAAAGATTCCTTTTAAAATATTACTATTCATTGGCAATGCACCTGGTCACCCAAAAGCTCTAATGGAGACGTACAAGGAGATTAATGTTGTTTTCACAGCTGTTAACACAACATCCACTCTGTAGCTCATGGATCAAGGACTAATTTTTATTTGCTAGTCTTATTATGTAAGAAATATATTTTGTCTGTAGCTTCCATATTGATTCCTCTGACAGATCAGGGCAATATAAATTGAAAACCTTCTGGAAAGTATTTGTCATTCTAGATGGCATTAAAAACATTTATTATTCATGAGAGAAGATCAAAATATCAACTTTGGAAGAAGTTGATTCCTACCCTCATGGGTGACTTTGAGAAGTTCAAGATTTCAGTGGGGGATGGCACTGCAGATGTGGTAAAAATAGCGAGAGAACTAGAATGAGAAGTGGAGCCTGAATATGTGACTAAATTGCTACAATCACACGATAAGACTTGAATGTGTGAGGGGTTGTGTTTTATACATGAGCAAAGAAAGTGGTTTCTTGAGATGAAATCTACTCCTAGTGAAGATGCTGTGAACATTGTGGAAATGACCACAAAGGATTTAGAATATGCCATAAACTTAGTTGGTAAAGCAGCATCAAGGTTTGAGAAGACTGACTCCAATTTTGAAAACAGTTATACTGCGGGTAAAACGCTATCAAACAGCACCATATGCTACAGAGAACTCTTTCATGAAAGAGTCAATTCATGTGGCAAACTTCACTAAGCATTTGCCACAGCCACCACAACCTTAAGCAACCACTATCCTGATCAGTCAGTAGCCATCAACATCAAGGCAAAGCCCTCCTTTAGCAAAAAGATTGAGTCTGTGAAGGCTCAGATCATCTTTAGCATTTTTTTAAAGCCATAAAGTATTTTTAATTAAAGTACACACATTGTTTTTTAGACATCTTGCCCTTGCACACTTGACTACAGTATAGTGTAAATGTAACTTTTATATGCACTGGGAAATAAAACAATTTGTCTGACTCACTTTATTGTGATATACACTTTTTTGCTGTAGTCCGGAACCAAATTTGCACTATCTCTGAGGTATGCCTATAAATTTGTGTTTTATTGTTTCTAAGTAGATAGGATTCACTTACTGAGGTTCTTAGAAGACCTGACTCAATAATATAAAAAGTTATTAGTTTTTGCAAGAATGGATATAAAACACACTACCAAGACTTACATAACAAAACATACTACCAAGACTTACATATTTGACTAATTATTGTTTTTTCAAAGTAGTCGTATGTGAAAGTTATATGTTCACTGCAATGCTACGATTGCTCAAAATATTGTTAGAATACTAATTTGTAAATTTAGAGATTGCCTCCAGAGCTAATAAGTTTCAAGAATATAAGTTCCATCCCTTTTCTGTTTTCTCTTTTCTCTTCTTCCTCCCTCCTTTCTTTCTTTTCTACTTTCTTTCTTATCGTTAGAAATAACATTACTCCTCCCCTACAAAACACACACATTAAAGACAGGAAGGAGCCCTGTCATTACAGCTATGGGCAGGTTGTAGCTAGAGCTGAGAACTCTAATGGTAGTCCCCTGAAGACCCATTCATAACCTTGAGATACCGGAGGCTGCCCTAGCTACCCTTCCTAAGTCCCGTTGGTTCAACTCTTTCTTCAGTCATCTTTCTTTACTTCTCTTTATTTTGCTTTGGTTAATGACTGTTGGTTTTAGCACCTTGAAGCCATAGGATCAAAACTGAAACAAGTTTACTTGCCAACTTTGGCTTCATCTGGTCTTAAGACCAGAGAGAAAAAAATGACTTGCCTAAAGGCACATAGATTTTCCATAGCAGAACTGGATCTAGAACTCAGGACGAATGACTCCAGGTCAGAGATTTTTCTCTTACATCACACTGCCTTTCAGATTCTACATCCCACCCCAGATGCACTCAACTGCTAACCACCAAGAGGTTCACATGTGTAGGCTCTGTGGTACAGCTCAGCCTTTTGGAAGAAGGCGGAAGAAAAGCACCAGGAGAAGGATTAGAGTAAGTTCTAGATGAGATGGTCACTTTATGAATTCAGTGCTCACAACTGGCTTCTCAGTGGTGACTTCTCATCTACCAGGCAAAGGCGAGAAAGGACCTAAGTGTTGTTCTGGGACCCACTTTCCTGTTTCCCTAGGCTGTTCCCAATCTCTGTTTTGCTACTGGAATGTAATTCACTTTTAATTTACATTTCAACTGTAAATAGAATGTCTGCACATGATAAGAAGTTCAAACAGCTTCTTATCTATGAAAAGTAAACTGTTCTCCCAACTCTGCAGCTCCAGCATCAGTCTCTACAGCTGCATTTCATTCCCAAAGGGTCTGGCTTTGCATTCTAGCCATCGTCTCAAAGTCTGGGCCACTGTTCTACACAGATTTTCATGGAGACTCCTTGGAGAGAGTGCTTTTGAGCAGAGTGATGGATGAAAGCTTGATGGAAATAGACTAAGGGGAGACTGCCAGGTAAGGAAACAGGGAAGATAAATGTAGACAAATCTTTCATGGAGCTGGCTGTAGAAAACAGCAAAAGAGAGAAACTGAGAAAGTAGCTATTATTTGTTTAGCAAACATTTTGGATAATTTCTTTTTCTACCAGGATAAGAAAAGGACTTGCCTATCCTCCTGTGTCTTGTAAGTTATTAAACATCTAAGTTACAGTGGAAATAGAAATGGCATTCAGGTAATTTGACTAAAATGTGCTCAACTTTTTAAATTATGCTTGTATTTTAGGACATTTAACTGAACCCTAGTTGATTGTAAAGAGTAGTCTCTACATTTTGAGCATGGTATTTTCAAAGGAAAACACAGATTGAGCATCCCTAAATACGAAAATCTAGTATTTGAAACTTTTTGAATGTCAATGTGACGCCACAAGTGGAAAATTCCTCACCTGACCTCATGTGATAGGTCACAGTGAAAACTTTGTTTCATGTGCAGAATTATTAAAAATATTACCTTCAGGCTATGTATACAAGGGGTATAATAAACACATGAACTTTGTGTTTAGACTTGAGTCCCATCCCCAAAATATCTCATCATGTATATACAAATATTCCCAAATAATGATAAAAAAAAAAAAATCTGAATTCTGATACACTTCCGGTCGCCAGCATTTCAGATAAAGGACACTCAACCTGTACAAGTTGAATGTGGCGAAACTACAGGACGGGCTGTTTTCCATGATCTCTCCTTTGCTGCCATCTAGCGACAGTTTTATGTAACGTCAAATAGAAAAAGTCTGTTTTCTAACAATGAAGTCTTGATGTGGCTATTTCCTCTTACCCAGCGCCCTCACTGGGCTGAAGTATTTCCAGCTGAGCCTGGGAATTTAATTTGCTGGTTTGCATCAGCAGTGACACTTAATCTCCTCGAGAGCACTTATTAAACTACACTCTGGGTCCTGTACAAAACGAGGCAAGCTGACCTCTGAAAATGACGTATGGTACAACTACAACACAATCAAAGGTCATGAGAGCATCATAAAAAGCCCATTATCGAACAAATATATGACACTCCATTGGAGCCAGATGCCTGAGAAATGAGTCTTTTCTATAAAAATGTGCAGCCAAGTGTATACATTGTTTTATATTGTTGGTACTGTATCTTTGGAAACAATCTCTGGAAACATAATTTCTGGATCAGAGAGTAAATGCATATATACTTCTGCTAGATACTGCCAAATCCCTCCTCAGTATGGGTTGTAACATTTTGTATCCCACCATCAATGTCTGAGTTTGGCTAGCTCTCCACAGCCTCACCAATGGAGTAGGTTTTACACTATTGGTCATTCTGATACATAAGAAATAGTAGCTCCTTGTAGTTTTATTTCTCTTATTATTGTCCTTTCAGCCAAAGTCTAGCTAGAAAAAGAGAAACCAGACCAATTACTCTAATAGAGAAAATGGAATGCAGGTGCTGGGTTAAACCGAACTGGTGAACTTATCAGGCAAAGAAGAAACATGGACATAACAGAAAGTCTAACTAGCTATATTAAACTATGTGGAATACACAAAATGGCTTCAGTTTTCTCACTGAACCTGAGCTTCTCTTCATGACTGTTTGCCCCCGAATCATCATAGTGTCCCCTCTTTGACTTACCTGCCTAAATTCCGATATTTAGCCTTTTAATCCCACTGAATAGACAGGCTTCTTGTATCCTAGGGGACCCATTTAGATTGCCCTGAACATAAAGATATAACCAGGGTCTCTCTGGGATTTAAGGTTATTCATCTCAGAAGCTTCATTTAAATTGGCATACCCATCCTGAATTCCTGAATTCAAAAATCTGTGCCTGAGAGGTCTCTTGACAAATTGGGATATAGTGTAACACATTTGTAACCTGGTATTATGAACTCGACACAGTTCCTGAAATGCTCTACGATGTAATTGACATTTATGACAAAGATAACATACAAAAAGAAACTTGCAACTAAGTCAGTTGATGTATATTGATGTAAAAGTTCTAAGTAAAATACTGTCAGATATTATAACACTAGAATTATAAAATGCCATTACTTAGTAGGACAAAATTGTTGAATCTATTCTGACACATTGCCAACCATGTGGATCAAAGGAAAAAAATATCATCCATAAAGACTATGAAAGATTTGATCTTGCTATATTTAAATGCAATGATTCTAAGCAATACAGCTATTTTTGCTTGGCTTTACTGTAAGGAATGCAGCTATGAATAATGTTTCTGTCATTTTTGTCTCTTTCCATCACTCAGCAGTAAAATTTATCAATTTTAAACTGGTCTGGATTATTTTGCACTTCTTCTGAACAATAAAACAAGAAAAACAAAAGTAATTCTTTTACCAGATGTCACAATGCTTTATTTGAAAAATGACAGAAAAGAATCTGTCAGTTATCAGTTTACTACAGAACTCTGAATTTAGGAAACAGCCATCATACTTATCGCTAAATGAGATTAAAATAGACAGTCCCCCTATTTTACCAGTGTGGTGAGAAATCCTATTTTGGAGTTCCCTCAACATATCTAGGGTTACGTTACAATCTAGCGCTTCATGTGGACCGGGAAATTGGAGGAAGGTCCTCTGGTCTTCAGTTCATCATGACTGCAGTTAAGAATTTCAATTGTCCAAGCTGGTTGGTCTGTTTGAAATCAATGTGGAACAGGGACTGGAGGCTCTTGCTCTTGGAGGTGAGTCCTCCTGGCACCCACTCAGCATCCTCTCATGGGTCCTGCCACACTCAGACTGTGCATGGTGGAGGGACAGTCACCCCTTTCTCCCATGTTTGAGGACAGCATATTAGTCTCAGGACAAATTTTCAACTTCCAGGGCTGACATCACAGGACATTCCGGCAACTCTATGTGTGGGGACTTTCACCTCAGGCCACAGTCATGGGATACAAATAAAACACACAAACAAGTTTTAATGCTGCCTTTAAGTCTCAGTAAGGAACAAAGAGAAGGGTCCCCAGGCAAAAAAAAAAAAAGGAAGTATTACAGGGTATCGGCTAGAAACAGAATGTAGGGGAGGCGAGGCAGTGTTTCTCAACTATGAACCTCAAAAAGCTGTTTTTTCTCATCAGGCCACTGAAAGGATAGAACTTTTAAGACGGATGATTGGGTCCAGAGATGCACAAAAACAGCAGGATGGGTGCATCAATCAGGACGGGTACCAAATCTACACTGAAATCTGTGGCCTATCTCAACAGTTTATTTCTCACTCATGTGATACCCAAAGCAGGTTGGCAAGAGGCTCAGGAACTACCTAAATGTCAGCTCCACTTTGGCCTGGGAAATATGAGCACAGAGAATCACACAACAGCTTTTAAAAACATCACTAACTCAAATGGCCTGACCTAGTGTTGTTTCTCACAGCACTGTAAGGGTTCCAGGAAACATGGGGCCAACATTTGGATCTCACCAAATATCCCTCTTTCCTCCTTCCACACACAATATACCTTCTACCCAAGGAAGATAATCCCAAATCCCATATAGTCACTACACTCTGAAAACCCTGGGACATCTCTAGATCAAGACTGGCTCCATCTATCTCCCACTGGTCCAGAGCTCTATTAACCAAAAATACCCCTTATCTGTGCTCCTCTCCACATGTTCCCCAACACAGTGGAGGAACAGAGTAATGCATCCCCATGCTCAAAGCACACAAGGGACCTTAGTCTGTGACAATTCTTCTGCTGTCCTGAAGGTCATACTGCTTATTTTTAATATCACTACTGTGCACAGCCCTGTTTGCTGTCAGAATGGGCAAATTCCTGAAATTTAGGAAAGAAGTGTTGGCCCTGGCTTGAAGCTATTCCAGACACAACACTAATGTGAAGAGCATTGATAAATCCTCAAAAAGGCCCCATAGCCACAGTCCTGCCAAGGAGTGACTTGGATGTAACAGGGCGGCCAAAGATCACTTCTTTCGTAAAAAACTGTGATCATCTCATGCTTACAAAACACCTTGTGAATATTCTGCGGAATGACACTTGTCAACAAGGCCATAACAAGGCCAACTTCTATGGCCCTATGCTCAAATGCAAGGCCAGGAGGAAGGCAAAGTTCAAGTGTGAGGAAATCAAAAACAGGCAAAGCAAGTGATCCATCCAAAAGCTGTGATTTTAGATCTAGTGTCTAAATAATTAAAGCAATTCCCCAGGAGAAAAATAAACAGAAGGTAGTAGTATACAAAATATTTCATTTTTTATTTTCATGAATAATTGTCATTAATACAGCAGAAACCGATATAAAAGATACCAAAAAATCAGAAGAATGTTAGCATTCAATAGAAATTAAAACCTGAGCTGAGGGCTCATCAGAGTCTGACACTTGGCACCATTCTCATGGAAGTGAATAAACATGTTTGCCGGACTCCTTAAAACAATTCATGTAACATAGAAAGAGTTAAATTTCAAAGGAGCTACAATGCACTGACACATTACATGACTCTTGTTGTTGACAAACATTTAAGCAGGGCTATCTAAAGCTCACAGTCTTGAAGGCAGGGAGGTGTGTAAATTGTAGGTTTTTAATTAGCAGAAAGCAAGCTGAGATTTTTCTTGGTAAAATAGTTCGTTTATTCATGTAGATCTAAAAGGCTGGCTCAGTTTGTCAGAGCACAAAAGAATGCCAGAAGAGGTCAAGGACATGGGAATGGATCGACATGAATCCATCCCCACTTGTGGAAAACAAATGACACAGCAGTTACCATCACAAAGAACTCTATTAGTAGGAATAGGAGACTTAAGGTTCAATTCAGTTCTCATTTAGATTCTATAGCATCTCTAAGAATTTGGTTAAAAAACAAACAAACAGGGAAATCCTTACTCCTTTAATTAACAGCTGTCAACAAGGAGAAGAAATAAAAGAATATAGATGGGCCTTACTGATTAAAAATCTGTGAGCTTGAATACATTTTAATATGTTGAATCTAGAGTCATAAACCAATGGTTAATATACTACAAAACTTTACAAACAAAATCTCGTCTGTTGCAGAACTTCAAAAGTAGTGGAATTAATTTCTTCTCCCTTTTAATTTTTTCGTCCACAGTCCTAAAACTGAGTAATCATTGGCATGCCTGCACTTTCACAAATGTATCCTCAAAACATGATGGTTTTTCTCAAAATGTATCTGCAAATCATGATGGTGTTTGAAAACGGAAGTAATTTCAAATTAGGTCAACAATGTCATGCTCCCTCAAAACGTATTTTCAGTTCTTTGTGCTCCATGTCACATAAAAAAGAAATGAGGGTAGCTGGACTCATGTAATTTCTTTCAGCTCAATGTCATTAAATTCCCAATGTTTTCACACTAGCAAAAGATCCAGTATTTAAGTGATCTACTATAAAGCATCTCTATCTCTAAAAAAGATTCATTTTTTACTTTTTATTTTTTCTCAAGGGGGCTCAAAAAGCTGTCAAAAAGCCCTATACTTAACGGAGACCAGCCACAGACTTCCTTCCTGTACCAGCTTTCCAAGAGGGTAAGTGAGTCTTCACCCTGATATTTTTGCCCCGGGTTTTACGAGGCTTCTCTTCTTTATGCACCTTCATGTGCTGCCTCAGATGAGAGCTCTGACTGAAACATTTGCCACATTCACTGCACTGGTAGGGTTTCTCCCCGGTGTGGGTTCTCTGATGTTGAATAAGGTGGGAGCTCTGGCTGAAACACCGGCCACACTCATCACACTGATAGGGTTTTTCTCCAGTATGAATTCTCTGGTGCTGAATGAGATTTGAGCTCTGTTTAAAGCTTTCTCCACACTCATCACATTTGTAGGGCTTTTCCCCAGTATGGATCCGTCGATGCTGAATGAGATTAGAACTCTGAAAGAAACTTTTCCCACAATCAGCACATTTATGGGATTTCTTTCCAGTATGGATCTTCTGGTGTTGAAAAAGAGTTGAACTCTGACTGAAACTCTTTTCACATTCAGTACATTTATAGGGTTTGTCATCCAAGCTTCTTCTGAGTCTACTCAAGCTTGAGTCAAATCGAATAGTCATGCCCCACTTCTGCCGTGGCCGGCCTGTTTTGCGCTTGTTCTCATAGGCCTTTCCTTGGCTTGAGCTCCGAGAAATACCCGCTTTAGGCTTTGCTAACCTCATGGTGAATAACCAAATGTATTTGTAAGAGAGTTTACAGGCTTCTTCTGAACTACTGTTTCATTTCCTAGCGGTGCACAGCTCAGAATTTTCTGTGTGTAGAAGGAAAAAAAAAGTATAGATGATCAGAAAAAAAATATAGGTATCTGTTAATTATTCAATTTTAATATCTCTTCAAACCACCAAAATTGCATTCATGTTTAAATTTAAAAAGTATAAATGCAAACAAAGATAATATGGGGGGAAATACTTGCAAAGTAATTCTAACAATTCCAGAGTTTAAGCTTAACAAATATCACCAAATTTTGACTGAGTTTAGCACTGGAGTTTCTATTGGGACAGGATAAAAACAAAGTGATGAGGTGAAATATAAATTTTCTAGGCATTACCAAATGAGTACATAATTTTGAAGGACTAAAAAGTGGAGATATGGTAAATCTTAATGGGAATGGAATGACTCCAAAAGACAATCAAAATTTGTGTAATAGAATATCACTATGTTTTAATATTTAGTTCCATGTTAAACTTCTACTCACTAGTAACTGCCTAAAGTATCCAAATGAATAAGAAATGACACATTATACTACTTTATGATATATTCCTATTTATCTGTATTTAGCATTCGATTTCCATAGCTCTAGATGACAGCTTAGCTCTAATTCTGTAGCATAAAGTCCTTTGAAAATTGAAACTTCTCTATAGGGAGTGGTAGGTTTACTTAGTCTATGAAGACACGCTTTATTATTGGTTTTTATAGATCCTAATGATCCAAGAAAGCAATCTGTTGAAAACCCAAAACAAAAGTATTGTTTTCGGAGAGAGGAAAACTGCAAAAGAACTTTTACCAGATAGTTGAATGAAACTGAGTAGAAAAAAGCATGGTAGGTAGGACACAAGAAAAGGAGAGCGGGGAGAAAATGAGTTTACATGTTAAAAGTAGGATGGAATTTTTAGAATACCCAAATGCTGCAAAATTCAAAATCTGAAATAATTTTATTTATAAGGCTGACTTGTGGCTATTTAAAATAACAGCCAAAACAAACCAACAAAAATCCCTACAAACCCCACATAGGTGGCAATGTGGGAAAATCTAGAACTTCAAAAGCAATACAATTATTGGAACTATTTTTCATTATCTTTTGCCAGAATGTGGAATTTAAAACAGAAACAATTACTCTGGGTTTCTTTGCATACAAGCATATAAAGCAAATAAATGAAAACAAAAACATCATTTTTCTTGCTTTCCTTTCATCTTATTGTATAATTGAGACTTTAGGCCCAGGACTTTATCTGGATATTTAATAATTACATCAGCTGTAATTATGGTTAGCATAAGAGCAAGCTGCATATAATACAAGATTACAGTTAGCACTACTCAGTCCTTAACTTAAGCAAATATTTACAGAACATCTACCACACAGGAGACACTGTGTTAGTTTGGTACATGGTGTTGGTGTTGTTGAGTTTTTTTTTTTTTTTTTAAATAACTATGATGGTCATTATACATATTTTTAAAAGCACATGCATTTAATACAATGGAAGTCAGATGTAGTCAGAAACTCAGACTGTCAAATCCACCTACGGATGAGGCAATCATACTAATAGGTAGTATGTGCCAGACACTGTGTAACTTGATTCTGTACTAGCTCTTTAATTCTCCCGGCACCTTTATACAGTCATTTCCGTTTGAAGTTAAGGAAACGAGGGCACAATGCTAGAAGGCACTGGCCGGGTTCCCAGATCCTAGCAGTTTGACTCCAGAGCCTGTATTCTTAGTGGCAGCCACATCTTCCATTGCTCAGTCCAGCACGGCGACCCGTGCTTTGCACAGCTCCGCAGCAGGGGCAAGCACCAAGTTAAACCTGAGTGACAGAAGCTGCTGTTCCTGCACACCCAGCTAACTGGAATGTGCCTCAGTTTCCTCGTAAAATGGGGAGGGTAATGATAAAGTGGCAACACCATCAGGATGTTAGAAGTTGCAATGAGTCTGAATCTGAAAACCGCTCAGAGCAGCCCTGTGCCGCCTAAGCATTTGTTCCACGTTATCTAGTCCTCGAACGCTCCGAGCGACGGAAGGGGCCGGGGCTGCTGCTCACCCGACTGGTTCCACCCGCTGCGGGCCGCGCCTCGCCGGGGCCCTCACTCCAAGCCTCCCCTGTCCCCAGCACTCCGCCGGCCGCTCCTCATTGACCCGGCCAGCCCGCCGCGAAGGCCGCGGCCCCACCCTGAGCCCGCGTGGCCCTCCCGCCCCCGCCCGGCGGCCAGGCACAGCCCGGAGGCCGGAGACGCCAGCCACGCCATCGCCCCGGCCCGCGCCGCCCTCGTTACGGCCAGCGCGCTCCCGAGCGGACCTGAGTATCCGACGCGGGCCCCACGCGCCGCACTCGCCACAGGCCCACTCACCGCGCGGGATCAGCCACGACCCTGGCTCGCTGGGCGCCTCCCGCGCCGCCGGAAGTGAGGGCCTCGCCGCGCTCTGGCGCCGCCGCGGTCGCTCTAGGAATGAGGCGGAGCGACCCTCTATGGTCCCGGACCCACCCGAAAGCGTTGTTCGTTTTTTCTTGTGGTTTTGTTTTCTCCTCCCCCCGCCCCGACTCGGAAGGCGTCCTGTGACCCTCTAGGACCTCAGGAGCTGTAACCGCCCTTGTGTGTGGTCGAGGCTTTTGAAAACAAACTCCGGCTTCTCCAACCTAGAAACTGCATACTTCCTACAAATACTGAGCTTTTTGAGAGCCTGGTACTTTTCACGAAGTCACCTTATTTAATTATCAACGAAAAGCACCTGTAAGATGGGAGCGGTTATACTCCATTTACAGGAAAGGAACCAAGGCTCAGAGAAGAAATTTGCTCCGTTCACCGTGTGTAAGCGGACGACCCAGAATTGGAGTGGTTCTTTATGGTTCCAAAGTCTGATTTCAACACACCCCTTTTGTTGCTCATTAGTAATGATCTCTCTTGGTTCTTCTTCCTTCCAGGCTCCTCCTCAGCCATCCTGGCCGTGCTCAGTCATCTGACCAGCTGACCTCCGAGTTCCCCCACTCCGTGGGGAACTCCTCCACCTCTTGGCTTCCAATGCTATTGCTGCATGCTGAAGACTCCCGCATTGGTAACTCCAGTCTGACCGTGGGACGTGAATGTTATTGAACTTTAGACTTGTATATCGAACTGATTACTCAATAGCTGCATTTGCATGTGTAATGGACATCCCAAACTTAACATACCCCAAAATGAATTCCTGATATCTACCTAACCTGTTCTTGCAACAGTCTTCTTCCCAGGGATGGTTGAAGATCCCATCATCTTTCCTGTTGCTCAGGCCAAAAACCTTGATGTCATTGTTGTCGCTTCTTTTTTTCATCCAAAACTCACCTGTGATTTATCGGCAAATTCTGTTGGCTTCATCTTTAAAATATATTCATTATCGAGCCACTTTCAACACTTCCACTGCTATAACCACCAAGCCACCTTCATCCACCTTCTGGATTATTATACTGGCTTCCTGACTGGTTGCCCTACAGTCTATTCACAGCCCCAGAGTAATCCTCTTAAACCTAAGTCAGATCGTGTCATTCATTTGTTCAAAACCTTCAAAGACTTCCCAACTTATTACAGCAAAGTCAGGGGCCTTGCAGTGGCACACGATGCCTGTCATGATCTGTCTCTTTAGTTCTTTATTGTGTCTGCAGTGCTAATAACAGTGCTCAGCAGGGAACAGGCGCTCAGTAAATATTTGTTGAATGAATGAATTTATAAGATGCCTTATTGTTTACAAAGTGCTTTTACATGTTGTCTTCTGGTTACTCATCTTCACCATAGTATCATGAAGCACAGATGATCATATCTGTCTTGCAAATCAGTAAACTGAGGCAAGAGAGGCTGACCTGCCTGAAGTAATACAGTGGGTTGTTGGTGGAGGCTAAACTAAGTCACAGGTTCATTCTCTTAAGCTGAGGCTTTCTGCTCTGTAGGGAGCTGTCTCTGCATATGGCAAAGCACAAAGCTGAATGAGGTCTGGACAAAGAAGCTCCACTCACAATCTAGAGAGTATCTGGACTATTGCAGTGATTAAATGAGATAATGTAAGGCACTTAGCACAATGTATAACACAGAAGAAATGACAGTCATTGCTGTTACTTTTATTATTAAATTATTATAAGTTGGTTGATGCTGGTGGTTGGAGAGTTTGGGGGTAAAGAGCAATGGCCAGATATGTAGAAATGGTTTAGGAAAAGTGTCAGGAGCAAACATGACCTGTTGGGAGTGTCTGCTCTATGTACACTAAAATAAAAAGATAATTTTAAAAAACCATTTTGTTAGTAAGGTAGTTACTAATTAAAACTAACTCTTTTCATGTCTACATAAAGGTGGATTATCCCTTTTTCCTATACCTGAAAACAACTGGGCCAGCCATAGAAGGCCCAGAGGTATGTCGACTAAAGCATCGGGTAAACAAGGATGGATTTTTTAAAAAGAGAGAAATAAAAGTCAGGAAATAAAGGGGTGTGTGTCTCTAAGTGTGGACAGAGTCCTAGGCAGTAAGGATGGAGAGGAGGGAGAGCCAGAGAAAGATATGAGGGAGAGGAGGGTAAAGGAGAATGGGAAAAAGACAAGGAGAGAAAGCAGGTAGGGTTTTATGCCTTCAGCTTAGCTATTAATATAATAATAGTTAACACTTACTGAGTGCTTATTGTGTGCCGCACACTGTTGGCAGCATTTGAGGATCTCACGTGAGATCCCTGAGGCATGATTGTTCCTGAGAGTTTGCTCCACTTTCTCTGGTTTCGGTCCCTGCACTTTGTGGTGTGACTCCGGTGCCTCCTTGTGAACCACATGCCCATCCCACTGATGTTGACTTGACCACTGATTTGAATTGGCCGACTGCATGTGACTGGATGCAAGGGGTACACCACATCCCAGAAGAAGCTTCGAGTCATTGTGTTTCTGCCAGGACTCTGCTCTTTCCCTCTGCCTTGAGAATAGCATGTCCCAAGTAGGGGCTGTCCCTTTAGTCTAGGACCCAGGATGATAAGACACATGGAGCAGAGCCACAGAAGCTCACATGTAGCTACAACAGTTCCACGTAACGTTAGAGAAACAAATGCTCTTGTAACACTGAGATTCTTGGTGTTGTTATTGCATTAAAGTTGACTAATGTACCTCCACCAACCTTAAGAGATAGGAATTGTAATTATCCTGTGATATTGTGAAATAAATAGTTGGTCTTCTACCCATTTCCTGACATACAACTTCTAAAATCCTTAGAATCTCCAAAGTGATGTCGTTTTATATGCTAATGAGTTGACTGATGCCTGGCAGCCCCTGGGTAGCTTCAGGATGGGGCTGGTCACTGCAAAGACCACAGCAGGAATAAAAGGATGGCAATTTCAGCTCCACCCTATCAACATCTGGGGAGGAGGGCAACTGAAGGTGAAGTGGATTGCCAATGGCTGATGAATTAATCAATCATGCCTATGTTACGAAGTCTCCATAAAAGCCCCCAAAAGGACTGGGTTCAGAGAGCTTCTGGATACTTGAACACATGGATGTTACTGGAGGGTGACACCTGGGGTTGGGGGGTGCAAAGGGGAAGGGGCATGGAAGCTCTGCACCCTTTTCTTCATACCTCACTCTATGCATTTCTTTTTCTGTATCCTTTGGAATATCATTTGTAATAAACCAGGAAATGTGTTTCGCTGAGTTGTGTGAACACTCTTGCAAATTAACCCAAGGAGGGGGTCATAGGAATCCGAATTTAAAGTAGGTAATTCACAAGTTCCAGAAGCCAAGGCTTGTAACTAATGGGATGGGTGGAGATCACCTTATGGGACTGAGCCCTCAACCTATGAGAAGTGATGCTATCTTCAAGTAGATAGTGTCAAAACTGAATTAGAGGACACCTAGCTGGTGTCCCTGCAGAAATGATTGTTTGGTTGGTGTATGGGGAGAACTCCCCACCCCATTTGATCACAGAAGTCTTTTGTGATTATTGCTGCTGTGTGAAAGAATAGTAGAAAGCACTTTGAGTTTGTTTTCTTCCACACAGAATCCCCATTTCACAGATGAGAAAATTGAGGCAAGAAACTCGCCCAAGGTCGTGCACATTTATAAGTGGCAAAGACAGACTTTGAAATCAGAAAGTCTGGCTCCAGAGCCTATTAACCTTTCTATAACAGTGTATCTCCCAAATGGAATTCTAGGCAATTTTTATGCAAATTATTGAAAATGGTCACACATGATATTTACAAAACACAAGGGAGAAAGGGAACAAGGGCGTGGGAGCCAGGGAGTGGACACAGTCTGGGAATCGTTCTGCACATATTTCTGGGATTCTGGCCCAAGAGAGGCCAGATCCCTTAGTGGCCGGGGTGTCTCTGGGAAACTACCCAGCAAGGGCCAGTGTGCCCCTGAGCCCAGTGGTATTTGAAGGGTTCATTCTAGGAAGAAGAGTCTTCTGGGGTGAGCAAAGTCCTGGCAAGACAGTTTCATTTTCCTGTGTCTTTGTCTCCTGCACCCCACTGGCTTACACACACACACACACACACACACACACACACACACACACACACGCTGTCTCAGCAGGGACCACTGCTGCCTTGGGTCTGTGTTTGGCAACATGGATCCCCAGCTCAAGTGCCAGAAAGGCAGTTACAGGTGTGGCTCATGTGCAGTAATTAGAGTGGTCCGAAGAACTCTCAGGCCAGGGATCCTGAACAATGGTTCTTTCCACCAAGCCTGAGACTTGGCTTTCTGTTTCCTTTGGACTCTCTGGGAAAGAAAATCCTGGGAATTCCCATTCCTAGGTCTGAGAAAACATCTCTGTTAAAAGTTGACCAGGAGGGCACAGGGCCCCACCCTGCACAACATGAGTCTCGGGCAGGGCATGTGAGCAGCTAGCCTGACCCCAAACAATCGCAGCTCTCAGGGCCTAAATATAGCCCATGCATCTGGCTGTTTTTATACTCAGTTGCTTGGCTCTGATCGACCAAGCTTCCTGTCTAATCACCACTGAGGAACTGAGGGCAGGGGGCTGCTGCCCACCACTGCACCTGGCAAGGATATCCTGCTGCCCCTCCGCAGCTGCAAGGCACCTGCGTCCTACACACCAGGGACACATTTTGCACTGCTGGTTTCTCCACAAATCGTCTGGTCAGACTGGATATGCTTTGGGCCTTGTTTCCATGGGACTAAGGGGCCAGATGTATCCTGGGTGAACCCTGGCTCTATTTTGCCAGTGGGAAGGTCTTATTCCATTTTCTGGTAAACATTCCAAGCAGGTAGCATGTGGTTATCACCGAGGAAAAACAAGATGTTTTTGATCCTTTCTGGTAATTTGTTCTGGGCAAACAAACTTGTTTTTCCTGAGTCCAGTCCTTTTGCAATCATGCTGATTTCATCCTGTGCTGTTTATTATTCTCTCTGGTTCTTGAGGCCTGTGCTGGCAAGACAGTCCTATTTTAGGAGACAACACTCTCCCATAGGGATCTTTGCTTTATCTTCGAATATGTTTGTTACCTGAGACACTAGGTAGCCAACAGGGCATATGAGAAATACCCTAAGCCCTATGGAGAAAGAAAGCGGGAGCTCCCCACAGGAACCAGTAGGAAACCACAGAGACCAGCCTCTAACCTTTGAAATTATGGGGTTGAGGTGAGCTGAATTTGCAGCTTTTCAGATTGCCTCTGAACAGCAAATATCATGTTGATTAAAAAAAAAAAAAAAGGTGTGAACTCCTCAGCTGATTGCAGAAGTGTACCTTTTCCCTTTTTCTGAGCCACTTGCTAGTGATTTTTCTGACCCGTAATGTTCAGAAATTAGATGGATAACACCTACCTTAAAAGTGACACTTATCCAAAAAGGTCTTAAGTAATATTGTAATAACTTGCAAAAGCAAACCAACCAACCAAACAGGCTGGTGCTTAGAGAGGGTCTCCTGCTCCACTGGCTTCCTGTGTGCCAGGAACTGGCCTGCTCCTGGCTGGCAGGTGCATCTTGACCTGTGACACCACATGCACTTCTTAGCCAACTCTGCCTCGGCCTCACCTCACTCCCAGAAGCTTTGCCGGCTCACTGCTCAGCTATCTCCTGACCCTCCCAGTGTCTGGCCGCCTTCTCCTGATGAGGAGACCCCTAGACACAGGACAGACTGGCTCCATCTTTGTGCTTCCAGGGCTGAGCACAGGCCTGGCACAAGGCAGTCACTCAGTTACAGCTGAACAATGGGACAGGAGCTGTCCTACACCTGAGGTTGTAAATAATAGCTTGGGAGTGCAGTTACCTGGGAGCTCCTGTTTGATTTGTTTTGTACCCTCTCCTAGGCCCTGCTTCCATCCCACCTGAGCCCCTGGCCTGGAAGATTCTTGGGGCCCTCCTGATGCTAAGATTCTGTGGCTCAGGGTGACTCTATTGCTCATCATCCAGGTCACTGTAGGCTCCCACCAGTGACGCCTGCATGTTCCATGGCAGCTTCTCCTCAGGCACCACCCTAGTCCTCCAGGCATGCACAGAAATGAAGGAGTCATGTCGGCTCCTAGAGCAGCAAGTTGTGGCTCTTCTGCCACACATCGTTTAGGATAAGAGTTTCAGAAGTTAGAGCAGGGAGTCAGGGGAGACGCAGAGAAAGAAAAAAAAAAAAAAAGAAAGCTTGGTTCTCACTTCTTCAGTTCAATACAGCACGCCTTTATTGAGCACCTAAGGATCTATGCTGCCAAAGGAGCAGAGTCGCCAAAACAGTGAACAGGCCTCCCCTGCAGCTGTGTCTGTGATGATGGAGCTGGGTTGGGGAAATCCTGCTGTGACATTTGCCCTGACAAACAGTTCCGCACAGCATGGTGGCTTCCAAGCTCTGCTCTTGATGGGCACCCGTAAGGAGCTTCTACATGCTTTAGAGATGGAGCTTCTCCTATCTTTGCAAGCCTTTGTGGTTCTTCCCTTTAAATCTGCCATCCATGGACCTCAACAGGAGACTAATTTGGTCTTCAGTTTGCTCTGTTTTAGACAAATACTTCACATGACTGATGTAAACTGTTGCATAGTTTCGCAAAGGCTGTCTCATTCATTCCTGAAATTCTCCATCAGTCACAAACACAAATTGTTCAGTATCTGGCCCTAGGGAATTCAAAGCCCTTTCCTCAAAACAGACATTTCTCCTTATCATTCTTCCTTCCGGGGAAGTATTGAAAGTCATCCCCACCCACTAGAAGAGAGAAACACAAGCCCAGAAAAGGCAAGAGGTACACAGGCACCCACTGGACAGTGGTGATGGGGCTGAACACTGCCTTCCGGAGCTGCTGCTGGGCAGCCGTGGACTCTCATCCACACAGGGCAGCAACCTCTCAATGCCATGTGGACCCTCGTCAATGTGACTGAATGGCCGTGTTTCTTGCAGCAAGCTCCTTCTAAGAATCCCTTTAGGTCTCTCTGATGAAGTAAAGACTGATTTCTGCAGAGAAAGTGAGATACTTGTGGCCTTATTCCTGGTCTTACCTCTGTGCTGGGGCTGAGCTGTGCCAGACTCACAGGGTGACATTGGAGGCTTAGAAGCCGGGGACGCTGTGGTGAGGTGACGGCTGAAAGCAGGCTAGATCTCATACCTGCTGGCAGGCCCTGCTTTTCCCAACAGTGTTCCTGCGGGGCAGCATGATATGAGGGCAGACAAGAATCTCACATGAAGGAAGAGGACAGGGGCTTGTGGATCCACAGGGTTTCCGGGACAGGCACTGAGTAAGCGGATGAAGCTAAAGCCGCAGGGGCTGGGCAAGCACTGCTCTCCAGTGCAGGAAAGGCATGGTGTGGACAGGGCTGGCCACACAGATCTGACCCAGCAAGTTCCTAGCCCCACAGGCCTCGGTCGGCTTCCTGTGGGTGCTCATCTTGGAGCCAAGAGCTGGCTGTGGGAATCATGGTGCTCAGGCTTCAGACAGGTAGACGCACAGGCGCTCCATTCCTCAGGCAGTGGCCATCAGTCAATGTGACCAGCCGGGGCCAGCCACTAGGGCTCAGTGTGCACCTGCCACTGCTGGGGACTTTGGAAGAGGCAGGTGTTGGCCAGTTACTTGGCCTCCACCAGCTGCTCCAGGCGCTGCAGCATCGTCAGACGCAGGGCTTGGAACCTGGAGGGAGACATCGCCAAGAGGACTCACTGAGGCTGGACAGGGCAGGGAGGTGGGCAGCAGAGCGAGGGACCTGCAGATGGCCAGCTCAGGAGATCCCTGCAGCAGCCTCATCTCTCCTCTGCCAGAGAGAGGGAAGGCTGTGGCCTGCGTCTCATGAGGAGCAGTGAAACCGGGCTGCGGACTGCACAGCGCATCAAAGCAGAGTGTTGTCATTTCTATTGCAAAGACTCTAATACAGACAACAGCACAGTGGAGTGGACAGGGCGGTAGGGCAGAGATCAGGAAGCCCATGTTTCAGCCCAGATTATGCCATAAGCTATGCGGCAACCTTCCTTGTGCTGGGCCTCAGTGTCCACTCTGTACGTTAAATGGACCCACTAGTTGACCCCCAGATCCCTTTCAGCTCTCAAATCCTACAGGGTCAGGACCGACTGCAGAGTGGAAGATTCCCTCTGACTTTGGTCTCCTCTGTCTGCGTGGGGTCTGGCTGCACAGACAGGAGCCTGTGGAGGATGTGGCTTTCCGTGGGCCATTCAACCAGAAGCTAATATCCATCCTTTTCCCACCCACCCCAGGCCCTCTCAGTGAGCTCCTGCCCTTTCCTTCCTAGCTGCCTCCCTGCCAGCCCTGGGTGGGGTGCCCTCCACAAGTCCTGCGCCACAGTTCACTTTGCTGAGGGGGAGACGTCAGTGGGACTACAGCCTGGCTAACCTCATGCAGCCGGACCCTGGCGTGGTGTCCCCAGGAGCTGGCAGGTGACACCTGCTCACCTTCTCATTGAACTGGCCCTCTGCACCTGAAAACATCAGCTGAGGCTGGGAGTTCCAACATCTGCCACTTTGGAGAAGGCTCAGAATTCCCACTAGGACGAAAGGCCCCGACCAGGCCAAGTCTGCCTCAGCATGCCTGCTCCTTGGAGCTGCATCACTAGCAGACCTCAGAAGCTTGACCCAGCGCCCACCTGGGTTCCTGCCTGAGTCTCCTGCCAGGTGTTCTGCAGCTCATGCCTATGCTGGTGAGGATGCCAAGGCTGGATGGGTGATCAGGGCTGCGTCCCACCATTTTGGCAAGCTGTCACCCCAGCGTGGTGGCAATACCAAGCAGGGGGCCAGAGGGCGATGCCAGAGAGCCAGGGTTAGCAGGCCTTCCCATGCCAGGGCACCGGTGCCCATGGAGGAGACAGACCTCCCAGCTGGCACTGGTGCTGTGCCTTGCAGACCTGCCCTGATGTTCAGGACTCATGACTGGCTGTTTCAGTGCTGCTTACTTCATGGTCAGTTTGATTATTTCTCTTTCTTCCTCTTCTTTTAATTTTTCAACAAAACTGTCCAGCACCGGCATTTCAAACTTAATGTACTGAGCGACCTAGAAAATCCAAGAACATTTTAATGTGCTTTAAATTCGAAGCCAAAAGTATGTTTTTTTTTTTCCTCAAGGCTTCCACAGGGGCCCATCCAGCCAACATCTTGTATCCATGGAAGGAGCTGCCGCTTTTCCCACCCCACTCCCACACTGCTGGGTTGTGTACAGATGCCAGGACAGGAGCCTATTATTATCTCAAAGGCAACTGTTATCCCTGGGAGGAAATATTAAACTGAATATTAGGAAGAGCATTCAGTACAGCAGCCTTGTCACATTGGGTGCCCTCTGGGCTGGGGGGTAGGGAGGTGGGAGCACCATTGTTTCTAACAATGGAATGCAACTGCAGCAGCCTGAGGGATATGGGGTCACTGGGCCTCCTACCTGAGGTTCAAACCCTGTAAGCGTCTTCTAAGCAGAGGAGTTTGGAAATGCACTCACTGTCTGGTCAGAACTCAGGCTATTGGTAAGACTTAAATAGCTCCCTGTCTTCCACAGGTGCAAGGTAGGGCCTAGTTAAAAACCCTTTGCATAGGTCTCTCACATAATGACAACAAAATACATTCCAATGAAGGAAAAGACTTTACTTCCCTGAAAGGAAAAGGACAGGGCCATGGTTTTATAGGACTCAAATTCTTCTTTTCCCTAAGCTGTTGGCGCTGGCGGTCACTGATGGGAGAGGGAGGGCTGGTGCCTTCCTGTGCTGGGCTGGGAGCCCTTCAGGAGGGTATGGAGCTCCTGGAGACATCACCTGAGAGGGCTCTGGCCAGGAGTCCTCGGTAGGCCTCGTCACCCAAGAGCCCCTCACCCTAGAGCAGGCCTCCCTAGCCTCAGCCCCCACTCACGTCATGGGGGACTTCCACGCCCAAGTCAGCTTCCATCAGGAACATCCTGGCGATCTTCTCACACGGCCCATGCAGGATTCTGGAAATCAGTGGGTACTCGCAGTCTTTTAATTTTGTCCGCTCTGAAAAAGAAGATGGTTTACAAAAATCACGGCAGATTAGTCACCTCTCTCTGTTCCAGATTAAGAACTGATAGAAAATGCACGTCTAGGGGCAAAGGGAACCCTACCTAAGAACACAGACCTCTCTAATAGCACTGCCCTGAGAGATCCCTGCTCATGCTGAAGGAAGGCAGAACAGGGCCCCCAAATCTGCCACTTTGGCATAAGGATTAAGTGGAGCAGCTGGCAATTGAGAAGAAGAAGATGCAAGTGAGGCTCTTTGCCCTCCCCTATTTGCCGAAAAGCAGGACATAAATTTGTCAAGGTGTGCCCCTGCCCCTCTCCAGGGAAGGATGGAGTTAATCACCAGAGACAACCTGAGCCCCTCCTAAGTCTGGAGAGGGCACCAGAGGAACCTGCACAGCATGTCCCGGTGAAGCCTTTCCGTGGGACGACAGCTCCCCGTGCAGTGGCCTTCCGGCCCTTCGCCTCCCCAGAAACTCAGGCGCTTCTGCTCTGTCCTGTCACTTCCCTAAAAACTTACTGCTCTTTTGTGAATATGCTATTTAAGCCCAAATTCTAACCACTCATCCCTGGATATTCCAAAGGGCATGCATGATGCAAGTGTTAACAAACTTCTGTCTGTTCTTCTCCTTAATCTGGCTTTTGTTAATCTAAATACAGGGCCTCAGCCAATGAACCTAAATGGGTAGAAGGAAAAGATATTTTTCCTCCCCTACAGTGTCATTCCGCAAAGGTGCAGCTTGAAGAGAAACAAGATCTGAGGGGGTGGGAGAAAGAAAAGCTGAGATGGGAGAGCCAGGGCCTGATGCACTGTGACACACACCCCACCCTTCCTGACTCAGCCCCAATGAGCTAGGGACCCATCCATTTACTGGAAGAGGCGGAGAGGGAGGCTTCCTACAGCTTGGTGGGATTCTCTTTCAAAATCCTGAAAGAATTAAACTTAATGTACTGAGCGACCTAGAAAATCCAAGAACATTTTAATGTGCTTTAAATTTGAAGCCAAAAGTATGTTTTCTTTTTCTTAAGGCTTCCATAGTGTGCCCGGCTTTGGATGGGGGAGAAATATTCATACTGGGAGGCACAGTGTGCCCCAGCCCACTAGGCAAGCCAGCCCAGAGCCCGTCTGGGAGGGAGTACAGTCGGTGGGGAGGGGGCTTGCTGAACAGGCAGAGACCTTTTGCTTTTATGATCCAGAAGTGGGGCAGGTACTTACCCCCAGACTCGTGAACGATGTAGAGTGCGAACTCACTGGGGCCGTCTTCCACCTGCACGGGCAGTCACAGGAAGTCAGATCACAGTGCTTTGAGATGGGAGAGAACTGAGAGGATCCTCTGACAGTAACTACACCCCCAGTAACACACACACAAGCCACAAGGAACCTGCACTCTCCCAAACCCCTCTTGCTTGAAATCTGAGAGTCAAAAGCTCAGCAGAGGGACCCTTGCTAAACTTTCTGCCCAGGAGCCACAGGCAACTTTCCCCAGAACCCCACCCCCAACAGAACAGCAAATCACTGGCATCCTGGGGCAAGGCCGCTCCTGGCCAGGCTTACCCTAAATTTGTTCAGCAGCAGGGTGAGCACCTGCAGGGTTGTCATGGTGCTGTTGACCCTCACATTGGTCACGGACCCATAGGCCGGAGTAAACACGGAGGTCTGTACCAGGAAGGGAGAGAAGATCAGGGCAGGCCCCGAGGGGACAAGGGGCTGACATCACGATGATGAACAGACCCAGGCAGCAGGTGACGCTGGGAACACTTGTGCCTGTCCATTCACGCTGATGCACACACAAGCTGTTCCCAGACCTGGGGGACACTCCGGGAAGCTGTAGTAGTGCACGCCTTCCAGAGGCCTAAGGAAGATGTCTACACACCCAGAAGGGCCAGCTCTCTGGACCCGAGGAACCAGGACCATGGAAGTCATTCACAAGGGTGGGGGAACCAGTCTCTCCTTCACTCTATTGATCAAGTCACCAGGTGTCTGTTGATTCTAAGGTTGAAATTTCCCCAGTCTGTACCCTCCTCTTCATTCTCCCAGCGGTGCCTAGCAGAGGCACTGGTCACACCCCATCAGCTTTCCAATTTGTTCCCTTCTGGTCTTAGTCCCTCTAATCTGTACTCTGCACCGCTTGCCTACAGGCACAGACTTCTAAAACCCATGCACCTCCAAGTGAGGTCTAGCCCAGCTGCATCCATACAGTCTCGGCTCCCTTTCCTACCCTGCTCCACACCACCTGAATCGGAGTCCGCGTTTGTAGAAAACAAGGCCAAGCAATCTGTGCAGTTTAATGTGAGAAGCATTGTTTGAAAGCATGGATCTAAAAGTATCTGAAGGCTTCCTGGGGCCTGTGCAATATCATCTGTAGTTCTTCTCATTGCCATGTGCGTATGACACTATGGTTGCCTAACAAGCACCCTGTGCTCCAGTCATAGAGCTTCTTCACAATCTGGCTGGGGGGCGGCGGGGGCACATTATATTTTGCAGGTATCTTGCCTTTGCCTAAGAGACACCATATATGAAATCAACCAGGACTCTGCCTGACACATAAGGAAATAGGTCGGTCCTCAATAAACACTAGCGGTGTACTGAACCCAAGATTTTACATACAATCATTGATTTAACATTCATAACAACCCTTTGAGGCACCTATAACCAGTTCCCTTTTCTTAGAAAGGAATCATAGGCTTTAGGAGGCTACCCAGCTTGTTCAGAGTCACTCATCTAGAAAAGACAGAGCCCTGACTCAAAGGATTCCATGATTCCTGAAAACCTACATGTTACCCCCTTGGTGCTGGTGCCTCCCAGCGAACGTGACTTCTCTGCAGGTGAACCTCCCCTTGCTTTTCAAACTCAAGTTTAGATTCACATATTCCTCCTCTGAGATCCTAGCTCTGTTTTCCCAAGGAGGTAGCTGAGGCTCAGAGAGCTCGAGGACCTATTCAGTATCCCCCACTGGTCCCTGCTCTGATAAGTACAGGCACATCTGGGAGCCATTGTGAGTTCAGGTCCAGACTATCACAATGAAGCGAACATCTCAATAAAGTGAGTCACACAAATGTTTTGGTTTCCCAGGGCATATACAAGATATGTTTATACTATACTGTAGTTTCTTAAGGGTGAGATAGTATTACATCTCAAAAATATGCAGGCCTTAATTAAAACTACTTTATTGCTAAAAAATCTGACACAGAGACACAAAGTGAACACACGCTGTTGGAAAACGGCACCGACAGACTTGTTCAACACAGGGTTGCCGCACACCTTCAATTTGCAGAAAACGCGGGTGTAGTAAAAAAAAAAAAAAAATGCAGATGTTTACACCTTCCATCTGTAACAATCTGCGAGGTACAGTAACAAGAAGCACAATAAAATGAAGCATGCTGTGCCAGAGTGAGACTCAACCTTGATCTGCTTCCCCCGGCTTGATTCTAGTTGAGGTGCAGAGTGACTCAGTTACACAGAAAGCCAGGACTGGGATTAGGCCTTCTTGTCCAAAGAAATATGGAAGAGAGGGCCAGGTGCAGTGGTTCATGCCTGTAATCCCAGCACTTTGGGAGGCCAAGGTGGGAGGATCATGAGGTCAGGAGGTCGAGACCAGCCTGGCCAATATGGTGAAACCCCGTCTCTACAAAAAATACAAAAATTGGCCAGGCATGGTGGTGCACACCTGTAGTCCCAGCTACTCAGGAGGCAGAAGAATCGCTTGAATCCGGGAGGTGGAGGTTGCAGTGAGCCGAGATCATGCCACTGCACCAGCCTGGGCTACAGAGTGACACTCCATCTCAAAAAAAAAAAAAAGAAAGAAAGAAAGAAAAGAAAAGAAAGAAATGTGGAAGAGAGGAGTTAGGCTATTTCAAAAACACAAAAATTCTTGTTAACAAGACACTGTGTTTCTTCTGCATGAAGCCTTTTCTCAAGGTGATACCAACCAACTCCAAGTAGGAAAAAAGGCCCGGTGGCTACTTTCTCATCTCTAACCACAAATGGTTTCTCTCTAACAAAATGCATTGGAATCCAACAGGTCAGGCAGTAGAAGCAGCTACAAAGTTTTACCCAGTCTGGAAATAAAACCAACATTTCTGGGAATCACAACAGTTTTGGAAAATGACCGAGTGAAGTAATAGTGCACAGTTCCAAGAAACAAAACCTGGAACTATCTCAGAAATTCAATGCTAGGAATTATTTATTTTTCAATTGTTGCCTCTGACTCAAGGAATCTGTGTCCTGATTTCTAAGGACATTAGTTCTGTATGGATGTTGAGCGTAGTGACAAAGGGCTTCTTGTACAGTGATTTTCTTTGGGACTCCCCTTACTCACCCAGAAGATGGGGGAGCTGGTGTCCCAAATGCTTACGATATTATTCCCTGTCCTTGAAAGCAGTACTTTTTTTCTGGAAGAATGGATGCACATTCCATAGGCTAATCTGTCACTAGGAGGAAAAGCTGCCCTCACTGGGTGACGGGCCGAGACCCCGTGTCGTCTGGCTGAGTAGCTCTTCCTGATAGTGCGGTTCAGACGGAAATGAGAGGCTGCGTGAAAACCCTCACTGTTCATTTCAAAGGCTGCGGAGTGCTTAGGACATGGTGTTCCTATGACACTGGCAATCACTACAATAAGGTTTACTGTGCCAGACACACTTCTTAGTGATGAATGAGACCCTTCGAGGAGAAGCAAACGTACCAATGCTAAACCCCACCATTCAGGGGAGCAAAAGAATCCCCCCTGCCTGGCTTTTTTTCGGTAAGGAACATAGAACTGGAAAATACCTAAACTATGCATATATTTTGGAAAATTTTTGAGTAATTCCTTAAACTAGCATAGCAATCTTTATTTGAATGCTAACAATGGGTACTCAACACATTACACACTAAACCCCTTTTGGAACAAGATTTAAAGAATACTCAAGTCATGTTATGTGTCCTTGGGCTAATCTACACCGTTGTTAATCTTTGCCTAACTTCAACCCTGGGTCCCCTTTACTCTCTCGGGAAACTCTACTTTGGAATAGTCCTGGATTTTTCTGGACTTAGCAAAGGCAACCCTATTGTCATTCATTCACTCACCACAAGCCTAGCAGGGGATGGAAGGGAGATCCTGAGATTAAAGCAGGGTCCCTTCAGCTTGCCCAGCAGAATTCGGCTTCATTCCAAAGTCCAGGGCACCCCAAGTGTGGCTTGAATGGCCCCTGGATGGCCTAACCTGGGACACCTGCTGCTTCAGATCGGACCCTGAGACCCTCCCCCTGGGCCCCCTCCCTGCCATAAGTCATCCTCTATCAAGAAGGGCAGCTGCTTCAACTGGAAATCTCAGTTTGCATTTCCCAGTGATGCGGGTAGTATGTGGCTTGTCACAGGACGCTCCATCCAGGGCCTTGCCCAGACAGCCAACCATTCTATTTATAGTAACAATCAACTTATCCTGTTACAGTTCAGTTTGTTTATAGAATGATGTAATTTGGGGAAGGAAAGCTTTTCCTGAGGTCAGTACAATGCATCCTTAGACAAAAGGCTGCATGGTGGGAATCTGGGGTCGTCCAGGTTCTCTGGGGCACAGACACACGTGCCCTGGGCACACCCCTGCTTAATTATTCAGTGTGAGTGATGGCTCGATACACAGTGTTCCCAGGGATCAACCAATCACGTGCGGGGGGAAGCCTCCTAGAAAGCGCCCTTGTTGAAGATACATTCAGCGTTACTGTCTGCCCAGGGCATCTTCGCTTACTTGCCAGAAATCTGTGTGACTCATGAGGATGGACTGACAGTGAGAATGTGCTGGAAAATGCATAGGTCACAAACGGGGCTGTTATGTGGATGCAACCTGGCAGGAGCTTTTTCCTCCTGAGGGCACAGGAATGCCAGCAGCCCCCACACAGGTCATGGTGCTTGCTGTGCCTGTGCTCAGGGCTGGCTCCCCATGTACCCAGGGGACAGACCAGGCTGGGGCATCACCTTATGATTGTAGAAGTGGCCATTGATAGAGAACCGGTGTCGCCGGATGCGCTGGGCCTCACCGGGGGCACGGCATTTGAGCCTCCTCTGGCTTATGCAGCTGGCGTCGCTCTTGGTCCGCATCAGCTGGGGGGCCTCCTCTGCCTCCTCCAGGGGCCCTGCATGAGAAATGGATGAGAGAATGGCAGAGTGGGTGATGCTGACAGAGCAACTGCCTGCTGTCAGGAGGTCTGGCTCCCTAGAGCTCTGTGGTCATGTGCATTGGGGCAGATGGGGACGTGAGGGCCATTCCTGGACGGGAGGCTGGATACTCCCAGCTTGCAGATAGGAAGGTGAGACCCAGACAGGGTATCCTGGGTCACAATGTCATATGGCCATACCCCTCTTGGTCTCTATCTTAGGGTGCCCACGGAGGTCCTTGGTGGCCCCAGCCCTGTCTTCTGAGCCCCTGCTCTGAAACAGGCCCTTCAGAGTGCTAAGGGAAGGGGCACAAAGAGGATGCATGAGCAGGTACAGAGGATGAGGACGAGGTCCCAGAGGGAGGCGAGGGGCCAGGAGGGTGCAGTGCCCTCTGTGGATGCTCCTTTCCCATAGCACACATAGGGCAGGGGACTCAGGCCACCCCTACACTGTCACCTCCCAAACCTCTGCTCACTTTTCCATAAAGAGGAGCGAGAATGAGGGCAAAGCGCCTCAGAGGCAGGCACCTGGGTAGGGGTCCAGCAGGTGAAGCCCCTCTTTTGCTGGGGCACAAAGCTGTCCTTCGGAGACTGTGGTTGTGAGCCAAGCCCCTCTGCTCCTACCCTGGATGAGGCAGGGTCTGGGCAGCTCGTGGGCTCCGCTTACCTGAGCTGTCTGTAGAACTCTCAGCCTTGTGCACTGGCTGAGTGCTTGGCCCCTGGGCTGTGATGTTCCCGTCCTGGGGCGATGGCTCCTTTCTGAAAAGAGACAACTGCGGTGCTGAGATGGCTGCTGGCAGAGAAAGGGAGCTCAGGCCAAGGAGAAGAGACCAGCAGCCCCTGGGGCAGGACACAGGCGGGAAGCACGGCAGGCTGAGGTGAGGCCTGGATTTCAAACTGAGAGAGTCAGTCTGAAACAATAAAAGAAAAGTAGAGGCCTCCCCCAGCATCTGCTGGACGGAAGTGAGGCTGGCCTGAGGGCTTGTGCTGGACTGTATCACACAGACACATGGATGCATGAACGCAGTCAGGGCCTGCACATTCCTAGGCACCAGGTTTAGCCAGGCCAGCAGCTGTGTGCCAAACGGGCTCACTGGGCTTCCCAAAGGCCTGGTGGGGTGTCAGGCAGGGGCCACCTAGAAGGGCCCAACCTCCAGGCCTCTTAGCAGGATGAACCCCAGGCCAGGGCAGCCAGTGCTGGGCTGGAGAAGGAGTGAGTATGATGGGACAGAGCCCTGCAGCCCGGGGAACCTGGGGAGGAGAAGACAGACAGGATCCTGGAGAACACATGGGCACCAGCCGCGACTGCTGTCTGTGACTGCTTGTACCTCAAGGAAGGGCACATGTGAGTCACACTTGCAGCCTTCCTAAGGAATCTGACTTTATGATCTAATTCTGTGTGGCTCAGAATTCGCTGAGTGACGGGACACCTAGGGATGTGCCAGGGCTGTCAGGGTGGTGAGTGCTGTCACAGCATGGGTTTTATGTGAAATCTGAAGGGGGTAAAGCTCTGAATGTGTGCTCTCTACAGGAGTTATTACTGGAGAAGCAGGCAAGGCCCAGCTACTAACTGCGTCTTTTGGGAGTGGGCTGAGGAGGAGATAAATGTGCATTAAACAGTAAGGCAGGCAGGAGACCATTTCCTCCTGACGGAAACATTTTTCTGATATTAAACAAATCTAATGTGAAATTCTGACAAATTTATTTTAAAAATTTTGACATTAAAATGAAAACAGAGTAGTAAGAGGCTAAATTTGTGTGCATTTTTAAGATAGAACAAGAGACGGCAAGACATGTTCAGCTTGCACAGGTGCTGGGAGCCCTGCTGGCTGTAGTCGTCCCTTCTTGCCACCAAGGTGGCTTGGAGGAAGTTTGAGAAACAGAAATGGAGGTCATGGGAGCCTGGAACTTTCTCCAGGAGGGAGGGAGAGGCCACTCTGGGTGAGGCTGTGGACTGAGGCAGTCACGGGGCATGGCGATGAGGCTGGGTCACCCTCCCATGCCAGTGTCCCATAAGGGAACAGGGCTCCCAACCTGAGGCTCGGGATATCCCCAACCCACACCCCAAACAGGGAGCTTGGGCTGAGCAGGTGTCACAGAAGCCACCGGGTACTCACGGAGGGCAGTTGGGCCGTCCAGGCGTCCATGAGGTGGAGGGGAGGTGCACCTGCTCCCGGTCATCCTGCATCTGCAGCCGGATGGGCCGCCTCAGCCCCCAGGCAATGTTGAGGAGCCCCTCGATGATCAGAGTCCCTTCTTCCTGTGGGGGTCCACACATCAGCCCTTCCCCCAAAGCAGCTGCCCACCTTCCCTGTGCCCCCTAGGGATGGGATGCTCTGGACACTTCTGCCTTGCACCATCCCTCCTCCTGAGTGGCCCCATCCCCTCGGGAAGGACCATCAGCCACTACGTGTCCTGAGGCGTGTGACCAGGCCCTGTGGGAGGAAGCCTGAGATGTGCTCAGCTCATGCCTGGCCAGGGACACAGCCCGGAACGCAGTGGGCTGAGTCAGGTGTCCCACAGGAATCCAGCTGCTGGCCGGCAGACACGTCCACACTGCAGTGAGGAAGCGGTTCCAGGAACGCACAGTCTGTCTGCTTGTGCCAAGCAGGGGACCTCTCTGCCCACACTGCACCTGGGAGGGGGGTCCTGTGCCACCAGTTCCTGTGCCACCAGGCCTGCAGGATCCCACGCCCACCAGAGCAGAAGTGGGCACTCTCTGTCCTAGCTGTGTCTCAGCCTCACCCTTCTCCTGGTGCCTCCCGAAAGCAGCAGTGTCGACTTGCCAGGGCTGACAGAGAGGCTTGCTTTTCTCACCACTGCTTAGACATCACTAACCTTATATCCCATGCCAGAATTTCTACAACAGCCTTCATCCCATGTCCCCAACCTGCCTCAGTGTCCCTAAGTCTGCAGGTGGCATGGTTCCTCTCCTGCTGCCAACCTGGGGCCCTAATCAAGAGTCCTCTGCAGGCACCTTGCTAGTGCTGGTTGGCACCCCTTGGGCCCTTGATTCAGTGCCTCTGACCTATTCCAGGCCTCTGTCTCTGCGAGACCACGCCAGGCCTCTGTGCCAATCCCAGTCACTCTGTGCGTTTAAGCCTGGCCAAGCTGAGTCATTTGCCAGAATTCTTGCCAGCAACCTCGGCTGCCCTCTACCCAGAGCCGCGGTCTTGAAGCTACGCACTCCTAATGTGCTCTGACACTAGTCTTTCCACAACTAACTTGGAATATCATTCTCCCATTGCCATCTCAATCAACATTTAATTTTCTTATTTATTTATGTTTTATTGTGGTAAGGACATTTAACATAAGAACTGCCCTCTAAACAAACTGTTAAGTGCACAATACTGTATTGTTCACTGTAGGCACAATGTTGCCCAGCCCATGTCCAGGACTTACTCATCTTGCATAGCTGAAATGTTATATCAGTTGCACAGCAACTCCCCACTTCCTCCTTCCCTGCCCCAGGCCCTGCAACCACCATTTTTACTCTCTGCCTCTATGAGCCTATTTTAGATTCCTTATATAAAGGAATCATGCAGTATTTCTGACCCATATTTTAGATTCACAAATCCCATTTCTCTCTCCTCGTTGGCACTAAAAGCCCCGTGAGAACAGGGATGCCATGGAAACTTCTTCGTATCCCTGGCGGGACTCAGGAAGACCCTGCACAATGTGGATTTCATGGTAAGTTAGCAATGGGGTTTCTGGGTTCAGACATCCTGCCATCCACAGAGAAAACAGTGTATCCAAAGGTTATCAAAAACACACACAGCTTCCAGATATGACCTTGCATTATCCGCTAAAAAGGAAAACAAACAAGCAGAAACCAGAGCTGTTTTTGATACTCGCTGGTGCTCTACAAGCACAGATGTGTCACTGAGCTCCCTATGAAGGAGAGGCCAGCACGGATCTATGGAGTTCAAAGGTCTATGGCGGGTTCTGTTCTTGCCTCTTGGTCTCGGGTGCCTCTCAGTGGAGACAGCTTGTGGGGATGGCTCACTCATGGAGACCCACTGCCCTCCAGCCCCAACCTGGACTCCAGGCAGAGGGAGATGGAGGAGACACAGCCCCAGCCATGAGGGGCTCAGGACGCAGAAGGAGATGCAATGCAGCTTCCTGGAGAGGGTGCTTGTGCACTGCACTCTGGAAGACCAGTGAGGGAGGACAGGGAGGAAAGCTGAGCAGGACCTGCCTGGACAAGGTCGGGGGCTTGGTTGTACTGGGGCAGGCTGGCTAGCCATGACTCAGGCCAGCCACCCCTGCACAGGTGACGTGTGTGCCCCCAACATTGCCACCCACCACGGTTCACCCTCCCCCAGCTTGGCCGCATCTGAATGGGGGGAAAGTCCTATCAGCCAGCAGCAAATTCTCCGTCTCCCTCCTTTTAGTCTCTTGACTAATCTGCTCATTGCTAATAAATTCAAAGAAGAGCCAGCGAACTAGACAAAGGGTCTACAAAAGATATAAGAGTTTGGGCAAGGTGAGAAGTGCCATGTGCCACTGAAATCCTGTTCACTGTCTCAGGCACTCCCTGCTCCGATGCCTTTGTGCATATGAAATTCCCACCTAGAATTCAAGAACTTGGGACTGCCAGTTCCTCTTGCTTGCCTAGGGAGTCTGGGGTCTGCCCAGTACTGAGAGCTCAGGCTTGGGCTACCTCTGGGGGACTCCTCTTTCTCCCCCACCTGCAGCACAGGCAGGCGTGTTCCAGGTGAGACTGTGGCTGGGGCAGAGGATCTGTGGCCTGTCGGGGGAGTGCAGGAGCTTCCCAGGGACTGCCTCCCTCGTCCTTGGCAGCCTCCTTTGCTGGCATGGTCACTCCTGGACAGAGGCGGTGGCTTTCTAATGCTGCCCAGGTGCTCCTTGGCAGCCCCCCAGCCCCAGCCCAGGCCCAGCAACCGGAGCGATCCTTTGAAGCAGAAGCCAGACTGCAGTGCCCTTGTTCAAACCCTGCAGTGTCTTTGCCTCCCTCTTGGAGGGAAACACAGCATCCACGCCAAGGTTCACTGACCCCCTCCTACATGGGCCAGTCTGCAGGCACCTTGCTGTGCCCTGAGCATGTCCGTCTGGAGCACCTCACCACAGGGACTTTGCACGTGCTGCCCCCGCCACCTGGAATGTGCATTTTCCCATTTTTTTCAGGTTTCTGCTCCAATATCTGCTCTGAGGGAAGACACCCCTGACCAATGTTCCTGTGGCAGCAGCCTACCACAGCGTCCCACTGTGCTGCTGTGCTTTTCCTTCAGGCAGCTCTTGCTGTTGCCTGAATCACAGCACCCACTCATCTCTGGCTCTATCTCCTCCATTACTAGAATATGAGCTCCAGGGGGCCACACCTGTGTGTGCAGTCACAGCACACAGTAGCACCTCACATCTGGTGAACAAGTAAACAAATCCTTAGAAAGCACCCCATCTGGGGTGTAAGAAGACCAGGGTCAGACCCCGCCGACTGCTCTTGGTCCCTTGGGAGCAGGGTGTGTCTCTCCTAAGAGCAGGCCTAGGGACCCAGCCTCAGCTGCCTCCAGGCTGGGGTCCTGTGCTGCTGATTTTTCATCAAAGTTGCCGAGGACCTGGCCCAACTTCACAGGAGTCATGATGGGCTGGTGTAATACAGGGTGGGAAACAAGCTTTGGGGCAGGGGTGGCCCTGGGGCAACCTGTGAGGGCCCAGTGGAACCCCTCCCTCTCCCAGTGCCCCTAGGTGACCAGCAGTGCACCCACCCCTTTCCTGCCCTGCAGCGTAAACATTCCCCAGCCTCCTACTGGCAGAAAAACACCTCCAAGCAGGCAGCTGGGCCAGGCCCCGCCCTCCAAGCTGTTTTCCTAAGAGAGCCTTCCTGAGCAGGCTATTTTTGGTCCTCGTGACAGTGATTGATAGCTGGTGGGAAGGTATAAAAGCAGCTGCCTGCCGAAGCTCTTCAGACAGCTCAGGGAAGAGTCTGGCACGGTTTTCTCTGAGACTCAGTGCACCGTCCTCCTCCCAGCGACCCCACCCTGGACCCCCTGCCGGACCCTCCACCCTTTGGCCTCCAAGCTTCCCAGGGGCTTCCTTTGGACTGGACTGTCCCTGCTCATCCATTCTCCTGCCACCCCCAGACCTTCTCAGCTCCAGGTAAGAGGGAGCAGCTGCCCTTGGGTTTGAGACAAAACACAAGGACTTTGTTTATGTTTGAGGGCAATTCCCAGCCTGAACTTGCACAGCCTCCCTATGGGTTAGAGAAGAGGGCTGTCTGTAGAGGGCTTTGCATTTACAAAGGGATTCAGGGGTTATTTCATGTGTTTCCTACAACATCCCTGCCAGGGGTATTTATAACCCTGTTTTACGGATGGGTAAGTGGAGGCCTGGAGAGGTGGCCTTGTCAAAGGTCCCAAGGTGTGTGGCCGATCCTGGTTTTAAACCCAGCTTTCCTCTGACCAGTGTTTGTTAGGTTGGTTTCTCTTATCTGTGCACATTCTGAAACAATAAGGATAAAATCTTAAGCCTTTGGGTTTTCAACGTAAACAGGAAGAAAGAGCCCAGGAGTCCGAGCCCTGGTCTGGGCTCTGTAGACTTCGAACTGCTCTCAGGGCACCAGATTCCTACAGGCAGCCCCAGAGGAGTGTGGGGACACTGAGGGGCGGTGGGATGCATGGCAGGCCCTCACCACCTGGCCTCTGTTTCCCAACAGGTTGCCGCCTCCTCTCGCCAGGGTGATGAGGTCCCGGCTTCTGCTCTCTGTGGCCCATCTGCCCACAATTCGGGAGACCACGGAGGAGATGCTGCTTGGGGGTCCTGGGCAGGAGCCCCCGCCCTCTCCTAGCCTGGATGACTACGTGAGATCCATATCTCGACTGGCACAACCCACCTCTGTGCTGAACAAGGCCACGGCCCAGGGCCAACCCAGGCCACCCCACAGGCCAGCCCAGGCCTGCCGGAAGGGCCGCCCTGCTGTGTCCCTGTGGGACATCACCGCACGTTTCAGTGGCCAGCAGCCCACACTGCCCACGGCTGATGCTGTGGACCCCCTGGACTGGCTTTTTGGGGAGTCCCAGGAAAAGCAGCCAAGCCAGAGGGACCTGCCGAGGAGGACTGGCCCCTCTGCTGGCCTCTGGGGTCCGCACAGACAGATGGACAGCAGCAAGGCCAGGGGGGCCCCCAGAGGGAGGCTCTGTGAAGCCAGGATGCCTGGGCACTCCCTAGCAAGACCATTGCGGGATGGGCAGCAGAGCTCTGACCTAAGAAGCTGGACTTTGGGGCAGCCTGCCCAAGCCATGGCCTCCCCCCGCAGCCCCCGCCCCAGCAGTGTCCTCAGAACTCTCTACTCGCACCTCCCGGTGATCCATGAACTCTGACCCCTGCCCAATAAAGGCTTCTGCAAAGAGCTCGGTGGGTCTACATCTCCCGTCTTCCCCCATGGTGGTCACTGTCCCTGGCAGGTCTCTGGAACAGAAATGCTTTTCTGCAGAGGCCCCTGCTGGGGCAGTTCACAGTGAGACCAACCCCCTCTGAATATAACAGCCTGTCTCACATGAGATGTTACCGATCCCGTTTGCTCTGATCCTTGCTGGCTGATCACCTTGAGCAAGTTACTTAACATCTGTGTTCTCAGTTTCTCGTGGGTAATATGGGACTAATTACTGGCACCTGCCTCCCAGGCCATTCTGACGCGTAAAGGCATGTAGGAGCCCATTCGCTGAGTAGCTATCGTCATCGCTGGTGGGGAAACTGGTGGTAAGGGTATGAGGGTAGTGGGGTGCCAGCCCCCCAGGTGTTTCAGAACAAGGCCTCAGGCACTCCCAAGTCCGCCTCTTGGCCTCCACTTTCAAAGTCCATGTTATGTGAGGCCCAAGAGAACACATGGAGTCTTAGCAAATGCACTGATGTATTCCAGGGGGACTGTCACCTGGCACCACTGGGGCACTCTGCTGGCTACAACTCATACATCCTGTCGTGGCACTGGGAGAGTTCCCCCATGACGAGGGCCAAGACAGAATCTGTACCACTCAGTCCTACCATCCCCACCCCCATCTCACCTCCACCCAGGGGGCTCATGGCATGGTCAGGGTCCCAGTTGTGGGTGAGAAGCAGGGCACTGTCCAGCTGTCCTTCACCGGGGAAGTCCAGACGTTCTAAGGCCCAGGCCAGGGCATCTGGAGTCTGAAGGACCCCAATTCCTAGAGGCATCTGGCAGCAAGAAGGTGAGGCATCAGGGAATGGGAATCAGGCTGCCTCTGGTCAGCGGCAAAAGGACAGAGAGAGGAGAGGAGGAAGATTGAGCTGGGGGCGGCAACCAAGCTCACCTGGGCGGGTCTCTGCCACCTCCTTGCTCTGCGAGTTGTCAACCTAGGTCATTCTCTTTTTTTGTGGCTATTTTTAATTGCTTTGGATTTGTTAAATGTTTGTCTTCTGTTACGTTCAGACAAGCAGTTACCCAGTTTCCTTATCTATAAAATGGGGACATCAACAGTGTCCTTCACACCCTGCAAGGGCTGGGAACCTGCTCATACGAACTTGGAGCTGCAATTGTGAGCACTGTAGACAAATGTTTGTATCTGTCACAGCCCACTGTGTCTCTGTGGTGGTCTCAAACCTGCAGGTTCCTGTCTTTGGGCAAACGTGTGGGGCAGGTTTTGGCCAGGGCAGCCTTTAGCCAACCATCACCCTCAGGAGAGATCCGGAGGGCCCCCGACCAAAGCAGAGGGGCCGAGGTCCAGGCTTGCTGGGTCCAGCCTCACTACAGCCCCTTCTTCAAAGCATCATGAAATTGGGTCAGAGGGGAGAGTCCAGCAACTAGGATGAGGTCAGCAGACTCCTCCATGCTCAGAAGCTGCCTCGCTGCATCTGGGGAGGTCAGGCAGTTTGAGGAGACCCACCATCCCCGGGCTTCCCCACTAATACCCAGCTTTGTGAAAGAGGTCAGTGGCACCTTTGGAAGGCGCTCCCTCCCCGTCGAATACAGGTTTGTGGTGGGGGCTTCTGGCAATGTCCCAAGCTCCTGCAGAGAGGCCCAGGGGAATTCCTTTCCCTTCAAGCTAAGCCTCCTGGTGGGCCCTTGTAGAGCAGTTGCATTCTCCTTCCTACTTGCCACTGGAGTGGGGGTGGGGAGAGTGGAAAGGGGAGTAGAGAGGGGAGTGGAGAGGGGAGTGGAGGTGGGGGTGGGAGTGGAGAGGGGAGTGGGGCTGGGGGTAGAGAGGGAATGGAGAGGGAAGTGGGGGCGGGGGTGGGAGGTGGGAGTGGGGGTGGGAGTGGAGAGGGGAGTGGGGCTGGGGGTGGAGAGGGAATGGAGAGGGAAGTGGGGGCAGGGATGGGAGGTGGAGAAAGGAGTGAGGGTGGAAGGTGGGGGTGGGGGTGGGAGTGGAGAGGAGAGTGGGGCTGGGGGTGGAGAGGAGAGTGGGGGTGGGGGTGGGAGGTGGAGAGGGGGGGTGGGGGTGGGTGGTGGAAGGTGTTGGTGGGAGGTGAAGAAGGGAGTGATTGGGACACAAGGCCCTGCCCAGAGCGGGCAGGCTGGGAAGCGCTTTGCGGCTCCCAGAAAACAGATGTTCTTGGAGCTGGTCAGTCACTTCGGGGGCCAGTGGTCTGCCAGGCCTTCGGAGAGGGGACGGGGCAACTCTCTCAAGGCGGGATGTTGGTTTTCCGCACCCCTGGGAGAGAGAGAGAGTCCTCGGACCAGGGGAAGCCCCTTCCGTTTCTCGCATTGCTGAGGGGGTTCCAGGGCCTAGGAGCGGGACTGGGTGTGGAGCGCGTCCGCGGTCACCAGGGGGCGCCGCCGAGCCTCGGCGTCGCGCCCCAGGCGGGCGGGGCCGGCACGCAGTCCCCGGAGAGGGTTCCGCCGCCTGGGGCTCACTTGCTTCCCGAGAGCCGAGAGCGGTGGGTTTACACAAGGACATTTCCCGGCAGTCCTTTTTTCTTTTGAGATACCAGCCAGCCTGGTTAAAGCCCTTTGCCATGTTCAAAAGGCACAGGCTGTTCCCCGTTGTTCAGGCTTTTTGTTGTAATACAAGCAAAATTATCCCAAAGGTGAGGTTCATGATAGAGGAAGTCGGCGCCTCAGCCTCCAGAGAAGGCGTCCCTCCTCTGGCCCCTTGGAAGCGGGGAGAAAGCTCACAAGGAGACGCTGGCCCCAGGGCGTGGCCCTGCCCACCTTCGGAGAAGTGGGATGAGACAGTGGAGGAGAAGGCACCCCAAACCGTACTGCTCAGGCTGGCGGTGCTGCAGCGGGGAGGGGCAGTGAGAACACGGGGCGGGGGTCTCTTTCAGGCGGCTCTGGGAGCGCATCCCGGGTGGTGAGCCCTTCGCCAGCCTGAGAGCCCCTTGGCTTGGGGCTCAAGGGCAACAAACAGCTCCCTGTGTCCCTGAGACCTGTTCACTGATACTGGGTGGAGACCTCCAAAGCCTAATGCTGGAAATGGTATTGCCGTTTTGAGTGGCTGTGATCTTGGGGCCATGGCCAGCACCTTTCATTTACTGCAGTGTGACCTTGTCTAGAGACTTAAACTCTGGGAGCCTCGATCTCTTTGCCTGGAAAATAATCATTCCTGTATCACCTTATACTAAATAAAGGAGAGGCAAAGCGCCTGGTGCATTGGAGGTTCCCCGGGGAAGTGTCCGTTCCTCTTGTCTGCCCAGCCCTTGGGGCCTGTGGTGCCTGAGGAGAGACTGGCCTGGGATGGCCCTGCCCCTGTAGCAAGTGCCCAGAGGTCCAGGAGGTCGTCGTGCCGGGTGCGTCACAGGGCTGCAGTGAGATCTGGAGGCCTATCAGCGTCACAGCCTGAAGCCTCGTCTTATGTGGTGATTGTGACCCAGCAAAAATGCACACTTCTTCAGGCCAGTACCCCCTGGGCTGTTAAGGCTACAGAAGTTTCGTGAAAGGTACTTTCTGGCTCCATGGAGACCAGGTCAAACCTCACACTTTCTTCAGAGTTAGGGACAGGAAGATCCCCTTGGTGGGTTGACTTTCTATCATTAAGGGCTGTCAAGAACACCTCTTCCCAGCCTTAGAGTCTCCTACTTCTCTATGTGGGCTGTCCCGCAGCATACACAAACCACAAACGCAGGGTGGAGGCTCTTGGGGCTTCCTGCCCCACCGCCCCTGCCCCCGACAACCGTTCCTACAGAGGGGATTATCTTGGGGAATCCCGAGTGCCAAAACTAAGCTCTTACTAGTGGTTTTCAAACTTGACCTTCCACCGGAATGCCCTGGAGGTCTCGTTAAAACATGGACAGGAGGACTAAGTGTTTTCGGTTCAGCAGGCCGGGGGAGGGGTGTGGTAGGAATTTGCATATCTAACCAGTTCAACAGCAGCGACCACACCCCAGGCCTCCACCAGATATGAAGTGGCATGTGTTAACAGCACAGGTGGAAATCCCTGTGGCCCCAACACCCTCTCCCCAGTGCCTCCCTCTGCCCAGCACACTGGAGCTCAGGACTGAGAACTCACCCCAGCTCTCTCCAGGCTTACACCTGCTGCTTAAGTCACCCACCAACTCTGCACAGGGACCCACAGGGTGCCTGGCCTAGGGAGGGCAGGATGGGGGCAGGCAGGGTGAGACAGGTGCCACGGAAGCAAGCGTGAGGAGGTGAGATGGCAGGAGAGGGAGGGGAGCAAGTTCTCGGGCCCTGTGGCCTGGGCAGGTCAAGGAGGTGGAGTGTGAGATTTGTACCATGCTTGGTGGTCACAGGCAGCCCAGCATAGCCTGGACCAGGAGCCAGAAGCTCCCAAAGGGTGTGACGTCTGGCCTGGCTGGCCAAGGGGATTCCTCAGGGGCTGGCTGAGGCTGTCTGGCAGCAGATTCTGGCTGGCCCTCTGACCTGCCACTGACTGGCAACCCCTGGCTGTCCAGAGCTGCCTGGATGCCTGGGCTAGCTCTGGCCTGGGAGCTGTAGAAGGGTGTCTAAATTACTGAAGAGGGGGGACTAGGACTAGTGAGCCAGGACTAGTGAGGAGGTCTTGGGTTTCCTGGCGCTGCCCTGCCCATTCCTGTGTTCAACAACAGAGGGGCACTTGGAATCCATCGGCCCTGGTCAGATGCTGATGGATGGGAGAAAGTCCAGGAGCCAACCCAATCTCAACTGCAGAACGCCCCCACCAAAAACAGCCTTACCACGATAGACTTGCCATTAGGCAGTACAAATATGTTCAATTAGACCAAGATAGGGCCACAAAGCCCAACCAAGATTCCTGCGTGAAACATCGGAGGATGTGAATGACCACAAGACTACGGCTCCACTTGCCCTGCTCAGTGGGTGGTCCCCCAAGCCTAGGCCCTGCAGAGTCCAGCCAGTGCCTGAGGGCTGTGTTTGGCATCAGGCATGTATTTAGCCCACATGATGTTTCAAGATTTGGGAAATTCCTCATGAAATTCCAGATAATCTATCCTCTTTTGAAAAATCAGAAAGGGTCTGGCTGCACTAGGCCTACGGTCCTGCATAGCAGGGATGGTTTGATCTGATGGGCGGCTGACTCCTTGAGTGGGGACCCACTCCCCACACCTGCGCTGCCTGCTGTGAGCCCCTGAGCCTGTAAGCCCCTGGGTAGCCCCACACCCCATTTTACAAATGAAAGCACTGGGGACCAGGGGCCACAGGTGAGACCATGCAGATACGTGGCGGGGCGGCAGGAACAGAGAGGGACCAACTCCTCTCGTCCGCTGAGTGGTGTGATGGGTGGAGGAAGGACCTGCTCTCAGCAGCAGTTCACCTGGACAAAAGTCTCAGGGGAATGGGGAAGGAGGAAGACCCCCAAGGTGATTTCTGCCACTAGGAACTCTGGAAGGGATGTGCTGACCCTCTGCAAGGAGATGACCTGGCTGCTGATAACCTGATCCCTGGCTCAGGGTCAGAGGTGAGTGATGAGAGTGACCATATAATTTATTGTCCAAACTGGGTCACTGCTGAGCATGAAGGGAACGGTCTTCATCATTACCCTGAAACAACACGTGTCAGGCAGGGCCTCGCAGGGTACATGGTGACCTCTATGAACAAGAGCAACAGGCTCACCTCGCGGTGTCTCAGCTGGAAGCTCTTGCCCTCATGGTAGCAGTTGTAGGTTTTCAGCAGGCCTAAGAGCTCCGACCTAGAAAGGGAAAGACATACATGTACTCCTGGGGTGTGGCAGGGCCTCAGCTTCTGGTCTTTGGCTTCCCTGGCCTCTTTTTCCTCATTTGTAACAGGAGTGTGACAGCACCCTTCTCACAGGCCAGGCATAACCAGAGGAGACCAGACTGTGCCATCACGATGCACCCGGATGGTTTTGCACATGGCCCTGGTGGGAGGCATGGGGGTGGGGCTGAGGAAGAGGCGAGACTCACAGGACAGGCCTGCGTCTGGTCCAGGATGTCCAGGGTGCCGACATTTTCACTATCACAGGTAAGGCCCTGGCAGCCTCCCTGTCCTCCACCTGCGTCGCTTCCTCACAGTAAATGCCCTGGACTTGCTTGTGGCATTGTACAGCCTATTGCTTTTCCCCATATCACTTCCTACAAGGCCTGCTGTTGCTGCTGTGGGCCACCCTGAGGGGTGCCTGCCTCTTCCCCACCCTGACTTTCTGAAGGCGCAGCAGAAGGCGATAGTCCTTTGAGTAAGGCCCTGAAGTCTGCAGTAAGTCACTTTCCCTCAATGCTGTCTCCCTTCCCGAAGGGAAAGCCACAGCCTTGGCTAATGTTGGCCTAGACAGCTGCCTGAATCCAAGCTGGGCTCTGTGGGGCAGTGGGGCCAACAGACGTGGGATGTGAGCCACAGTGGTAATTTCAATCTTCTAGTACATGTTAGGAGGTGATATGGTTTGGATCTGTGTCCCCACCCAAATCTCATGTGAAACTGTAATTCCCAGGGTTGGAGGCGGGGCCAGGTGGGAGGTGTTTGGATCATGGGAGCAGATCCCTCATGAGTGGCTTGGGCCATCCCCGTGATGATGAGTGAGCTCTCGCTCTGAGTTCACACAAGATCTGGTCATTTGCAAGTGTGTGGCACCACCCTCCATTCCCTCTCTCTTGCTCCTGCTTTCGCCATGTGAAGTGCCTGCTCCCCATTCGCCTTCCACCATGGCTGGAGGCTCCCTGAGGCCTCCCTGGAAGCCGAGCAGATGCCAGCACCACACTTCCTATAAAGCCTCCAGAACCGTGAGCCAACTAAACCTCTTTTCTTTATAAATTACCCAGCTTCAGGTATTTCTTTATAGCAACACAAGAATGGCCTAATACAGAAGGGAAAATGAAACAGGTGAAATTAGCATTAATAACACATTTTATTGAACCCAATATATCTAAATTACTATTTGTCAACATGCAATCAATGTAAAAGTTATAATGAGGCCTCATACACACTTATTTAGTATAAAGGGCCTGCCATCTGGAGCCTCTTTTCTATTGCCCATGCCTCCCAGCCATGGACATGTGTGGCTTGGGGATCCCCTATTGGACAGGCTCAAAAAGAAGCACCCCATCACTGTCTCCCAGGGCACCCCATCAGATATCTGAACAAGTGCTCAGAACCCCTCCACCTAAAGGCTGCCCAGGATGAGGGGAATGGCAAATGTGAAGACTCCCCCACCCAACGTGCACACCAAGGCTTACTTCTGAATGGACTTGCTGTCACTGATGGGCACGTGAGAACTCGGCAGACAGTCTTCCTTCATCTTCTCTTCCTCTTGTCTGCAGACCTAGAAGTTACTTGTTGGGAAGACAAGGAAGGGTGGACGAACAGGTGAGCTAGAGGAATGCTGGCCAGCGCAGCACCCAACACCTGCAGCCCTGGCACAGACACCGTCGGCCTTGGCATCACACTGCCTGGGCACAAGGTGGCTGCAGCTGAAAGGGTCTGGCCCAGACCCACATGGCCACATGTCAGCCAAGCTGCCCTTGGTTGGGCAAAGTCATGCTGAGCCAGTGACACTGGTCCTTTCAGCCGCCCACCTCGGAAGACTCTCCATAATCCCCAGGAATCCAGATCTGTCTCCTAAGCATTTTAGACCACATGCTCCCTTCCCTTGGCTGGGACAGCCTGACTGATGGCTTCTGCCTTGGTTGCTCCTGCAATCCTCCAGAGCTACCCTGGGCCTCTCTCCTGCCTTCCCACTGAGCCAGGCAGTGGCCCATCACTGGCTCTCCTGGCAGTGGGTTAGTCGGCCTGTGTTCCCTATGTGCTGTAGACGGTTGGCATCTTCTCTGAGTTATCTCATCCAGTCCCTACAACAATACTGTGAGGTGAGTATCACCATATTCCCATTTTACAGATGAGAAGACAGGGACAGGAGTTTAAGCACTTTGCCCAAGATTACCAGCAAATAAGCAGCAAAGCCACTGTTCCAGCATTCGGACCCCTGATTCTGGTCTCTTAGCACCTTCTCTATATCGAACACAGGCAGTGACTTAAACCCCCAAACCTTCCTTTTCTCGTCTGTGCAACAAAGTAATCTCAAGCCCGCAGGATCACTAGTGGGTCCACACACACACTGTTCACACACACTGTTCCACACACATACTGTTCCCTCTTTCCACACGCAGCCTTGACCGGTTTGAGGAGCTGCTCCTGCCCTCCCCAGGTTTCTTTCACAGACGGTAAATCCACCAGAGCTTTCTCGATCCTGTTGGCATCTGCACGACTTCCTGTTCCTCTCACTCCCCCATGTCAATGTGGCCAAGGACTCTTATCAAGGCCTCCTACATGCTGGGCAGGGAGGTAAAGCTTCACACACACACACACACACACTCTCACACATACACTCATACACACACACACAAAAACACACGTACACAATCACATGCACACACACATACACTCACACACTCTCACGTGCACACAAACACACAGTCACACTCAACACATACACACATGCTCACACACACGCACAAACACAACACACGCACATACACACAAACACACACAATCTCATGCACACACACACACACACACACACACACACTGCAGTGCTGACCTTGCCTCCACCTTCCATCTCCCAAGTTGCAGCACAGGGCTGGGGGTGTTAGGACACATTGGGAGGGGGCACAGCCTGGGGCCACACCACATCCTTCCCACAGCACAGTTCCACTCATTCACAACTCCCCCACATCTGTTCACACAAACCCATCATGTCTTCCTGACCTGAGTGTGTTCTAATGCCACGGGGAGCGGGGAGCTCAAGCTCAGTTCCACCTGCTGTCGTATTTATTAATGTCCTCAGAGCCCGTCCCTGCAGAATGCCCATCCCCTCGGGCACTCACTTGGACAGGTCCAATTTGCTCTCTCCCTCCTTGCTTGACACCCACAAATGTGATGAGCCTGCCCTCTGTGCTAACATCAGCCCTGCGTGAGCCTGTGATGCCAGAGGCAGGGAAATACAGTTGGCCTGGAGAAGGGGAAGGATTTGAGGGAGTGGGCTTCCTGATCACCTCAGGATCATCCTATCCATACCTCCTCCCCTCTGCCGTGCTCCAGAGTGAGGCACCTCAGGGCCTGGAAGGATGTCAGGCCCCCAGCAGCAAGGCCTGGAGCCGGCGACTTCTCGCTGCATTTTTCTTGGCCAGGCAACAGGCATTTCAAAATAAAGTTTCAGTTCCTCAGCACCTCCGCTTGCCTGTGGAAAAAGTGATCTGCCCCCCTCTCTGGGTAGTTCCTCATATGTTTGCAAGGCAGAAGCCTAGTGCAGCCCGGGGTGAGCCATGGGACTGGGTTTCTCAGCCCACACTGCTTCTGTGGGTCTTCAGGATAACGAAATCTTGCTTTCAGCAAACTCATTACAGGAAGGGCTGGATTTACCCCCACATAACAGGCGGTGTTTTTTTCTCTTGCCTTCCTCTGTATCCAGCTTCCACCCCAACTTCCTGCTCTAAGCCCTGGGCTCACTGAACAGTTCACGGCTCCCCTAAGGGGCTCTATGCTTTTTCTTCCTTTGGGGCTTTTGTAGTGCTGTTCTCTGTTCAGAACCCAGAACTACTCCTTCCTCTGATGTTAGCTCCTCCTGGAAAGCCTTGCCAGAAAAGCCCCAGTCCATGTCGGGGCAGCCCCTCTCTGCCCCATCACCTCTTCCCATTTCCCCACTGGGCCCTGCAGAACCCAGCTCTTGTTTAGACTTCCCTCCCAAGAGAACAGGAGCACGGGGGCGGGGTGCTTTACCACTAGTTTCCAGCCCCAAGTATAAGCCTGGCACATCGCAGGAAGTCCATACATGGTTGTTAAATTGCTGAATAAATACAAGAAGCTTCTAGACTCCATCCAAGTCTACTCTTCCAGAGCTGTGCACATACAGCAGGAATAAATAATATAAAAATCTCCAATGACCATGGAGGTGACTCCGCTGAGGGACGCTCTTCACGGGGTCCATGGGGAATGGGGGGCACGTTCCTTCTGCGACGTGGCAACTCTTTTGGCGTTTCATAAGAAGCCAGGAATCTGGATTTTTCCGGGCTATATTTCACTACTGAAAGGTGGGTGGCTGGCGAGGCATGCACTGTCCCTGGAATGCCCATGTGGTCGCTCACCACCCTGGCCCTCTGCAGCTGGCTGGGGCCATGGGCCTCATTCTGACCACTGAGCTGCGAACAAGTGTGTGGGTCCCTTCCAGGCCAGCAGCTTTATGAGCCAGTGCACAACCCTGCAGTTCTCCTGTCTCCGCCATGATGGCCCAGAAAGCCACGTGTTTCAACTGTGCAGCTACTCGATGGTCAGCCTGGGTCTCTGAGTGACTGTGGACCAGAACCATCTGCCAACCCACACTGGATATAGACTGAGAAAGAGAAATAAACCTCTGCCGTGACAAGCCACTGGTGTATCAGGGATTTGTTACTGCAGCATAACCCAGACCAAGTCTCATGAAATACATAATCCAATTAAAACAACATATATTTAATGTAATATTTTATATTTAAATATATTTGTAAATAAACCAAACACCTTTGTAAGACAGACACACCTAGTGGTGACACAGGAAGAATACAGATGGTTGCAGGAGAATAGAAAATTCCAGGCAGCCGTTTCACATGACCATCAAAAGGAAACTGTTGAAATAGGAGTTATAAGAAGCTAGGCGTCATAAGACTCTAAAAAATCAGAGCGTGGCCAAACTGGCTAAGACCAACTGAACCCAACATGGTGCTGGATTCGACCTAGGTTTCTCCTCACTCATTAACCAGGCAACTCTCTGGGATGCTAAGTCACACACCCACAGCACCGTGACAGTTCCAGAACACCAATATGTGATGTAAAAATGGGTGGCACCACAGTTTCAAGAAAGTTCCACATTTTTCCAGGAATCTTCTTGGATATTCCACCCCTTGGTTAAAGAAACCCATCAAGGCAGCAGCTCCCAACTCCCTTGCACACTCTCCCTTCTTGAGTGTGTACTTTCACTATTTTCTGACTTGTATGAGAAGGAATTCAAGGAGTCAAGAGCCTGGACATCAGCTGGGGTCAAAGTCCCACCAGTGTTTGGGGACCCCTCCTAGTCCACTAGACAGTGAGGCTCCAGTTTGTGACTTCTGATTCACGACACGGCATGATTTACATTTACTTCCAGTCTCCTATAGTGTGTGGGGAAGAAGTTCATTTTGCCATACGTAGTAGGAATACTTAGAAGTGGAATTTCCCGTAAGTCAGGCAGTGGTTACTTATTCATAGAAGATGCTTCCTAAAGAGCTCTGGGGTGCTTAGCTGCATGCCTTCTCCTCTCTGGGCCTTAATTTTCCCATCTGTACAACAAGAATATTGACCTCCAATGGGTTTGAAATTTTCTTAACTGTGGAACTCTTTGCTCAAATAGAAAATATATGCAAAACAGATTAAAGGGGATTGCCGTGGTTAACAGTGAGATGGTGGCAGAGAGCCTCATCTCCTAGGACTCTGGGTAATACTACTTGAAAAGCATGGTTCTCCCTCGCTGGCCTTCATGAGTGCTTTTCCCCTGCACGCCTGCTTATTTACAGGACACAACTATGGTTGAGTGTCTCCAGCCATGATTGAATGGCGTCAGCTGGGGGCGGCTGCTCAGAGGAGACAAACCAGGAGGAAAGTAAAGAAGAGTCCTAGACTGCAGATGGCAAAGTGAAGGGGTAAAGGAGAAGATGGGCTTGTGGGGTGAACAGCTGGGGCAGAGAATGGGGCATGGCATCTCAGAGGAGGGCAGGGGGGTCAGCAAACAAGGCTGAGGGAGGTGGCTCAGGGCCCACTGCAGCAAAGGGAGGCTCTTCCAGCTTGCTGGGCTGGGTCCTGAGTCTTACAGGGTAGGAACCTCGGCTCCACACAAAGACAGTCTCTCCTCTGAGAGAGGCACACATTTCTGTGTCCTCCAGCACTCATTAGCTTCATGGCCCTAAGCAAGGGAAGGAGATGAAAATATTTTATTCCCAACATACATTTCTTTGACATGTTCTTAAATGGCTGCCACTTGCCCATCCTGAAAAAAGTGCCTGGCAGAGTGTCTTCAGTGGGAAAATTTGCATCTGTAGAGAATCTCCATTAATGCAACCAGGCCCCCTCCCCTTTCCAGGTCTTTCCCCACATCCAGGAGAGATTGAGAATCCATACCTTTAAAAGTCTCTCTGAGGGAGGCTTCATCTACATAACAAGGTCACTTTCACTAGTCAAGCCTCTCCTCCTCCCATAGCCTGTTTCACCAGAATCTAAGCCCCTATTTTTTCTGTAACCTCAAAATGGTATATAAGTCTCTGTATATGGTATATAACTCACTGGGAAACTGGACCATCATTCTGAAGGCTCCCATGCATGCACCTTAAGTAAATGTGTATGCCTTTTCTCCTATTAATCAATCCACTTCATGTCTGATTTTTAGTGAAACTTTCAGGGGCCAAGAGCCTATGGCTCCCACAAAAGTCACTTGGTCTCTCTGGTTCTCACACCCAACACAACAAGAAGACCTGTTTCCCTGAGCTCCAGGATCACTCACAGAATTCCACTGCAGAACGCAACACTGAGCTTGCGCCCTATCCCCTTAACCAGACTTGCATTCATTTTGATGAATTTCATTCGTTTTGACATCACTGGGCGAGTCTTATAGGAAGCTGCATGAGTACATAAGGGGTGTCTAAAAGACAGCTGTGGCAGGAGGGAGCTACAAGGGGGAACACACACACCCAACAGGAGAGGAAAGGGAGCCATGTCTCTATTTGGAGCATTTTCCTGGAGCAGCCTTTTGCATTGAATCTCCAAGTGCACTAGGTGGGGCCTTTGAGAATCTCTGCCAGCGTATTTTCCAGTCTTTTATAAACAACACAACCTTATCTTGAAACTAGATCCTAGGTAGAAGCCTAATACACAAATGGATTAAAGCGAGGCTGCATGGGTGGCAGCAGGAGTCAGGAGAGGACGGGCTGGGCTGGCCTGCCACCCAGGCTCAGGCTCAAAACCACAGAGTGACAGATGCAGTTGGACAGGCCAAGTTGGCTAGCAGGCCCTCCCCTCCCCCAAGTCGTGCCATTCTGCTGGGAAAGTTCAGCCTTCTTTGTCTGGGCCTGCTCCCCTCCCCCAGGTCCCAGGACAGAGCTCAGGCCTCCACGCCTGTTTCCCAGGCTGGAGGACACTCTGTCCCCAACCAGAGTGATCAACTGCAGCCAGGGCCCTCTGTAACCCAGAGGAGGCCCCCTGGGCGGCATGCCAGCCATGGCTACCTGTCCCAGTGAACAAGCAGTGAGTTGTTCTCCCTTTCCACTTCAGCAGCTGTTCTGCCAGCCGTGCAGACAGCCAGCCTGCTGTCACTACTGAGGGACAAAGGCCGCTGAGGGCTTTAGAGCTGCTAGGCATGGGCCGTCTTTCCTTTTTTGTGTTTGTGGGGACAGTAATTACAGAAGAAGATGACTGTGATTCTTCCAGTCACTCCCGGGGCCCAATTCCTACAGGTCAGTGGCAAAAGGAACAGAAGATGCTGAGTGAAGTGAGGCTTTCATGACACGAAATTGAGTCCACTTGAAAGCCTTTTATTTTAAGACTGTGCTGCCTGCTTTTCCGTCTGACAATGACCCTTCTTACATAAAACATGGCCAGCATAGACGTGGTGTCCTTGCTTGGCAAAAGGGAAAACGTACAGGCATCCAAATTAAAATGTTCTAAGCATGTCTGTGAAGGCTGAGAGCTTGGTTACCTCTGTTTTAACATTTCCTGGAATTTTGATTTTTATTTTCTTATTTCAGCATGATTTAAATCAAATAGGTTATATAGAAAGTGACCTGGAAAGCAAAAGAAAGGAGGAAAAGGGTGTGGGGCACAGCTGGGGGCGTGAGCTGCTCCTGCTGGAGGAGGACAGCAAGTGCAGGCCACAGAGCAGGTGCAGGCCACGCTGCCGGCATTCCAGGGGGACTAAGTTCCGGGCTGCAGTCCATGGCTACCACATTCAAATGCCAGCCACAACGGCAACAGGGCACAGAGGACAATGAACCTTTAAAAGGCCCCTCCCAGCACTTGTTAGCCAGCAAATGACAGGAGCCTGGCCGAGGAAGAAGCTGCAGTGTCTGCCAGCACCAGGTGCCTCTGAGGGGGTACCCTCAGCCAAGCATTTCTGTGGCGAGAGCCGGCTGTCTGGTTGTAGATGGCAGGCAGCGCCTCAGCAGCTGCTGCTCCCACCTCCTTCCACACTGCTATTCCCCCTGCTGCCTAGTTCCAATCACCAGACCCCTCCTCTCCACTCCCACCACCATCCCTCTGGCTCAATTCACTCCTCCCTGTCCCGGAAGATTCTGCACTGTCTGGGTAGAGACAGTGGAGACCAGGGGAGCCCAGAAGAGGCGGGCACAGAGCTCCCCTCCACCTCCGCTCCCGACTTGCCCTGGGCTGACCACACAGGCCTGGCTCATCTTTACTCCCCGCTGTGGTCCTGGGCTCTCACTGACAGGTCTCTCTGAGTCCAGTCCAGCATCCAGGCCTCCCTGATACAGTTCCCCTTCCTCTGAGAGCCTGGCCCTGAGCACCCATGTAGATCACAGACCAGCCTTCCCAGTGGGCAAGACTTCTGGCTTCTGCCCTTGTTTCAAGGCAAAGCAATTTGGGACAAGGAAACCATTTCCAGTCCTCCTGCTCCCCCTTACACCTTACACATACAATCCCTGGCCCTGGAACTCCCTGAACCACTCCTCAACTTCCCCACCAACCAGACTCACCTCCTCCCTATGGAAGAGAAGATCTGGCCGGGTGCAGTGACTCATGCCTGTAATCCCAGCACTCTGGGAGGCCGAGGCGGGTGGATCACCTGAGGTTGGGAGTTCGAGACCAGCCTGACCAACATGGAGAAACCTCGTCTCTACTAAAAATACAAAAAATTAGCCCGGCGTAGTGGCACATGCCTGTAATCCCAGCTACTATGGAGCCTGAGGCAGGAGAATCGCTTGAACCTGGGAGGCAGAGGTTGCAGTGAGCCGAGATCGTGCCATTGCACTCCAACCTGGGCAACAAGAGTGGAAAAAAAAAAAAAAAGAGAGAAAGAGAGAAAGAGAAGATCCACAGGAACAAAGATATTCTTAGCTATGGTTTTCGGGCCAAACAGGTGCCCAAAATGGGCACTGGCCAATATCCCAATTGCCTGGGGCTGGGAGTGCAATGCAGAGGGGCAGACCCCTCTGGGTGCCTGCTGCTGCAGGGCTGCTCTGGAGGTTCTCTACGGCTGCCCTCACCTATGCTGTCCACTACCCCAGGCCTATGTGCCACATGCCACTGCTGGAGACACAAGGGCCCTGTGAGACACGAGGGTCTCAGAATCTTTTGGGTCATAGAGTCCTTTGGAGTCTCTTGAAAGCTTAGTGCACTCTCCCCAGAAAATGCATGTATGTGCATGTTGCTGCAATCTGCATGCACGTGCACACACACACACACAATTTGCATACTACTGCAGGGGGATGAGACAGTTTCTGTCCACGTGCTCCCAGATCCCCAGATCCCAGGTTTAGAGTCTCTGTTGAAACCTGTCACAGCAAGAAAGAGGAGGCAAGGGAGCATCGTAGAGCCTTGCATGTGAATTTTGCTGTGGCATTAACTTGGCCTGTGATCCTAGCGTGTTGTGCCATCTCTTGGGCCTCAGTTTAGCCAGAGCTGTTGTGGCAGCTGATATAGAGTCTTCAGGGCTCTTCCCAGCTCTGCAGCTATGGGGCTCAATGACATCCCACCCCTGCTTCCCAAGGCCAGGCAGGGCAAAGGGAGCGGGTTCTGGGCCTCTTCCTCCACAGCATCTCCTAGGGAGGAAGGTGGGACAGCCAGAAAAGGAGACCCTGGGAACAAGTTTCTCTTTAACAAAAATAAAAAAACTGTAGAAGCTTTAGGAAGTGCAGCCACTTTCTATTTGATTTTCTTTATTTTAAAACAGTTTCCCCAAAGGTCCTCTGAGAGAGAATAACCACCTGGCCTTTGCAAGGCTCTGGGTTCAAAGCTCTGCTCTGTGACTGCCTGGCTTTGTGACCTTAGGCAAGTCCAGTTCCCTCTCTGAATCTTGGGCACCTCATCAATTAAATAACTAAAATTCTCGATGACTTCTGTGAAGACGAATGAGGAGACATGTAAGATGGGCCTTGTGTGGGGCTCACCCGTAATGAAAAGAGGCTCCCATTACTATTCGTACTGACACTGGGAGTCAGGGACTCTGGAGAGACCATGGGGCCCCAGACATGGGAATGTGAGGCCTCCCTGTAGGAGTGGCCATGAGTGAGGAGAGAGTCTGAGCTGACCACTGAAACCAGGCCCCAGACCCCAGGGACCCAGGGCAGAGGCTTTCTGGCAGTCCTCCTAGTTAGGGTCTCCCCTTTGAGGCCTTGCACTTCCAGAATCTGAACTCTGACACACACCCAAGTTTCGTTCATGTTCTTTGTTATCTGTCATGGTCCACTTGGTCCTGACCCAGGGGGACCCTGGACATTGATTCTGTTCTCGACCTCCAGGCCACCCACTGGAGCTTCATGGTGGAAATACAGCCCCATCTCCTGAGTTTCAGATAGACACTTTAATCTGTGGCATCAACATTTTTATTGTCAAATCACCAGCGCTACACATAGAAAGAATTATGGCTAGAACTAACGACAACAGCCTTCACATACACTGACAAAGTGCTGAAACAGCCCATGACAATTTCTGGGACCATTTTTTTAAACCTAAGTTTAATGAGTTTCATCTCTTCTCTTCTCTCCTTTCCTCTTTCTCCTCTGACCCTCTCCCTCCTGTCTTCTCCCCTAACCTGCTGTCCTGGCAGCAGTAGCTAAGGAACCACACAGAGGAACAGAAGGCAGGAAGGTCTACATTTACCTGTTACTTCACCAATTCATTTCTAACTTTTTTTTAAAAAAATGGATTTTGGCAACAAATCCTGATTGACACCTTAGTACTGTAGGAAGTTAAACTACAGCAAAGCCAGCGAGGGGCTCTTCTGTGAGTGCACAGCATAGCTTTGTAGACTAACCTGCTTGGGTTCCAATTCCAGAAGCCCAGCCCTTATTTGCTGTGCGACCTTATTTAATTCCTCTGTGAAATGGGGCTCCTGAAGCTCTCCTTACTGTGTTTTAAGAAAGTGCTGGCCCTGGCCTGGGCACTGACTCTGGTGTGAGAGGAGGCCTCCCTCCCTCCGCTGTGCCAGGTTAATGAAAACACTGAGGCATCTTTTGGAAGTGGGAAGTGCAGGACGGGTCTGGAGTCAGGAGCCCAGAAGAGCAGGGCAGCAGGCAGGATGAGCTCGGGAGACTAGGGGTGAAGAATAAGAGACCCAGCGGCACAGCAAGCCCGGGGTTCAAATCATGACTACATCACCAACTCATCCGGTAAAGGTGGACAATTTTGTAACTCTTTAAGCCTCAGTTTTCTCATCTGACAACAGGATAACGAAAGTAGGACTCTCACTTGCTGTGAGGAGTAAGAGGCATACTGTGTTAAAGCACTTGGCCCAGAGCAAGGCAAGCCCTCTACAGACAGCGATTGTGAGACAGACCCCTGCTGCTATTATCTAGGCATTCGATTTCCATCAGTGAAATCGGAGTTGTGCCAGAGGCCTCTAGGCTCTCTCCCCAACTCTAGGATCAGTACTTCTAGGAAACTGGCTAAGGACAAGGTGAACAAAAAAGGTGTAGCCAGTGGCCGCGCTCACCTGTCGTGCTCAGGTTGTAGCCCCTAAAGTGCTTAACAGAGGTGCCAGGCGCAGTGCCCACTCTCAGTAATGAGCCCGAGGCCCGCAATGCGCCAGGCTGGCAGGGGGAGGGACCCTGTGTGCTGCGGCCGAAGGGCACAAGTGCCCAGGCTTCAGCGTCCCTGCCTGGTGGCAGTCCTGGGTCGGAGGGGATGGTCCATGGACGCCCAAGCACTCTCCTGCTCGTTCGTCACTCACCGTTCAGTCATCGCGCAGTCCAGAAGCCACTGCATGTGTCGTGCCCTCGCTTGCACCGGAGCTGCCCCCGCAGCGCCTGCCGACCCCCGGCTTCAGCTCCTGGGGACTAGGCCCGCCCAGCGCCCCGCCCCTCGACCCTCGCCCCGCCCCACTCCCCGCCTCTTGCCCTGCACGGCCAATGGTGCCGCCCCGGCTTCTCCGTCCCGCCCCGGACACGCCCCTCATCCTCACCGGCCAATGGCACCGCCCCGTACGCCCCGCCTCGCCCCGCCCCGGGAACACCGGTAGGGTCTGGGAGCCGGGCGGTGCCGGAGGGGCTGCGGGGAAGGTTAGGGGCCTGTGACCTGCCAGGTGTTCCCAGGCCATTGCTCAGCGCGCGGCGCGTTCCAGAGTTCCCGAGGGCGCCCCGGGACGCGCGGAGAAAGCAGTCCGACTCAGCCCCCAGGGGTTCGGTGTGCGGGCGGCGGCCAGGGACTTTGCGGGTTAACGCGGACTCCTGGACTTCCAACAAAGGCCGCTGCGCAGGCGCTGCAATCACTGCAGTCACTTGTCTGCATGCCTGGTGGGGCTTGGAGTCTGGGGAGGCTTATCAGTAAAGCCCCGAGCATTTGCTATTTATTGCTCTAGGGGCACCTTTGTACAGTCTGGCTGTTTGCTTGGCACGGCCACTTAGAACTTCTTATCGTTTAAGAAATCCGATCTGGTGAATAAGAAGAAGTTAGTCTTTCTCTCCCAGTCACTGCCTCCTGGACGAAGGTTTGCCAGCACAGAGGCAGAGAGGACAGAAAACCACAGGCCATTTGGGGAACTGGAAACAGTTCAGTGTTTCTGGGGCGTGGGGGTGGCAAGGCAGGGCATGGGGTTGATGGAAAACATTTGTAATTTCTGCTTTATCTCACCATTCCCAGCTCTGACCCCGGGACCTGTTCTCTCCCACCCCTAACATAAATCATTTCAGTTTCATTCAACATGCGTTTCCTAATATTTTTAGGGTTTCATGGCCATTTTAGAATCTGATATGTATCTTCTAGAAAACGCAGGTGGCCACATGCACCAAAATCAGCCTGGAATTTGAGTCTCATGGGTCCCTGAACCCCGACTTAGAGGGCCTTTGCTAAAGCTTACGTGGCTGCTGTATGACTTATGTTGCAACCTCCACCTGCAAAAAGTGACAGGACTGAAGATACCCGGTTCAGGGGCCCTCCCATTTCTGCGTTTGCTTGAATTTTTGGAGAATGGCCCATGCTTTGACAGCTCTGAGGGTCCCTGTGGTTGATGACTTGTCATGACACATTTGCTGTTCCACAGCCCTCATCAAAGCTGAGACAAATAATTGGGTGCTTCCAAAGGTTTTTTAAAACAGTGGGTAAAATTCAATATAGCTGTCAACCTCTGAGCATGAGAGCCTAAGAATTTAATCACTCCTGATAGGAGAAGTAAACATAGCACAGGGTGATATAACAGTTTCCCTGGGCTCTCCGGAACTCGAGTGTGAATCATTCTCTCTGACCTAGTTAATGCTGTTCACAGGGCCATGAGTGGCTCTGAGTGAGGACTGGGTTTGGGACAGCAAGCCCATGTGTCCTGTGCCCCTATTGCGGCTCAGACACTATGCTAGTGCTTTACATTGGGGATCCCATGCAATTCCCTCAGCACTCCTGGGCAGTTGGTGTTACTCCTTGCATTTCTTTAAATTTCCATTTTTATTTTAGATTTAGGAGATACATGTGCAGGTTTGTTACAATTGTATATTGTGTGGTACTGAGGTTTGGGCTTCTATTGATCCTGTCACCCAGATAGTGAGCGTAGTACCCAGTAGGAAGTTTTTCACCCCTTGCTGCGCTGTCTCACTTCCACTTTTGGAGTCCCCAGTGTCTATTGTTTTTTTCTTTATGTCTCGGTGAACCCGATATTTAGCTCTTGCTTGTAAGTGAGAACATGTGGTGTTTGATTTTCTATTTCTGCATTAGTTCACTTAGGATAATGGTGTCCAGCTGCATCCATGCTGCAGCAAAGGACACATTGTTATTTTCTTTCATGGCTGCGAGTGCTAGAATTTTACATCGGACACAAGTGTCCATTGTCAGCATCCTCAGTTCCCTCAGAAGGAGGGTTCACCTTTTCTTTCAGGGTTCAATAGAACCGGGTGTGTTCTCCAGCTCACTTATGGTGGAGGCTGCCGATTGTGTCGGTTGCCAGCCAATATCCACTTCCTTCTTTGCAAAAAAGAAAGAGAGATAGGAAAGAAGGAAAAGGACAAGAAGGAAGGAAGGAAGGAAGGAAGGAAAGAGGGAAGGAAGGAAGGAAGGAAGGAAGGAAGGAAGGAAGGAAGGAAGGAAGGGAGGGAGGGAGGGAGGGAGGGAGGGAGGGAGGGAGGGAGGGAAAGAGCGAGGAGGGAGAGAGGGAGGAAGGAAGGAAGGAGGGTGGGAGGAAAGAGGGAAAGGGGAAGAGAGGAAAGAGAGAAGGAGGGAGGGAGGGAGAGAAAGAGGGAGGGAAAGGAGAGAGAAAAACCAACTTGTCTGTAGCAGCAACATGCTAGCCCCTAGTTATGGCTCATGCCCACTTGTATTTTTCATACTCTACTTACAACCCAACAGTGGGTCATGAAATTAACTTAGTTGATGATGTGACTAGTACTTAAACAAATGCAAGGGAAAATATCAGTGTACAGCACAAACAGTAAATATAAGTTGTGTTTTGTGGAACTTTTTGTTTGCATTCTTACTGTGGGTTACAGTTAAAAAAAAAAAAAAACAGCTGTCTAAGTCTTGACAATCCTTTTCATAGCTTTTTTCAGTGAAGCTAGAGGTGACCATGAGACCTACTTCTGGACACAGAGACAGGGGAAAGTGTACTGGGGGAGGAGAGATCTGAGGGATGGTGAAGATAACTTTTGCTTTCCTGGTAGAAAGAACAGATGTCTCTCCTGCTTGCCTGTCTCAAATGAGTACATGATGTGTAATATCTGGAGCATTGGCAGCCACGTTGAGATCATAATGCAACATGTCCACATGCTGAGGCTGGCAGAGCATAAAGATCAAAGGTGTCTGGATCGTTCTTAACATCATGGAGCTTCTGCACCATCCCTGCACTGCCTACTCCAGACTCCCTACCATGGAGAAAAATTAGCTCCTATTTCTTCAAGGCAGAGGTTGGTAAACCTTTTCTGTACAGTGCTGGATAGTAAATATTTTAGGCTTTGTGGGCTAAATGGTCTGTGTCACAACTACTCACCACTATTGGGGTAGTTTGAAAGTAGCCATAGACAATATGTAAACGAAAGGACATGGTTGTGGTTCTCATAAAACTATTCTAAAAAATGGATGGCAGGGCTATATATGGTGTGCCAACCCCTTTCCTAGATGATCTTGTCCCCTAATTGTCTCTCTGACCTCATCTCCTCCTACTGCCTCTCCTTCTTCCTGCTCTGATCACACTGTTTCTCCCACACACCCAGCCTGTTCCTGTCAGGGTCATGCCTTCCCATGGAGGGCTCTTTCCCCAGATGTCCGCAGCGCTCCCTCCTTCCCCTTCTTCCCCTCCTTCAGGTCTTTAATCACAAATCACCTCCTTTTTAAGGCCTTCCCTGGGCCCTCTGTAAAATGCCCCTCCCTGACCCACGCGTACCACTCTGGCGTGCTGTATATTCCAGCTCTTTATCATGAGCTCCTAGAGGAAGGGACACTATGCTTCCTTAAACGCTGATTCTGTCTGAATTGTTACAGTGTTTAATCAATATTTGATATATGATTGATTTTTTTTTGCTTTTTGCCAGATTCAGGTAAGAAAACAGACTCAGGGAGGCCGAGATCCCCCTCCAAATGACACGTACAGATAGCAGTAGAGTCCACGTTTGTGCCTGGTGGCCCCACGTGGTGGTGTCTGTACCACCCGGGAGTGAAGGAAAACAACATCTACCTCTAATGGAACACACTGGGTCTCAGGGGAGCCAAGGCCACACAGAAGTTCCTGCAAGACTTCTTGCTCCAGGGCGCCACCCCAGTAAAGGAGGCCTTTGGGAGTCCATTAAGTGAGCAGGGCGTCCTGTTCATCGTGGGCAATTGCATTCTTTTTGGCCTTCCTACCTCAGAAAGACTTAGGAAATGCTGTTATTCTGCAAACAGTTCGGACTGGCTTGTAAGATCCATAAAAAGACAAATGGAAACACTCACGAGCCAATGTTTTTATGAAAGAGCCACAAAGGACAAATTTATGTTTGATTTGCAAGTAGGGAAGCTCATAAGAACCTAAAAGCCTGATAAAGACTACCCGGCCCGTCTGTCAGGCAGGCTGTTCTGTGTGGTTTTGGCTTGAGGCATCTTGGCACCAGGGCTCAGCTTCCAAAAGACCGAAAAATTACCTTCTTCCCTTTGGTGCTCCCAGGGTGAAAAGGCTGGGTACAATCACGTGTTGTTGAGATGTGATTTAGATTTTTGAGGCCTGAAAAATAGGTTTATATATCTTGATGTAAATGATATTAATAATGAGAACCATTTTCAAACCATTCTCTTAAGACAGTAAATGGGATTTTGAATTAATTTCTAATTGATCTGATTGATTCCTTAAGGTCTTTTATGGATGACTTTATGTGATTTTTTCCCCTTCATTGTATCCAACATTACATTAAAAACAAATGACTTCTACCTTTCTTTCTTTTCTTCCTTCCTTCCTTTCTCTTTCTTTCCTCTTTCTTTCTTTCTTTCTTTCTTTCTTTCTTTCTTTCTTTCTTTCTTTCCTTCCTTCCTTCCTTCCTTCCTTCCTTCCTTCCTTCCCTGCCTCCCTCCCTCCTTCCTTCCTTCTTTCCTTCCTTCCTCTTTCTTTCCTTCTTCTTTCTCTTTCTTTCTTTCTTTCTTTCATTCTCTTTCTCTCTCTCTCTTTCCCTCCTTCCTTCCTTCTTTCTTTTCTCCTTTCCTTTCCTTTCCTTTCCTTTCCTTTCCTTTCCTTTCCTTTCCTTTCCTTCCTTTCTCTCTCTCTCTCTCTTCTTTTTTGGCAGGTCTTGCTTGCTCTGTCCCCTAGGCTGGAGTGCAGTGACAGTCACAGCTCACTGCAACCTCGACCTCCTATGCTCCAGCAATCCTCCCACCTTAGCCTCCTGAGTAGCTGGGACTATAGCCATGTGTCACTACACCCAGCTAATTTTTAAGTTTTTTTTTTATAGAGATAGGGTCTCTCTATGTTGCCCAGCTGGTCTCTAACTCCTGGACTCAAATGATCCTTCTGCCTCAGCCTCCCAAAGTGCTGGGAATTCAGGCATAAGCCACGATGCCCTATCACAAATGACCTTTTCAATCAATTTTTCAAAAAGTCTGTGTGATTCCAAATGTGTATTCTTTAGAAAACAGTTGATGATTGTGTGTGCTTGGCAGGAAGAGACCACATACAGAACGTTTCTTGCTCTGTTTGCTTTGGTGAAATCGTTGAGCAATGAGGTCATCCCGTTGCATGATCTTAATATACAGAAGACTTTGTATTTACCATCAATTTTCAGTGAATTCTCAAAAAATCTGCATACCACTTATCTTTTCTTTCTACATGAAATAGTTTTGATTAACTCCATTTGTTAGCATATAAATAATAACTTTAGGTAAATATATTTTACTCTTCAACCCATACCAGAGGCAGACTAGAAATGATAATTTATTCTCCAAGTGTACATAAAGTTTAATGATATATGCTGCATAAGTGCCTTCTTGTTAAACACACACACACAAATGCAAGATTTTATGGATTATTTTTCCATTACAATTATGCTTTAGAAAACCCTTTGCATCCTACCCTGCAGAACTAATAAGTGTGTGAGCACAGGGTTTCTTTTAAAAACTGCTGCTGAAACTTCCTTTTGGGGAAAAAATAAGTGCTTGGCTCAATCACTTTCTCTACTTGGTCTCTGAGAAAAGGGTGAGCTGTCTGACACATGTCTACTCCACATCCATTTATGAGGACAAGGATGGTCTGAAAGCCCACATGCAGAGAACATAACGGCCTGGTTTTTTGATGAGCCAATAGCTTTTTCCCTTTATCCTCACCTCCCTATCTTCAAGCTACTGGAAATATCTATCTATCTATTATCTATCTATCTGTCTGTCTATCTATCTATCTAGATATAGATATAGATTTATCCAACAGAACAAGCTGGAAGGCTGGAGAAGGACATCTCTCCACCTTCCTAGGCTGCCCCTGCCTCCCCAGGACTGTCACCTCCCCACCCATCCACACTTCACCACCCTCCAATATTGCCTTGGGCTGTTCTCCTGTGGGGCCCAGACAGTGTGGGGCTGCTGGTAAGCTGATTGTTATTAATGGACGTTGTAACTGCTGTGAGTTGATAACATCTTAAAAAAAGACAAAAATAATTACGGTGATTTTAAAATCATCTTAAAAAAAGACAAAAATATTATGGCAAGACTCCTGAACAAACTGAATTTTCAATATAACTCTAATTTTAACAACATCAGAAAGCGACTTTATGTTGTTCAATATTTTGATCATTTAACAAACAGCAGCACTGTGAAAGGAAAGTAGGCACAAAACAGTTCAGTGTAGGAGGGTTTACAGAAGGACAGCGCTTCTCAAAGGAGAATGTCTTAAAAATGGATTTTCCTCCACAAAGAGCCTGGTGTTGCAGCTTGGGCTCCAGAATTCCTATGAATAGTGAGATATGACTGAGATGCAAGGCTGTGAACTAGTAAGTGATCAGGACCTTCCCTCAAGCCAGGATGTGAAACAGCCAGAGGAAGTGGAGACCTCCCAGATGGAAAAGGAAAGGAACCTTGAGAGGGCACAGCACAGATGCACAAACAAGGGCGATCTGTCCAGCTCCGGGACTGCACGTTTTAAAACACACCATCCTCAGGGCATTCTGGGAAAATCCACCAGCCAGCCAGTGTGACTGCTCCCATGTCCTGGAGGGAAGCTCTGTCCTCTCTATCTCTTTCAAGTATGCAGCTTCCAAGGAATGTAAAACATTCCCCAAAGGGGAAGGGCCAAGCTGGCCCACAGCTAGCTAGACTTGACCTGTTAACCCTGTGTTCAGTTGAGTTGACCTCACCTCCCAGCCTGCCATCAAAGCCACCTCTGTTAAGCCTCCCATTTGATGGGGGCTGCCCATGCCCAAGCTGCCTTCCCAGTCTTCCTAACTGTGAACTAAGGACTTGTGTTTAAGAAAGGATAGAGCCATGTAATTGCAAGTTGTCTTAAGTTTTGTCTCATTTGGAGATCATCTCTGGCTTTTCACCTTGAAAACTAATGCTCTCAAAACAATGAATAAGCTGTCGACCTTACAGCTGAGACAGAATTAGAATGATTAGTGGATTAATCAGGGTTATTCCAGAGAAACAGTATATGTGTTTATATATATCTCCCATTGAGTTCAAGAAAGAGATGGGTGTAGCTAGCTAGGTAGCTCACTATATAGCTAGATAGATAGATTATAAGGAATATTTGGCTCATGTAATTGTGGGGCTGCCAAATTCAGAATCTGCGGGGCTGATCCCAGCAGGCTGGAGATTTAGGTTAGTTGATGTTGCAGTGTTGAGTCTGAAATCTGCAGGCCAGCAAGGTGGAAACTGAATCAGGGTTTCCATGTTGCAGTCTTGAGGCACAGTCGCCTCTTTTTCAGGCACTTCAATCTTTGCTCTTAACGCCTTTAGTTGATTGGATGAAGCCCACCCACATTATGAAGGGAAGTCTTCATTACTCAAAGTCTGCTGATTTATATGTATGTGTCTTCTGAAAAAAATACCTTCACAGTGACATCGAGACTGGTGTTTGATCAAACACACAATAGGCTAACCAAGTGGACACCTAGAATTAACCATCACAACCAGTAAGCGTGGAGAGTTTGACCCACAGCTCATACTCATGTTTTATCAGGATAGACTCTGTGGCAGAGCATGGCCTGATGCCAGGGCATTCCGAGGCTCCTTAGCATGTAATGGTGCCTCTTTTTCCTGGGATTTCATCTACCTGTGCAACCTGTGGCAATGTTTGAGAAATTTTTGCTACTCCATTGGTCTAATGAATCAAACTTAGGGATTGGCAAACATGTTCGGTAAAGGGCCAGATAATGAATATTATTTTCTTATTTGTAGGTCGCACTATCTCTCTTGCAACTGCTCATATAACCATAGGAAATATGTAAGTGAATGAGTGTGGCTGTGTTCCAATAAAACTTTATTTACAAAAATAAGCAGAGGGCCCCATTTGGGCCACAGGTGAAGAAGAGTTTGTATGACATCTCCCTTTGGCAGGGATCTTTTCTCCCTGCCAAACATAGTGAAGGGGATGGATAAGTGACACCACGGACTGGGATACTTTTAGTTGTGAAGAATAAAAAACCCAAACAATGGGGATTTTATGACCTCACATAATAAAAATCCCCAGCAATGGGTAGCTCTAGATTTAGTTTATTCAATGTCTCAAAGTCATCTCGAAGGACCCAAGTTCTTTCCATCTTTGCTCATTGCCATCTTCAGCATATTGGTTTAATTCTCCTTGATATTTGCAAATGATTTCTGTGCTTTCCCTCAGACACGCCCACATTCAGGGGAAGAAGAGGAAGAGTGTGTTCCAATGAGGCTCCTTTTTTTTTTTATTATTTTTTGAGACATGGTCTCTCTCTGTTGCCCAGACTGGAGTGAGTGGCATGATCACAACTCACTGCAGCCTTGACCTCCCAGGATCAAGTGATCCTCCCACCTCAGCCTCCTAAGTAGCTGGGATCACAGGTACACACCACCACACCTGGCTAATTTTTTGTAGAAATGGGGTCTCACTTTGTTGTCCAGGCTGGTTTCAAACTCCTGGGCTCAAGCAATCCTCCTGACTTGACCTCCCAAAGTGCTGGGTTTACAGGTGTGAGCCACGGTGCCCCACCTGGGGATCCTTTTAGTACTGAGGGAAGGAAACCTTTCCCAGAAGCTTCCCCGTCACCTTCTCTTTCTTCCCATTGGCCAGGGCTAGGGTGCAGGCACCTTGGGGAGTGTAGACCACTGTGACTGACCCAGTGCAGGACATGGCTGGCCAAGAGGAGGAAGGTACATGAGCCAGGACAATTCAAGCTCCATCAGAAAGCAGGGGGTCAATAGCGTCCCGTGGAAGAAGCCCTGCAATGCCTGCCACAACTCTGCAGTGTCCCAGCAGCTGAGGGGGTCTATTCCAGCGGCAAGATCATGGCCTGCAAAGTGTGAGCTAGGTCTCAAGAGGGAGAGAGGGAACAGGCTGGAGAGATGAAAGTCCTGGAGAGCAGCTCCTCTGGAGACCACTGTGCATGAGGAGTGAGGTTTGGGGCAGCTGGGAGAGGACCCAGAGATGGGGAGAGATAGAGGGAGTATGGCCAGGAGCACAGGGGGCCACTCAGGCTAGAGAAATGGGAACTGAAAATGCTCTGCTGAAGGGGAGAGCAGCAGCTGGGCCTGAGGCCAGAAAAGCCCCCACGGGCTGCTGGAGGTTTGGGGAGGTGGCAGTAAGCAATGGGCTTAGGGCACAAGAGGCTTTTGGAGGCTGAGTGCTGGCAGACTCTGTTTGCCAGCCTTCCCTGTAAGTCCCAGGCATTGGAGCATAGCAAGCAAGAATAACAGGAGACCTGGGCCCTTAGAAGGAAACTGAGGAGCAGCCTGGATGTCCATGCTGCGTTCCTGAATATTAAGGTGACATTTTCTTGGCCACTTCTTACCTGCATGCTGTTGGGGAGACCCCGCTGAGGCTAGGATTCTTTTTCTGGTCTTGGAGGTGGCAGGGCTGGGGCCTGGTGGGAGAGCTTGGCACAGCTCCCAGGCTCTGCTGGGGCCTAGCTCCACTCAGGAACTATCAGCCACTCAGGGAAAACCCAAAGGGCACTAGGCCTCCAGCAATGTGAGCAGCACAGTGTGGGCCACGCCAAGGGCAGGTAGAGCCCACTCCTCCTGGCACTGTATGTCTGGGTGCGGGTTGCTTAGTGCTCAGATTGGAAATGGCGTCTGAGTAAGAGTTGCACAAAGGCGAGAATGAAGTCAGCAGCAGTCACAACCAAAGTGAAGAGTGACCCTGTTTGCCTTCTCCACCTGAGCTAGTGCTCCCCTTTCTTGTGCTTCCTTTATCCCCCGCATCAATCAGCCACTTTTTCCTCCTCTTCCTCTGCACTGCCACACCCCACCCTGAACACTTAGCATCCCAGGTGACTTACCTGGAGGGAACCTGCTATGGACTGAATTGTGTTCCCCTAAATTCATATGTAGAAGCTCTAATCCCCAGTGTGTTGGTGTTAGGAGGTAGGGCCTTTGCAGGGTGATCGGATCATTTGCATGGAACCCTCCTGCATAGGATTAGTGCTTCTGGAAGCAGAGACACAACAGATGCCTTCTTTCCCCCAAGTGAGACTATAACAAACGGGCAGCTGTCCATGACCCAGGAAGCCAGCACTCCCTAGAACCTGACCATGCTGGCATCCTGATCTTGGACTTCTAGCCTCCCCTCCAGAACTGTGAGGAAGAAATGTTTGTTGTTTGAGCTACCTAGTGTATGGTATTTGTTATGGCAGCCCGAACTGAGTGAAACAGAACCTTTGGGGTCACCTGGTCAAAATCCCCTTTGTTCAGATGATGAGAGGAGAGAGGCCCAGGCCATAGGGCAGGTGAGGTCTGTGGCCAGCCTCAGACTTTGGTTTCCTGATGGCATTAAGAATCTCTGCTCTGAGCCTGGAATGAATACAGGCTCTACCTGTTTCTAGCTGTGTGCAAATTACCATGCACTATGGTTTCCCATCTATGGAATGGAGCTGTAAGAGACCTGGCCTCACAGGCTCTGGGGATTGGAGGAGATGAAGCAAGTAAGCACTGAATCCACTGAGGTCTCAGTGCTCTCTGGTTATCATCATTGTTGGTACACCTGCTTGTCTTATATTCTTTGTACTACACAAACACCACCTTTGTTATGTATGGAAAATAAATCCACCTGCTTCAGACTCTGATGGACTTGGCCATGCTTCCTTTGTCCCAAGATAGACAATGATGTGCATGATAAGATTCTAGCTCTGCTTCTGAAACTCAGCTCAAATCTACCTTCCCAGACTTCGCTCTGCCTGACTTCCTCTCACATAGCACACTGTTTGTGATTTTACTGTAGTGCCATATCTGCCTCATGTCAGTCACACATTTGGCTTGTCTAGAGAGCACACAGCATGCCAGACTCACCCCTTCAGCCCAGCACCTTGTGTGATGCCTGGTCCACACAGTAGGTGCTTAATAAACGTTTGCTGAGTTAAACTGACTTTTGCCCTTAGCAACCTATTCCTAAGTTTATGCTGGTGCTGCTGGTTTAAAAGAAAGGAACATGTTTCAATGTGGAAAGAGGAACTCAAGACTCAGGGCCTGAAATACCTCCCAGTTTCCTGGAAGCTGGAAACTGAAGCTATAGTGGGCTGGTGGCACCCTCACCCCTGGTGGAGCATGTGCAGCCTCACGTAGAAGCACCTATTTAGGGACAAATGAATAATCAAAGGCATGGCCCACTGGCTTTACTCTTTATCTGCTCTTTAAAGGGAAATTTGATTTTGAAACTCACAGAGGCTTGCATATCAGTGAAGTGGTAAACATCTCCTTAGATGGGCTCTTGCTCTTGCCCCAGTTATTCCCAGTACAACCTTCTCTGGTTCTGATGCTCCCCACTTCCTCCAGATCCCTGTCCTGAGACTATGCAAGCTTTCCAGAAGCTCATACTGTAAAAAGAATTGCACGGCATTTGTTTAGACTCAGTGCTGGATTTTCCTTGGGCTTGCTCTTAAGTTTGGGCAAATACTCCCTGGTAATGTGCACAGCTGGGCATCCCTGAGGCTTGGAGCTGGCAGGACCTTTTGGGATGGCCTCATCCCTTGGGTTGCATGTGAGGAATGACCCAAGGCTCCAAATCCCAGTAGAGTCAAGTGGGACCATACTCCTGAACTCTTGACTTCCTGGATGCTGCTATTCTTTCTTGGCAGCTGTCTCACCCTTGTCATAATGGGAAACTCAGGGAATAACATTCCACTTAACTGCAACTTGGCTTCTCGAAATACCTCTTCTCTTTTGTGCAAAGATCGTGACTCAGTTCTTCCTTGTTCTCTGGACAATGACAAGACATTCAGCCAGTCAAGCAAGTCCCATGGGAAATCCCCATTTTGGCCAACAGAGACAGTTCCTCTTTATCTCCTGAGAATACTACCCTTTTGCTCCCCTTTTCAGGTAGTCAAACAGCTGACTGTTCACCAGCAGGCTAGCAGCTGAGCCTGGGGCTTTGAGGGACAGAATACAGCTGGATGGGTGACCAGCTTGCAGAGAAACTTGAAATCTTGGGCACACACGGAATGGAGCAAGAAATTTTCCCATTTGGACATACCAAAGAGTAAGTTCTCTTTGAGAGATTGGCGAGGAGTGAGATGGGGTTGAATTCCAGGAAAAGGAGATGAAGTTTGTTTCTCAGGCAAACATGCCATCAGCAAGGTATGAGCTTTAGGCTGAGCTGAAAGCAGCAAATAGGGCTTGGTGAGCGTGACTTCCAGCCTGCAGAGAGAGCTGCATCCCAGCAAGAAGGGAGCAAATGGCCCCAGAGCAGCTGTAGGCGCCAATGTCTCATGAAAGAAGCATTCCGGGGCTGGGAGGATCCTGCCAATACTTCACTTATGTCATCATATTTAATTCTCAGCCATTTGTGGAGGTCAGTACTATTATTATTGCTTCTTTATAAATGGAGAAACAAAGGCTCAGAGGAGTTCCACCAGCTGGCCACACAGCTGGTGAAGGGTAGATATACGGCTCAAGCCTAGGTCTTGTGTACTTGATGGTCAAAGTTCTCATCAGTGCCTTCCATTTCCTCATGGTCATGGTAAAAAAGTAAAAATTAGAAGTGGTACTTTAGGACTCAGTAGCTCAGATGCCCCATTTTCTAGCGAAACAACTATTTTACTGGAGAAAATGATAAATATTAATTCATTTAAATCTCTGGAATATGTCCTAAGGGCACACAGCAAATGGAGAAACATTCATTTAAGAAAATCTACTAAATTTTGGTAAAAACAGTGAGGGAGAGTCCATAGCATTTGAACCGTAACCCACTCCCCTACCCTCTCTCAGCTGTGCCTTATGGAAACTCTGCTCTAAGGGCTCTACTCTGGGCAGGTGTGGGCAAGAACACAGGGGCTTCCTATCCCTATAGCTCTCAGTCTAGGCTATAATTTCACTCTGGGAGGGGAAAGAGGCTGGTGTTTCTCATCCCGCTTGGCCCTGTGTTGCAGAAGCTTTATTCTAGGGAGGCACGGCCAAGATGACTGAGGTTTAAGGTTTACTTTCTCTTCTGAGCACCGAGTCATTTAGCAGAAGCTCTATTGCAAGAGCAACAGGTTGAGAATACTGGAGCCTCAATTACTCCACCCCAACTCACTCCTAGGGCAGAGATTCCATAATGAAAGGGTCAAGCTGAGAATACCAGGGGTCACTTCCCTATTACCTACTTGTAGAGCAGAGGTGTCACTTCCTCTAGTACCTACCTGTAGAGTAGAGATGTCACTCCAGGGAAGCAGGTCGTTATTCCCACTCCCAGCTCCTGTGCAGTGCTGCAGACATTCTACCCGGGGAGAAAGCAGACAGTAAGAATGAAGAGCTTATAGCTCTGCCTGAGAGGAAGGATTTTGTTCAGAACAGGATGTGGATAATTCTGTGCATCATACTGTTATTGAAAACAATGAATATCTTGGGGAGAGCAATTAGAAGAGTGCTCATAACTCCGTGAAACTGGTAGCAAAAAACAAAAGAGCAGGACAACCAGAAATTTAACAAATAACTGGGAAAAGAGACAGCCAAGATCCCAAGAGCCCTCTTGGCATCACAGTCAATTATGGGAATTGGGAAGGCTGGGCAATTACTAGGCTGTACCCACTCAGAAGCAATCAGAGCAGAATGTGGGGCAACTTGAAGACACTTCCCAATTTACACACAAATCCATAAAAAAAAGTGTAGATGCCTCACTGGCACAAGGGGCTTAAGCACATGCTCTGACCAAACACTAGACTGGGGCAACTCCTAGAAAGCTAGGCCAAAAAAATAAAATCACATACATCTCAGGCAGTCTAGATCACAGTTTTGTAGGTTCAAGATTGTGCCCTCTTAGAAGTGATCAGAGAAGAGACATCCAAGCTACTGGTCCCTAGATGAATGTAGGAATAAATGCAACCTCTTTGAATTTTGGTAGAGGCCTCCAAGCCTTATGCCCCTAGTTAGATGCTTACTTAAAAGGTAAGTATCTTACCAGTTAAGGGAGCTTAATCACAACTTTTGATCAATAAATGGCTTATGCTGACCCAGGAGAAATTCTGAGGTAACCAGTCTAAAAGATAAGGACAGGGGGCAGGGACTTCAGAAGCTGAACATTGGGGAAAAAGTGACTGACTTTATAGAATTAGCCCATACCAGTCAATAAACAAACAATAACAAGACAGCAGGTGAAAAAGGAGGGAGAATCACTATCCAGAATTGATACCAATTATGTTCTAAAATGTTTAAATGAGAGAATGTGATACACAGGGAAAATTGCAAGCAATAGACACAACTTTTGAGGTGGCCCTGATGTTGAACTTAGCTGATAAAGACATCAAAGCAGCTGTTATAAATATGTTCAAAGAACTAAAGAAAACCACATTTAAAGAATGAAAGAAAAGTATGATTATATCTTACCAAATAAAGAAAAGAGATGTAAGTTATTTTTTAAAACAGACCAATGGAAATTCTAGATTTGAAAATTACAATAAATGAAATTAAAACTTCACTAGAGAGACTCAACAGTAGATTTGAGGTAGCAGATGAAAGAATTAGCAAATTTGAAGATAAGTTGACAGACATTATGCAACTTGAATGACAGTAAAAAGAATGAAGAAAAAGGAACACAGCATCAAACTAATGTGGAACACTATTAGGCACACCAACATATCCATAATGGAAGTATTAGAAGGAGAGGAGAGAAAAGAGAGGAAGAATAAATATTCTAAGAAATAATGGTTGAAAAATTCCCAAGTTTGATAAAAAACATTAATATGGACATCAAAGAAACTCAATTAATTTCAAGAATAAATGCAGAGACCTATATTCAGACACATTTTAGTAAAAATGTTGAAAGGCAAAGACAAAGAGAAAATCTTGAAAGCAGTAAGAGAAAAATGACTCATCACACATAAGGGAACCCCAGTGAGAATAACAGCTGACTTTTCATCAAAAACAATGGAGACCAGAAGGCAGTGTGAGGACATTCAAAGTGCTGAAAGGAAAAACAAAAAACAAAAACAAAAACTGTTGACCAAGAAGAGTATATCTAGCAAAACTCTTTCAGAAACAAAGGTGAAATAAAGATATTCCCAGGCAAACAAAACCTGAAAGAGTTTGTTGCTAGCAGACATATCCACCTAATAAGAAATACTAAAGAAATCTCTTCAGGCAATGACAACGGCAGCACAAAGGAGACAGGTGGAAACAAACCTACATTGCAGAAATGAAATGAAACCAGATAGTAACTTGAACTCAAAGGAGGAAATGAAGAGAACTGGAAATGGTAAATAAAAAGGTTAATATAAGAAGTGATAGATATATATTCATTTCTCCTTTCAGCTTCTTTATAAGACTTGATTGTAAGAAGTAATAATGACAACAATGTGTTGCTGGGTTTGTAATATTTATAGATCTAATATATATTAGTGATAGGATAGAAAGTTGGGGACAGAATGGAGTTATACAGGAGTAAAGTTTTTATATTTCAATGGAATTAAGTTAGTATAAATCTAAAGTAGATTTTGATATGTTAAGACATGTGTTATAATCACTAGAGTAATCCCCAAGAAAATAACTAAAAAATATAATTTTAAAAATTATAAAAGGAACTAAATTTTTGTACTAGAAAATATTTATTTATACAAAAGAAGGCAGTAAAAGGGGAACACAGAAACAAAAAATGCACAAGATATATAGAAAAGTAGAAGCAAAGTAGAGGAGAAAATGAAGAAAAGTTGGTTAATAGGTCACATATATAGCTAGGCAGAATATATATATATAAAATATATATATAAGTTCTAATGTTTGACAGCAGAGTGGGGTGACTATAATTAGCAGCAATGTATTGTATATTTCAATGCTGCTAGCAGAGAGGAATTGAAATGTTCCCAACATATAGAAAAGATAAATATCTAAGGTGATGGGTAACCCAGGTACCCTGACTTGATCATTATACATTCTATGCATGTAACAAATACTCTCATGTATCCCATAAATATATAATATTTTGTGTATCAATATATAAAAGCAAAATGGGATGTATAAATCCTATCATATCAATAACATAAAATGTAAATGAATTCAATGATCAAATCAAAAGGTGGTGGTTACTGTATTGGATAAAAAAACAAGATTTAACTATATGTTGTCTACAGGATACATACTTTAGTTTCAAAGACACAAACAGGTCAAAAGTAAAAGATGAAAACCTGATACACACTTTAGTTTCAAAGACACTAACAGGTTGAAAGTAAAAGATGAAAACTATTTCCTGGAAAAATAGCAATCATAAGAGAACTGGAGTAGCTACAGTAATATCAGACAAAATTGACTTTATTTATTTATTTATTTATTTTTTTGAGACGGAGTCTCGCTCTGTCGCCCAGGCTGGAGTGCAGTGGCCGGATCTCAGCTCACTGCAAGCTCCGCCTCCCGGGTTCACGCCATTCTCCTGCCTCAGCCTCCCGAGTAGCTGGGACTACAGGCGCCCACCACCTCGCCCGGCTAGTTTTTTGTATTTTTTTAGTAGAGACGGGGTTTCACCGTGTTAGCCAGGATGGTCTCGATCTCCCGACCTCGTGATCCGCCCGTCTCGGCCTCCCAAAGTGCTGGGATTACAGGCTTGAGCCACCGCGCCCGGCCACAAAATTGACTTTAAAACAAAAAAGTTACTAAAGACAAAGAGAGACATTCCATAATAATAAAAAGTCAATGCATAAGAAGATATAAAATTACTAGCTTGCTTGCATCTAACATTAGAGCCTTGAACACATTGAGCAAAACCTAACAGAACTGAAGGGAGAAACAGGCACATTAATAACAAGAAAGACTTCAATACCCCACTTTGAATAATGAGTGGAACGAACCAGATGATCAACAAGGATATAGAAGACTTGAACAACACTACAAACCACTTAGACTTAACAGACCTCTACAAAGCACACCATCCAACAACAGGAGAACACACATTCTATTTAAGAGCATGTAGAACACCCTTCAAGGTAGACAGTATGGTAGGCCATACTACAAATCCAATGCATTTAAAAGAATTGAATCATACCAAGTGTGTTTGCCAACCACAATGGAATTGAGTTAGAATAGGTATAAACTAATAAATAGCACACTCCTAAATAGCCAACATATCAAAAGAAGAAATCACAAGGTAAAATAGAAAATACTTTGAGATGAATGAAAACAAAAACACAGTATATACTAAAACATATGAAATGCAGTTACAGCAGTGCTCAGAGAGAAATTTGTAGCTGTAAATGTCTACATTATCAAATACATGGCTAGGTGCGGTGGCTCACGCCTGTAATTCTAGCACTTTGGGAGGCCAAAGCAGGTGGATCACCTGTGGTCAGGAGTTTGAGACCAGCCTGGCCAACATGGTGAAACCCGTCTCTATTAATAGTACAAAAATTAGCTGGGCGTGGTGGCACACACCTGTAATCCCAGCTATTCAGGAGGCTGAGGCAGGAGAATTACTTGAACCTGGGAGGCAGAGGTTGCAATGAGCTAAGGTCGTGCCATTGCACTCCAGTCTGGGCAACAAGAGCAAAACTCCATCTCAAAAAACAAACAAACAAACAAACAAAATAAAAACAAAAAACAAAACAAAACCCAAACATATCTCATACCAATAACCCTACTTTCCACCTTAGGAAACTAGAAAAATAAGAGTTAACTAACTGCAAAGTAAGTAGAAGAAAGGAAAAAATAAATATTAGAAAAGAAATAATGAAATAGAGAATATAACAACAAAACAGAAATCAATGAAGACAAGTGGTTTCTTTGAGAAGATTGACAAAATGGACACAATTTTAGCTAGATTGACCAAGAAAAAAGAGAAGGCTTAAATTACTAAAATGGGGAATAAAAAGAGGGGGCATAATTATTGATTTTATGGAAATAAGAGCGATTATAAAGCAATACTATGCCAACAAATTAGATAACTTAGATAAAACGGACAAAACTCTAGGAAGACACAAACTGTAGAAACTGATTCAAAGGTGAAATTTTCAAAAAATCTGAAGCTCCATATCAAGTAAAGAGTTTGAATTAGGCCAAGGCCCAAATGGCCTCACTGGTGAATTCTACCAAAGTACAACAAAAAATGGATATCAGTCTCTCATGAACTCTCAAAAAATAGAAGGGGACACTTCTTGATTTTATGAGAGCAGTATTACCCTGATTCCAGAATAAGACAAAGACATCACAAGAACAGAAACAGACCAGTATTCCTTATATAGAGAAACACAAAAATCCTCAACAAAATATATCAATATATAAAATATAACCCAGCACCATGTAAAAGAATTACATACCATGAGCAAGTGGGATGCATTACATGAATACAAGGTTGATTAAATATCTGAAAGTTAATTAATGTAATGAACCTTATCAATAAAGGAAAAAAAAAACACATAATCAATTCAATAGGTGCAGAAAGACCATTTGACAAATCCAGTACCATTTCATGATAAAAACACCAACAAACTGGAAGTAGAAGGAAATGTCCTCAATCTAATACAGGGCATCTGTGAAAAATCCACCACTAACATGATACTCAGTGGTGAAAGACGAAATGCTTTCCCCAACCATCAGGAGAAAGACAAGGATGTTGGCTCTTGTTGCTTCTATTCAACATTGTATTAGATGTTCTAGCTAGAGAAATTAAGCAAGAAAAAGAAATAAAAGGCTTCCAAATTGGAAGAAGTAAAACTTTCTATATTTGCAGATGACATGATATTGTATGTAGATAATAGCAATGTATCCATTAAAAAAAGATTGTATAATCCTGCATGGTGGCTCACTCCTATAATCCTGGCACTGTGGCAGGCTGAGGCAGGAGGATTGCTTGAGTTCAGGAGTTTGAGAGCAACCTAGGTAACATAGTGAGAACCCGTTTCTATCAAAAGTACAAAATTAGGCGTGGTGGTGTGCGCCTGTAGTCCCAGCTACTTCTGAGGCTGAGGTAGGAGGATTGTTTGAGCCTGGGAGGTCTGGGCTGTAGTGAGCCGTGATTGTGCCACTGCACTCAGCCTGGGCAACAGAGAAAGACCCTGTCTCAAAAACAAAATACAAAACAAAAAGACTGTAACTACTAAATTTGTTCAGCAAGTTTGCAAAATGCAAAATCCATACACAAAACCAATCATATTTCTACATTCTAGCATCTGAAAAGGAAATTAAGAAAACAATTCCAATCACAAAAGCATGGAAAAGAAGAAAACACTTAGGAATAATTTCAAGAAAAGAAGTGTGAGACTTGCAATTGGAAACTACAAAACATTGTTGAAAAAATTAAAGATCTAAATACATGAAAAGACACCCCACATTCCTGGATCAGAATATTTAATATTGTTCAGATGGAATGGAATACTCCCCAAATTTATCTACAGAGTCAAAGAAATCCCTACTAAAATCCCAGCTTTCTTCTTTGCGAAAGTTGGCAAACTGATCCTAAAATTCATATAGAAGTGCCAGGGACCCTGAATAGCCAAAACTATTTTGAAAAATAAGAACAAACTTGGAGGGGGCTCAGACTTTCTGGTTTCAAAACTTACCACAAAGCTACAGTAATAAACGGTGTGGCAATGGCATCAGGATAGACATATAGATCAATGGGCTAGAGTTGCAAGTTCAGAAATAAAGCCTTTCATTTACAGTCTATTAGTGTTTAACAAAGAGGCCAAGACAGTTCAAGTCAACAAATGGTGCTGTAACACTTGTATATTCACATGTAAAATAATTAAGTTAGATTCTACCTCATAACATGTACAACAATTACCTCAAAATTAATTATAGATCTAAATGTAAGAACTAAAACTATAAAAGTCTTAGAAGAAAATATAGAAATATATCTTCATAACCTTTGGTTAGGCAATGGTTTCTCAGATTTGACCACAAAAGAATAAACAACAAAGAAAAAAAGATAAATTTAATTTCACTGAAATTCAATTGTTTCTTCCTCAAAGGACACTATCAAGAAAGTAAAAAGGGCTGGCACAGTGGCTCACACCTGTAATCCCAGCACTTTGGGAGGCTGAAGAGGGTGGATCATTTGAAGTCAGGAGTTCAAGACCAGCCTGGCCAACATAGCGAAATTCCGTCTCTATAAAAACACAAAAATAACCAGGCAGTAGTGGCATGTGCCTGTAATCCCAGCTAATCAAGAGGCTGGGACTGGAGAACCACTTGAGCCTGGGGGTTGGAGGTTGCAGTGAGCCGAGATCGTGCCACTGCACTCCAGTCTGAGTGACAGAGTGAGACGTTGTCTCAAAAAAAGAAAAGAAAAAAAGAAAGACAACCTACAGAGTGGATGAAAACATTTGCCAATCATGTATCTGAAAAGGGTATAGTATTCAGAGTACATTAAAAACTCTTAGAACTCAAAATAAAAAGACAAATAACCCAATTAAAAAAAAAGGCAAAGCATTTGAATAGACACTTTCTTAAAGAAGTATTCAAAGGCCAATAATTGCATGAAAGATACTCAACACTATTCGTCATTAAGGAAATACAAAGCCACAGTGCATGTATGACTATAATAAAAAGATGATGACAAGTGTTGGCAAGGAGGTGGAGAAATCAGAACCCTCATACACTGCTGCGGGAAAGTAAAATGGTGCACTCCCTCTAGAAAACAGTTTGGCACTTCCTCAAGAAGTTAAACACAGAGTTACTATATGACCCAGCAATTCCACTCCCAGATTTATACCCAAGAGAAATGAAACCAGATGTTCACGCAAAAACAGGTACATGAATGTTCATAGCGGTGTTATTCTTTATAGGGACAAAGTGGGAACAACCCCAGTGTCCATTAACAGATAAATGGAAAAACAGAAGGCAGTATATCCATACAATGGAGTGTTATTCAGCCATGAAACGAAATAAAATAAAGACACATGCTACAACATGGATGAACCTCAGAAATGTCACGCTAAGTGAACAAAGTCACAAAAAAAAAAAAAAAAACACTATTATACGGTTCAATTTATACGACAGAAAGTAGATTAATGGTTGCTTAGAGCAGGTGATGGGAGGTAGGGAGTGAGTATGAATGGGTGCTAGGTTGTGTTTGCTTTGGGGGATGATGAAAATGTGAATTTATATTGTGATGAACATAGTTTAAGAATCTACTAGAGGCCTGGTGTGGTGGGTCACGCCTGTAATCCCAGCACTTTGGGAGGCTGAGGTGGGTGGATCATGAAGTCAAGAGATCAAGGCCATCTTGGCCAAGATAGTGAAACCCCACCTCTACTAAAAATAAAAAAAAATGTCTGGGCATGGTGGTGCATGCCTGTAGTCCCAGCTACTCAGGAGGCTGAGGCAGGAGAATTGCCTGAACCCTGGAGGCAGAGGATGCAATGAACTGAGATCACACCACTGCACTCCAGCCTGTTGACAGAGTGAGACTCCATCTACAAAAAAAAAAAAAAAAAAAAGGAAGAAAAAGAAAAAGAAAGAATCTACTAGAAACTGTTTAGCTGTACACCTTTTTTTAATTTAAAAAATTTTTTAAAGATTATTTTGAGACAGGGTCTCACTCAGTTGCCCAGGCTGGAGTGCAGTGGAATGATCTCAGCGGAATGATCTCAACTCACTGCAGCCTTGACCTCCTGGGCTCAAACCATTCTTCCATCTTCGCCTCTTGAGTAGCTGGAACTACAGGTGTGTGCCACCATGCCTGGCTAATTGTTTGTACTTTTGGTAGGAACGGGATTTTGCTATGTTTCCCAGGCTGGTCTCAGATTCCTGGGTTCAAGTGATCCACTGCCTTGGACTCTTGAAGTGCTTGGATTACAGGCATGAGCCACTGCGCCTGGCCTAGCTGTACACTTTAAATTGGTGAATTTTGTTATATGAATTATATCTCAATAAAGATATTTCAGAAAACTAAAAACAAAAAACCACCTTAGGGCTGATGGGAGAGGGAGACAGAGGACCCATGTGTGACCCCCAGGGTGCAGCTGTTAACAAATGTGGGGTCCACTATGGCTTTCCTCTGAGGTAGGCGTTGGGGGCTGTACCGTCCCCAGGCTCTAGCCCTGGAAACTGAAGTGGAGACAGGAGCTCTTGGACCTGATCTGCCCTTGCCACAGATGCAAGTCAGGGTGGTGCTTCCTCAGTGCCGCCTCACAGCGAGTCTCCCATAGGGGATAGGGATGTGGTGCAGTCACAGTGACTTGTTTGTAGTTCTGAAAAGCACTGGCCCCTGTCTTGTTGAGTTACTGCTGTGATTCCCACTTACTAGGGGAACCTGAGCCAGAGACGCGAAGGGGCTTGAGAAAGGTCAGACGTGTATCAGTGGAGGTCGAATGGTGCTCAGCCTGGTGCTGTTTCTTCTACTGGTCACTCTGTTCTTCATCTACAAAATGCTCCCCTCTGCTGAGACAGGGAGGGGAATCACAGAAGGGCCAGCCCTTCTAGTCCTTGCTTCTTCGCAAGGATGCAGATCATTACAACATCTGCTTTGCAGGGATCCTACTGGACAAGGATGTGGTCATAGAGGTCACAGGCTGAGAATCAATGGAGACACGTGGTGCTCATCTACTTATGAGAAAGGTGCCACTTTTTTGCTTGGTCCACTGATGGTTGAAAGTTCTGGCCTATTTAATGACCTCACTCCAGCTTTTTGTTTTTTGTTTTGTAGCCATAGAAGTGTTTGAGAACTTTACTGACCTAGGTAAGGTCATAATTGTCCTGTAATGCTGCACACCAGCAGACACTCTCTTAACTGATGGCAATCTCCAGGAAGCCTAGGTGCCTCAGAATTCCATTGCATCGTCACTGGAAATCCCAGCGCACACTCTAGGACACCTCCAAAAGGGTGCTCCCAACACACATCTCTAAGACACACCCAAAACAACACTCTGCACTTGGGTTTACTGAAGTGTTTATTGAACGAGATCTGACAGCTCTGACGTCACATTTTGTGGTTTGCTTCTTGCGACCTGGCCATCCAGCTCTGCTGACTGGGGCTCTGAGGACAGAGCTATTCCGATGCACAAGAACGTCAGAGGCTGGTCATGTCTGTGCCATGAGGGTGTCTGTGGCCATCGCATTCTCCTTCCATGGATGATGGGAAAGACGCCTGGCACCTCTGCACTTAGGCTGTTTCCATGCACAGGGGCCTGCCTGAGACACCCGACCCATCAACCATGGGGCACCATCCTTGCCTACCACCTACCTATACCCATATCCCATATTGTTCACTCTTTTCTGACTGTGGACAGTCAGGTCCTGAGGTCCTGCCTTGATGGCAGCTGAAGAAGCAGCTCTGCCGCTCTCACCATCAAGGGCTTGCCGGAATGTCTTGATTAGCCATTTGTCATTTGAGTGGCGAGACCTGGGCTACTGCAGGAAGAGCTTATCTGCTTATCAGGAACACCTGCCGCATGTAGGCCCCCAAACTGATACTAGCTTCTTGTTGGCCATTATTTTCATACCTTTGTCAAATAACCCGTAGGGAACATTGAAATGTGTGAAAGCACAAACCCAAGTTTCTCATTAGACCATAGAGCATGTGCTCTAAGGTTCATTCTACAGAGCTTGGCATTAGTCCCCACAGGGACTGGGAAGCCACAGGACTCTTCCTCCTGACTGCTCCCTCACTGCGGTTGCCACGAAGAATGGTGTGTCTGCTCTTCCTGGCAACAGCCTCATGGACCCGACAGCAATTTTTAGAAGTAAAGCCTATATTGCAAATCCTCTACAGATTTACAAAGGAATATCTGACTCAGATGTCTTTGTTCCTTCTGGGTTAACTGTCACTTCCGTGGTCCCATGGCAGAGAACTTGCCTGCCTGTCCACCTTCCTCCTGTCCTCCCATTTTCCCTCCTCTTCCTCCCCACTCACTTCCTTCCATTTTGAAGAAATTTATATTTATCACCTAATCTGCTACCAGACATCTAAACATGGCACTGCCACTTCTCTGTGCTGTGCCACCCCAGGGCAGCCTCTGTGGTCCTGCACACAGCAGGCACTGCCTTCTGGGCCCTGGCAGTCACTGCTTTCAGTTTGCATCATCAACTTGGAATCTTGGAAAGGCCATGTGGTAAGGAGGCTGGAAACCCCCAGCCATGTTTCTGGAATGAGCTTTGCTCATCTGGCCTGGCTTTCCCACAGTCAGCACAGCGCGGCATTGTTTCCCTGAGCAGCTCAGCCCCAGCCCTGGAGCATGCAGAGAATGCAGCCCACGGCCCGACTGCTCCCACCAGAGTCCTGCAGTCTCCCCTCCCGACCCTGAGCAGTCTCGGTTGGTCAAGACCCATGGCCACCTTCTCCTGCCTTAGAGATGCTTAAGTTGCTGACACTTCCCTGGGCCTTCAGAGATGGGTGGATCACGGGTTCCTCACTGAGTGCTGGGCCCTGGATCAGGAGTAAGAAAAGGCCAGAGGTTTTTGCTGGGCAGACATCCTCTGTCCTTTCTGGGCTGAGGCAATGGCACCTGCAGCCTCGTGCGCAGTGGGAGTGATGGTCTCGTTGGGGAAGCATGTGTTTCCCCACCTGTGGCCAGGAGGAAGGAGCTTGTGCTGGCTTGAGGTGGCATGAGCCTTGTTTGTGCCTCCCTCGAGGCCTCTGCAGAAACGCTGGCCAGTCACACCTCCTGATGGCCTCAGGGGCCCAGCCAGCGTGGGGGTGTCTGTTTACCCCTTGAAAAGCTGACCTGAGAAGACCCTGAAACTCCAGGGAGGGCCATTGAGCTAGGTAGACCCCTCACTGAGTGTCCTCCAGGCTGGAGCAAGAACAGGCACTTAGAACAGGCCAGTGCCTGTAAGAGATGACAGGAAGACTGGGGCCTGGGGAGGGGGAATGATGGGTGTCGTGTCAGAGGTGGTCTCCTCTTCTGGCTCACTGTCCCCATCATCCAGACCTTCGGCGAGGGAGGGGACGATGCGGACCACGTTGTCTTCAAAATGCACCTGCTTCTTTTTGGCCAGGGAGTCGGCTGGCTCCAGGCTCAGCTCCATCAGTGTGTTGGGGGGCTGGAGAGCACTGGGCTTCTTGGTCCCCTTCAGGATACTCTTCATGTGGATGAAGAGGGAGCTGGGCCCCTCCTTGAGGGCCCCATGGAAGGTGTAGGTTTGCTCTGTGTCCCCAGAGCCGGTAGTGCTCACGGCGCTGCTGGAGGGATCTGTGTACTGCTCTGGGGAGGCCAGCACCTCGGGGACAGCTTTCCTCTTCTTCCGCTTGCTCAGAAGGAAGTAGGCCAGGCCGGTGACGATGAGCATGGAGCCTGGAAAAGAGCCAGAGATCAGGACATTAGATGAGTTGCGGAGAAAATCCAGAGCCCTTGAGAGCATGTTGTGCAGCAGGACTCCTGTAACCCTGCGCTGTGTGGCCACACACAGGCCCCTGTGGCCCTGGCTCTCTGGCCTGGCTTGTCCTCACACCCCACATCAGATTTGGAGGTCCACCTGGAGGCTGGGACGGGGATGCTAAATGGCAGGAAGGATGGGGGTTTCGCTTTTCAACATGGTCTCCCTGGAGGGCTGGCTTCCCTGTATTGTAGACGGGTTCATGAGGAGGGGGCACAGTTTTCACAGACAGGGAGCAGAGAGAAGGACACTAGCAGAAGAAGTCGTGGATGAAACTGAAGAGGTGGGAGCAAGAAATTCTGGATTCTGCGATCAGAAAGCAGGCTGGCCAGTGGTGTGCACTTGGTGAGGTGGAAGTGGATGAGGGTATGAAGATTTTCTGGGATCCCACCCTGAAGTGCCTTTCAACCCAGGCTGAGGAGTTTGGACCTGAATGGGTAGGCACTGAGGAGATTCGGAAGGGTTTGGGCAGGGAAGTGGCCATGTCACACCCTTGGGAAACTCAGACCACACACGGTCAGTGGGAGGAAAGGCGAGGTCCCCTTTGCGGTTCCACTTCTGGACGGCTCTGTGAAGGAAGGATGCACTTCTTGGGACATTCCTGCCATCTGATCGGCATGGAGGATGTCTGGCACTCCTGTGATTCCTCATGCCCACCCTCTAGGTTAGAGAGGGCAGTGGGGCAGGTAAGGGCCCTGGAGCCACCACTGGAGCTAGACTTTGAGGGGCTCAGCCCCTCCTGCTCGGAGCCCACCTGTGCTGGGGCTGCATATCTCTACCCCCATGTTCTTACCTGGGATGGTCACGTGCCAGACCAGGACGGGGTGGAGGAAGCAGGCCACCGACAGCAGCAGGTACGCCAGGAACTTCTGGAAGCAGCCTAGCCAGTGAGCCTTCTCCCTTACTCTGTCTGCCAGGGATCCTGGTTGACACCTGGTGAGAGGGAGCCCAGGTTAGCAGAATGTGTCCCAGGAAAACTTCAGCAAGACTGGATGCCATGGAGTCTGGGCCGGGCCCTGCTGTGGGAATGCTCTGCAGTGGGCCCTGGCTGAACAGGAGGCCCCAGCAGTCCTTGGTGTGGGTTCCACAATGAGTGGACTTGCCTGAGTCTATCGAGAGGGTCCACACGTTTTTGAAAGGCTCCCCAGCCCTGTCTTTCTGGTCGAGGGGGAAGCAAGTTAAATGCTCTCAGGATGCTGCATGAGTTAGTGAGGAAGAGAGCTGGAGGCTCAGGGCTCACTGGGAAGTCTGCACCAATGCAGAGAAAGTGTGCAGGTCGGGAGCCACCTGGCTGGGGCAGTTATGCCTGTAGTGCACTGCACAAGAGGCCTGGCCAGGTGAGTGAGCAGGCTGGAATCCAGCTGTGCCTTATTCACCCAGCCTTGCCTAGGCACAGGACAGTGTCGGCCCAAAAGGGCTTCTTTCCTAACTGTATACACGGGGACCACACATAACCCTGGCAGAAGCCTGATGTTGAGTAGCTTCCTTCAGGGATGCTGCCTCCAGGTTTCACAGGCGGCAAGTGCCTGCCTTTAGACCCAGCGCCTTCATCCTCTGAATTGGCCTAGAGCTGGGGCTCTACACGGCGCATCCTGCCTCTCTAGCTTTGAGAGAGTGCTCAGCTGTCCAGGTGGCCCAAAGCATTGCTTTCTTATGCTCAGCAGGCTGGACTGCCATGGCTCACTGGTGCCCCCTGGTGCCCATTCCTGTGTGTGTATGGTGGGGGGGTGCGGTGGAGTCCATCCAGGGTCCATTCCTCCCCAGCCTTCTCCCCAGCTGAAGTTTCAAGCACACCTTGGCAATGGAATTCAGCAGAAAGGGGGAAAGCTTTCTGCCTTAGGGCTGGTGAGCCTGAGAGGCAGCTAGTGGCCTTGCAAGGTGCTGGGACAGCTGGATCTGAAGACTGGCTCTCTCACTGACCACCCAGAGACCAGTGTCTAGGTTCTGAGAGCCGCAGTCCTTGGTCTCACCGATGACAGCTTCCACATACTGAGTGTAGGCTGGGAAGCAGCAAGGGCCTCACGAGATCCTGCAGGGTCTGCACTCCTGCCCCACGGAGGGGTGTAGAGACGTACCGCCCCTGACTTGCCCCCAGGCCCTAGGAAGAGACAGAGCCAGTTCCCAAACCCAGGTCTGCTCACTCCCAGCTGGGCCTTCTGAAGGGTCCTCATCCTGTGGCAGATGGCTCAGACACTGGGGCCCAGTGACTGGCTGCTCCTGGTGAGGGGGAGCTGGACTTTTCTGGGGATTCTGAGCAAGGATAGGCCCCGAATGAATGTGTCGGTTGGTTCTCTTGGTTGGGACCATGGCAAAGAAGGCAATGGAGCCCATGGGCCTGCGCCCACCTCCAGGCCAGGCTGGCTGTACTTCGGTGGGGGGATCCTGTCCACGGTGGCTTCAGGAGCAGAACATTCCCTGGTTGCGGGTTCTTGGGTGGAGACATCTGTGGTGTCTGGGGCTGGGGTGAACAGTGGAGGGTCTTTCTGGAGACTACTTACTGGAAGCAGATGGCCAACAGCTGAGCCACAAAGTAGGCCCCTTCGCATATGGAGACAGCGGCTCCTGTAAACCTGCAGGTGAAGACAGGTGAGAGGGAGGCTGGCGCCTCTGTCCTCCTTCACTTTCCTGAGGGCTGTCTTCTCACACGTGGCCTCCTGACATCACATCTACAGCCAGTGGACTGACCTGGATTCCCCCAGACAACATTCACCAGGGGCTATCTCCAGGCCATGGCCTGTTCCGTACTGGGCCATGTTGGGGAGAGGTGGGGTCTGGGGTTCGGAGATGGGTGGGGAGGGCACCGTGGCCAGCAGGTGACATGGCCTTCACCTGGTACCCTGTGTGACACTGGCAGGCACATCCTTCTACCTGCTGGTCACCAGGATGGACACCCACTGCCTGTGTTCCAGCCTTAAAGCTGGACCTGTTCCTAACCCTTTCCTTCATCCTTTCCATATTGTCCAAACAGTAACCAGGAGCTGTTGATTACATTCCTTCAATACCTTCCGAATCGCTTCTATTCTCTGACCTCATGGGCATTGCCTGGGTTTAGGCCCTGCCTCCTGGACCCCTGCACCAGCTCCACTTACTCACTTACCCCAGCCCTGTCTCCTGCTCCTCCACTATGTCACTCTGGGCTGCGCGACACCTGAATCTGATCATGTTCCTCCTGATACAGAATGCCTCAAAGGCTACTCATGCTCCCAGTGTGATCCAGGGATCCTGCAATCAGCATCTCCTGAAGAATGTGTAGAATTCATGGCTCCCAGGCTGCTCTTGGACTCACATTAGAATCATTGGAATGGGAATATGTACTTGCAGAGGGTCTCACTGCCTATCCTCCATGTTCCCTTGACAACTCAAGAAGCTATCAGGTGCCACAGGGCTTTTGCACAAGTGAGCTCTTCCTGGAAGGCCTTCCCCTTCCCTCTCCTGTCTGTCTGGTGACCTCCTCTTACTTCTCCACGTGGTACCATATGACCAGAGCCACCAGTCTGTGAACTCCCAGGGGTGTTCCCTGTCTAATTCTTCTGTACAGCCCAGGCTCACAGTGGGTTGGGTTTACTGGGCTCCATTAATGGGCATTGCAATGAATGAAGGAATGAAAGTAGATAGTGTTGTGCAGAAGGTGGCTCGGGGCCAGGGTTTCCTCAGAGCCATGGGTGTTTCTACCAATCTAGAAACACTCTGTGATTCTAGATTTTATGATCACAGGTGAGAGGTGTGACCTTTCTGTGTCTCAGTTTCCTCAGCTGTAAACTGGGGTTATTATAGTGCATCAACAGTAAAACTGTTCTAAGAATTAAACGATATTTGTAAAGCACTTAGGACCATGCTTGGCACACAGTAATTATATCAAGTCTTGTTATCATTTCTCTCTCCATGTGATTATTTACATCATTTAGTGATCTCTACTCCTCTCACTCTCTATGCCTCCCAGTGTCTCACTCTCTATGCCTCCCAAGTTACCCCTTGGTTTTAAAATGGTAATCACTAACATTTATGTAATGATTGCTATGGGCCAGGCATAGTTCTAAAGGCCTTACAAATATCAACTCATTTAGTCCTTGCGACAATTTTATAATAAACACTACAATTACTGTCAGTTTACAGATGAGGAAAGTAAGGCACAGAGAAGTTTGCCCCATCACTGACGGCCCCTTATCAGCAGCAGGGGAAAGATCAGAACTCAGCACTCAGGCTCCAGAGCTTGTGTGCCTAGCAGGCCCATCAATACATGTGCTTCGCAAAACAATTTCCACTGACTTTTCCTACACCCTGGGACAAAGGGATATATCAAGGCTTGGGGAATAAAGGAACCCATTCAGACTTCCTGTCTGGTGCTACTGAGTGGCAGGGAGGGACAGACAGGGCAGGCAGTGCGTGCTGATCCTGCAGATGTTAGAGAGCAGGACACAGCGAGGGGCAGGGGACCCCAGGCTGGACTGGACCACCCAGAGACCACATGGGTATAGGGTCCCTTCAAAACAGAGACAGAACAGGTTTCTGGGCAGAAGGCAGCCTACATTCACCTGCCATGGCCTGACCCGAGAATTAGGTACTCACTGGAGAGGAGGAAGGCCCACCTGCTTCTGGATCCCAGGGCAATGGTGCACAGCGGCCAGGGACAGGGTCAGTTAGACATGGAGGGTGTTCAGAACAAGGAGAAGTCACTGCCAGCCAGCAGGGGCTCCAGGCTCAGGGCACAATGGCCAGGGCGGAATGCCAGGAAGGAGTGTCAGGCATTGGGCAGGTAGAAATGGGTGGAAGGTACTTGGGCACCCAACGGAATGAGTGAAGCCTGGAGGCGAGGTCATGCTGGTGAGTTTGAAAGAGTCAGAAGCTCCGGGCTGTACATGAGTGGCAAGAAGTGAGGCAGAGGCCAAAAGATGGCACAGGGTGTGGACCAGAGGTGGTGGGAGCCCTTGAAGGCTGTCAGAGAGATTTGTGTGTCTAGAAGACAGTGTGGAAATGGGCTTGGAGGGTGGCCTGCATCTAGGAGATGGCAGGTGTGAGCCCCCAAACACAGCAAGGGGCCTGCTCTCAGGCGGGAGGGTGGAGACTGCTAAGAACATAGGTCAGCTGCCACCTGAAGGTGGAGGCAGATCCTGAGGAGGGAGGGGAGTGGAGGTCACAGCCTGGTGGACCCTGTAGGCAGAACCAGACATTTGTGGGGCAGCCTGGCAAATTGTTATCTATTGCTTCTCAGCTCAGCAAGTTCTTCAGGATTTGTGGGGCTAGAACACACAGTCTTCCTATCTCATTAGGAAGAAACTGCTGGAAGCCCCTGAGAATGGGGCTGCAGAGATGCTGTGGCAGAGACCCAGGTTCTTCTAACCCCCTGGGACACCATTGCACAGGGGTCACCTTCCTGTCAGGGCACAATTTACAGAGGTAGCTGGTGGTGGAGAAGAAAGGACATTGTCTGGGAAACAAAAGGGTCTTGGGTTCGAATCTGAATCCTGCTGCTCATGAGCTTGGTGATGTGGGCTAACCTGCTTACTCCTTCTGAATTTTCTCATCTGTAAAACTAGGCTGATAAATGTGTAGGTGCATAGATGGATGGATAGGCAGGTGGATGGATAGATGAGTGGCTGGCTGGATGAATTGGAAGATGGATGGATAAATGGGTGGGTGGATGGGTAAATGGGTGTGTATATGTATGTATGCATGTATGGGTAGATGGATGGATGGGTGGATGGATAAATAGATGGGTGGGTGAATAGATGGATAGGTGAGTGGATGGGTAGATGGATAGATGGTTGGGTGGATGGATGGAGGAATGGATGGATGGATGGGCAGGTGGATGAAGAGGTGGGAGCATAGATGGATAGGTAGTTGGATGGATGGGTAGATGGCTGGATAGATGGATGAATGGATGGGTGGATGGATGAATAGATTGGTGGGTGAATGGATGGATGGGTGGGTTGATGAATGGATGGGCAGATAGATGGATAGATGGGCAGCTGGTGGATAGATGGGTGGGTAGAAAGGATAATTCATTGATTTATGGGATGGTCTGCACAAACCAGGAGCTATTCTAAAGCCCCCCTCGACTCCCTTCACCCCTGAGATAGGATGGAATTAGCATGGAAAGGGGACTGCTCCATCCATTCCATCCTTCTGCATAGACAGATGTAGGGTGAGTTGAGCAGAACTTACAGGTCAAAAGTGACACATGCACACATACTCACAGCAGATAGAAAGCCAGGCTTTTGAACTGGCCCTGGAGGAAGGTCTCAGTGCCCACGCCGATCAACACTAAGGGGCAAGAGAAGAAGGAAGAGTGGGCCTGGAGCTCTACACTACAGCACTGCCCTGTTGGGGGTACCTTGGCTCTGGAGTGAGTCTTCTTCCCAGGGACTAAGAGCCAAGGTAGGTTCTTCTCTTCATGACACAGGCAGCTATGACCAGCAAGGTGCAAGAGAGCAGGAAGCCTCCTGGATTGGTCCCTGGAACTCCAGGCAGAGGCCCAGAGGTCTTCTGATTAAGCTTCCCCAGAGCAGCCACCCTTAGTGCCCCCAGCGACTGCCCACACTAATGTGCCACCAGCCCCTTGGTTCACAGCTGTTCTCTGCCACGTGCTGGGGCCCACCCCAGTGTGTGCTGTGTGTCTGGCTTCAGTGCTTAGCCATGGATGGGCCCTGCCCCAGCCCTGTTCTCTTGCTTGGGTCACTGGTTGCTGTTGTGTGGCCTTGGTCTTGCTTGCTGAGGGGTGGCTGAAGGTCACACTCATTGCTCATTTCTTTGGACCCAGTGCTGACTAAACCTCTGGGCTTTCGCCCTGACAAGGAAATGTTGCTCAGCCTCAGCTCTCCTCCTCCCCTTTTGTGGCAGTTGGTGATGACCTTCCATTTGTCCTGGGTGAATTTCATCTCGGACCTGCCTTTCCAGACTTGCTGTCTCTGGGTGCTCTCCTCACAGGGATTTGCTGGCTCCCATGGCTTCCCACAACCAGCACAGCACTGACCCTTGGAGTCCCTGACAGAAACATTCCAGGGGCAGTGCATCGGCCTGCTGAGCAGACATCTTTTTGTCCCTAACTGATTACACTGTTGGGCACCCTGTTTCTCTCTGGGCTCTGATGATGGCCCTGCTGTGTGCTGGAGTGTGGCTTCATCCTCTTTTCCTCCCAGTCAAAGATGGTGGGCTGGGTTGTCGTCCCTGGCAACCTGGGGGTGGCCCCTCCTCCCTGCTGCTCATGGGGCTGCTTCCTGGCTTCTGATGCTTCCTCTCTTCCCTGGCAGAGACAGTGTGGGCTTCCATCCCCTGGTGTCTCAAGCTGAAGGGCGCTTCATCCAATGGTGAAACGCCCCTCCCAGAGAGCAGGGAAGAGCCTTGCACTGAAGCGACCAGCACTCCACTCCTCGATTCCAGGGGTAGGGGGTGGGAGGGGTGATGGTGGAGATATGGGGCGGGGGAAAGGGGACAGAGCACTTGGATCTAGGCAGGCGAGAAGAGGTGGTCATATTTTCTGAGTGATGGATGGAGGGCTCTGGGGCTCCGCTGTGCTTCATGGGCGACTGTCCACACTAACCTGCCACCAGCCCCTTGGTTCACAGGAGGTGGACACTGAGTCTCCCACCCTCTCCAGGTTCCAGCTACCCTGCTGGCTCACCTGGGGCAAGGATGGATGATGCTAGCGGGCCACATACCCCTGCAGTGTCAGCCTAACTGAAGGGTCCAAACTTACAGAGCACTTCAGAGCTTCCACACCATGGTGCACACATCCTGGCCCTTCCAGCAGGCCCGTGGCACAGGAGTCCCACTCTCTTCATTTTACAGAGGAGGACAGTGAGGCTCAGTGGCCTGTGTAGTTCACTCAAGGATACATGCTGGAAAGTGAGGGCCTAGAGACCAGATGGAGGCAGCCAGCTCTAGGTGGTGCACAGTTTCCTGCTATCCGCTGCCTGCCAGCATGTGCTTGTGCGTGTGTGGACACATGTGTATGTGTGTGAGTAGGCTTTTGAGCGCACATATGTGTGAGTGTATGTGTGAGTGTGTGAGTATATATGTATATGTGAGTATATATGTGACTGTGTGTTTGAGTGTATGTGTGTGTACATGTGTGTGTGTGTGAGTGCATGTGTGTGAATGTATGTGTGAATGTGAGTGTATGTAAGTATATATGTGCATGTGTGTGAATGTGTGTGAGTGTATGTGAGTGTATGCATGTGAATGTGCATGTGTGAATATGTGAGTATACGTGTGTCGTGCAGGCAAATGGCCACTTATATGGTTTTCACCATGTCCTGTTCTCAGCACCCAGTATTCATTTGCTTTTTGAATCATTGCAGCAGTCCTATGAGAAGGTACTCTTGTTATCCCCACTTTACATAGAGGAAACTGAGGCACACAGAATGTAAGTCAAACCAACCAACCAACTACGGATGGAGGCCCAGGTCAGATCCTGAGTTTCGGTCTCTCATTTTCCAGTTCATAGCACAGTCACCCAATCTCTCTGAGTCTGTTTCTCATCATACCTCCTGCACACAGTGGTCATGAGCTAACTGATACCAAGCATGTCACGGGTGCTCAGTGAATCACTGGATGGGGAAGAAGTGCTTGGTGCCCTGGGCCCGGGAAGGGGTGTTCGACTCAGCGCTGATGTCTGCTTTGCGCACTCTGTAGGGCAGGTGTGGGATCCACTCACGTGGCATGTCATGTTGGCCAATTTGCAGGGGCTAGTGGCAGACGACCAGCAGATGGCAGGAAAGGGTCTTGGGAACTCAGCTTCTTCCCTGATCTGCACCCATTTAGCATGTGGAGAGCTATTTTGATGCTTTTGTTTTGTACTCTTTAGACAAACAAGGGGTCAGCGGTCAGAGGGGCATTTGAGGAACACTGTAGAAACAGTGCTGGTTTGCATTAAAAAAATATCAAAAAATGGCAACAGAGAAATGAGAGCTGGATGGAAATTCCAGTTCTGTGTGTTATTACACACAAGTGATAAGTACGTAATTCATCCAAGCTGTGTTTTCTCATCTGTGGAAGCAGCAGAATAAGTTATAACTCAGAGTAATTGCTTGGATTGGAGAAAATTGCTTGGATTGGAGTCTGAAATGCACGGCTTAGTGCCTGATAGATGTCAGGTGATCAACGCAAAGAGGCGACTCCTTCCCCCCAACTTGGCCCTGGCAGCTTTCCCAGTATCCAGTCAGTCACTTTGTACTAAGGAGCATGGGGTCACTCCCACAAGCTCCCTCCCAACCATAGTCAGCTGGATTCTGCGTGTCGAGACTGAGGGATGCCAGTTGGCGGGAGGAGGAGAGTGTGGGGAGCCAGGAGTATGGCTCCTCAATGTACGCAAGGTGGAAGGGGATCAGTGGTGCGCTCGTGGGAGGCTGTAAAGACCTTTGATATCCAGGCCAGGGGGTCACTGCTTTCTGCTCAATCCTCCCACTTGTGGGGTGCGTGTTCCTGGATGCAGAGCATGCCAGGTTGAGACAACATGGACTCACACTGAGTCCTTCCTCTGTCCTCCGCTCTGTTTGCCTCTGGTCTTGATGTTCAGGCCGCTCTGCTGGGAGCGACAGGCGCACTCTCCTTGGGGGTCGGCTCCTGGCCACTTCTCCTAGGCCCACCTGGTCTTCTGTGGCTACTGGTTGGGCCAGGCACCAGGCTCACGGCTGGGATAGGCTTAGTCCAGCGGGAGAGATGTGATGTGGACTGAGAAAACTGCATTTAGCGAGGGCAGTGACCCAGGCTGGACGAGGGACTCACCTAGGAGCTCTGGGGCCAGACAGGAGGGGCCGCCCATGGGACTATCAAGGAAGATGAATAAAGATGAAGGCAGAGTGGACTAGAAAAGCCGCAGGAATGGACCTGTGCAGATGGAGGGGCCAGGCGTTGCAGGGGGTGGGAGCCCCTAACAGCAGAAGCAGGGACACCGTCGGGGGCAATGGGCAGTGCATGTGGATCAAGGCGACTGCAGGGTTCTTAAATATTGGGCTCTACAGCGTGAGCAGAAGGGACTCAGGTTTAGACGGGTATTTCAGAAAGCTCCCTGACCCCGGGCAGACGGTGAGAGACTTCGGTGATATTTGGTGGTGGCTGAGAGACAGAGACAAGCTCCAGGTGCTCCTGGTCACCTCCTCTCCCAGCACACGGTATCTGCTAGTTTCTTTCTTGACTTGGGCTTGAAGCAGTGTTCTGGCTGTGGCTCCTGATGGTGTGGTGCAGGTGGCTTTCTTGTTCAGTGGCACAGCAGGGCGCTTGGCATAGCGGCTCAGGAGAGTGGAGGGTCTGTTCTGTCTGGGGACCCAGAGAAGGAGGTTTCCCAGGCATAAAGCAGAAGGCATGCCCTGCCCTTGCATGTCAATGTTTGGGCTTTATCCGGGCAGTGGGGGGCAGAGGTGTGGGCTGGCCAGGAGGTGTCTGGGATTGGAAGCTTCCTGGGCATGTCAGCCCTGTTGCCTCTCACCCAGGTGCCACCACACACCATATAGACAGTAGGCCCTCTCCGTACGTCTTGTTTCATCTGCACATCTCCCAAGTGGCAACTGCCAACCCTAAAGTCTCCCAGTTTTCTCAGCGATGTGCTGGCTGCCATCTCTCAGGAAAGTTGGCTAAGAATGATTTTGCTGTGAAGACGCGCCTGCTAATCCCTGAGGAGTGAGACTGACATTGTGAGGAAGCCTAAGCCAGCCTTGTAGAGAGACTTCTAAAAAGAGAGAGGGAGAAATGACAGCGAGAGAGAGAAATAGAGAAAGGAAGCGAAAGAGAGAGAGAGAGAGAAAGGGAGAAAGAGAGAGGCACAACAGCCCCAGCTGGTTGTGGGATGTGGATCAAATGATGGAAGAAGTTATCTTTGACATTCTGGCACCAGCAGATGTGACACAGACTGGAAGTGATGGACCCAGACAACAATCAGAACCAAAGCACCAGATGAGCCACCTCAGCCACGTGAGCCATGCCAGCCACCCTGGGACTCCACCTGTGGCCCCAGTCATCATGGAGCAGAGGTGAGCCGCCTCCACCGCGTTCTGCCAGAATTCCCAAGCCACAATGTTTTGAGCATACTCAAATGATTGTAGTCTTACATCACTACGTTTTAGAGTGGCTTGTTGTGCAGCCACACACAGGTAACTGGAAAAGCAGTTTATTCTGTCATCTAGCCACCTGAGGTTTTTGGCGTGGAACTCTCTGTGTCTGGTCTGACTTCTTAGGAGTAAACATTATATTCTGACTCCTCAGGAGGAAGCATTTCTGGGTCCTACAGCACCTGCCCCACAGCCTTGGAGATTCAGACTCCAAGGAATAGGGGTGGTGTCTGGGGACTTCCACTGGGTCATGGAATCCTATTGGGGGTTTTATATCTTAAGACTTCATAGAGGATCTGTGGAGGAGAACACTGTATCATCTAAAGCAGGTCCCTCCCACAGTTGCATTTTGCAGACATTCCCAGTAGAAAAAGTGAAGAAAGCAAGAAGTGAGATTCCTTGCTGTAGGAATTTTGTGAACTGTATCCAACACTCACCCCAGACAGCCACATTGGGCCTGGCTGTGGAAGCCCCTAGCCTGGTGTGCTGACTAGACTGTACTGGGAACAAAATATTTTGGAAGGTATCACAGTTCCACATGACACAAATATAGGACTCTAAAATGTTTTCACTCAGGGCCTGGAGTTCCCCAAAAGTTTTTTTTCCAGGGGACTAGTCTCCAGAATTGGCAGGAGGTGAACATGAAATGTGGCCTGAAATTCAGTGTGGGCTTGAATGAAGGATGGGATTGGCACAGGTAAGAAGGAGCTCCTCTCCGGTCTCCTGAGCGTCTGTTCCCAGAGACTGCATAGGTGGGCCCCCGCCCTCTCAAAGGCCTCACTTCAACCCACGGATGAGGGTGGCCCAATCCTTGTTTTGTGGAATTGGACCTTAGGTTTCTGCCAGGTTTCCAGACTTAGGCGGGGCTCTCTGTTAAACACAAAGAAATTATGGCACCCAGAGAACTAGGACCAGGGTGGGCCCAGAAAGACACCAGGGCTCAAAATTAAGGAGTCACGCCTCCTAAAATTACAGAGGTGCTCGTTCATTAAGGAGGTGTTCTCCCTAAAACTAAGACGGTATTTGCCATTAAATTAAGGAGGTATTCTAAAATGAAGGAGGTGCTCCTCTTAAAATAAAGGGGGTACTTATTGTAAAATTAAGGAGGCCCTCATTGTAATTTAATGTGGCCCTCACTCTAAGCCCAAGGCAGCACTCCCTCCCTCAGGGGCAGTGTAGGCCCTTCCCTGGCCCTGACAGTGGTATCCTGCCCTGGCCCTGGCATCCAGAAATTTGGGTGGCCCAGGGTCTGAGGGCTTCTAGCTCCTTGTGGAATTTGGCCTGCGCTCTGGCCTTCCATCCTTCTCACAGGGCAGTGAGGCTTGTGTCTTGGAAACTCTGCCTTCACAGGATGCTAGTCCAATGTGGAAGTGGTTGGCCTGAATTAGCAATTCACTGGAAAAGATACCCCTGGGGCATTGCCCGGATCTGGGACCAGGGACTGAAGAGCTGATCTTCGGATTAGCAGATCAATAATCAGAAGCTAATCAATGGAGACAAACAATGGCACAAAGGCCCTGCTACCCCCAGAATCAGAGCCTCATGACACCAAATTCTCTGCAAGAAGGAATCACCCTGAGACTTGCTTCAATCTGGCTGTGCTGTCTTTCCTGCCCAGATGGAGGGGCACGGAAGCACTGAACAGCACTGCTTGACACGGCCATTAGTGGCATTTGACTCCTTCCATCCCTCCCTGTTATCCCACCTCAGGCTCCCCAGCTACTCTCACCCCAGCCCCACAGAGATACCTTATGCCCACTCCAGCACAGCTCACCCCACACCTCTGTCTCACTCCCTGCACGATCCCAGGAGGTGCCTTGCATTGCACCTTGATGGAGCCATTCATGGACAAGCCTGGCCTCTCTCATTTCATTAGCTCCTTCCCTCCAGTCTCTGTCCCCCCTGTCTGGGCCAGATCCAACCTTGGTACAATAATTTTCTTCTCTCAGGGGCCAGGGCTTGCTTCTGTGTTGCTTTTCTGAGCTGTTTATTGTAGTTCAGGCTTAGCAGAGATCAGAGATCCTGGGCCAAGAACCTGTGGTGCAGCCCTGGGCAAGGCAGCCACTGTGTGAATATCCTTATCATCCTAGAGCTCTGGTCTCAGCATGGGTGGATGAAAGCTAGGAGGGGGCTGCACCGGAGCAGAAAGAATACGGGGTCTGCATCAGAAAAGCCGAGTCCTGCATCCTCAGGAAAGTGATTAACTCTCTGGTCTGCATGGGGAAAATAAAAACATGCAAAATGGTGCCCACCGCTGCTCAGTCTAAGTAAATGAGAGTGCTGCACAAATGCAGACGATGGCTAGGAAAGCTATTTAAGAGGCAGGCGGTTCCCATCAGTATTCTCCAGGGAAAGGAGAGGGTTTATTCTCATCCTTTGCTTCCATTAACACACTTGTGGTTTTTTTGTGTGTATCCAAAAAGCTCTTCCCTGTGCACCAATGTTGTTTGTTATTCACTAATTTACTTTGAGGTCCCTTCTCAAAGCCCAATTGGGATATAAGTGACCCAAACTCCCATCTATCTCCACATCTCTTGTGTTAGCCCTCCATAACCCTGCTAGGGTTCCCACGGGGCTCAGGCCAGCATGTTCCTGAGGCTGGGGCCATCTGTGGGGCTGCCGACTGAGGGGATATTCTCCTGGCCTCAGGCTGCTGCTGCTCTTGCCATAGGGCTGACCTCATGGTCCACTGTTGCTTATCCGTTCTGACTCCATGGGTTGAATTGTGACATATGTCTTGCATTCATTGTGATGCCCTTGGTGGCAACATGGGATGTTTCACAGTCATCAGAGGCCACACTAACTGGGTTTTTGTATCAGGCAGTGACCTTGCACTGGATGCCCTGGGCATTGGATGAGAATTTTGTACTCACCGTTGCTGAGGGCAGCCTCAGAACCCACCATGTATATTTATTGCTTCCCTTCATTCTCATCTCCTGCTGGACTCAGGATCTCCAAGGACATCTCAGGGAAAGATGCTCCAGGCTGATGACAATGGGCAGGAGAGGTGGTCACCGCCAGGGTAGAGATGAAAAGCTAGATTTGTACCATTTCCAAGATGGAGTTGCTGGAGCCGGTTGCTGTGAATTCACTGGGACAGTAAGTAGTAGCCACAGGCTTCTTAGCTCAGAAGTTGTAGTAAACGGTAAGCATGGTGGGGAGGTTTACCTGCGTGTGGAGATCAGTTCAGCTGACATACATGAGCCAGGGTTCGGAGACAGTGTGGGAAAAGGGAAGGATTTCATGGTAGATATTTCTGGACATTCAGTTGGAAGAGACCTCAGATTGAGCTCGTATTGAAACTGTACAGCAATTTGGGGGAGAACTGATGTCTTAACGATATTGAGCCTTCTGACCCATCAACAAGATAAATCTCCATTCATTTAGATTTTCTTTATTATCTCTCAGCAATGTTTTCTAGTTTCTGGTGTAGTTTGTTTTACATCTTTTGTCAGATTTATCCCTAAATACTTCAGATTTTTGATGCTATTATAAATTGTATTTTTAAAAATCTCATTTTCTAATTGTTTGTTGCTAATATATGGAAATACAGTTGATTATTATATATTGAGCTTGTCTACTGCAATGTTGCTATTCCCTCCATTAGCTCAAGTAGCTTTTGGGGTAGATTCTATTAGATTTTCTATAGATGATAATGTCATCTGTGAATACATTTTTTCTTTTTCCTCGACAACCTGTATGCATTTTGTTTCTGTTTCTAGCACTGGCTAGAACCTCCAGTACAATGCTGGCTGGATGTGGTAGAGTGAACACGCTTGCCTTGTTCCTAATCTTAGGAGAAAGCACCTGGCCTTTTACATTTAAGTAGATATATGTTTTCTGTAATGACCTTTTAAGGTTGAGGGAGTTCCCTTCTGTTACTAGTTTGCTGAGGATAGTTTTATTTTAATCATAAAAAAAGTTGTATTTTATTTAAAACTTTGTGTCTATGTAAATGATAATATGGCTTTTCTTTTTTAGTTTTTAAATATGATGTCTTGGTCCATTTCGGCTGCTATAACCAAATCCTATATACTGGGTGACTTATAGATAACAGAAATTTATTTCCTACAGTTCTGGAGGCTGGTATGTGCAAGATCAAGGTGCTGGCGGATTTGGTGTCTGAGGGACCCCTTTCTTGTAGAAAACTGTCTTCTCACTACTACTGCACATTGTATGGTAGAAGGGCCTAGGGAACTCTCTCGGGTCTCTTTTGTAAGGGCACTATTTCCATTCAGAGAAGGCCCCACCTCCCAATACAATCATCTTGGGTGTTAAGATTTCCACATGTGAATTTGGCTAGGGGTGGGGGGGACACAAACATTTAGTCCATATCACATGGTAAGTTGCATTGATTGATTTTTCAAATATTAAAACAAGCTTGTATTTCAGAGATGAACTTCACTTGGTTATGATATATTATTCTTTCAATATATTTGTATTTGTTAAAACTTTGCTTAGAATTTTTGCATCTATGTTGATGAAGAATATTAATCTATAATTTAGTTTGTGTGGAATAGATATTATTTATTCCTTAAGTGTTGGTAGAGTTCACCTGTGAGGCCATCTGGGCTGATACCCCACTCTTTGGTGATGAGGAAGGACTCTGCAGACCCACGTGGTTCATTGGCAGTATTGAGGATAGAGTCTCCCATGTAGAATAGCATCTCCCTTGTAAGGACTCTGATATGATTTGGCTGTGTTCCCACCCAAATCTCATTTTGAATTCCCACCTGTTGTGGGAGGGACCAGTGGGAGGTAATCGAATCATGGGGGCAAGTTTTTCACATGCTATTCTCATGATAGTGAATAAGTCTCAAGAGAGTTGATGGTTTTAAAAAGAGGAATTCCCCTGCACAAGCTCTCTCTCTTTGCCTCCTACCATCCATGTAAGACGTGACTTGCTCCTCCTGGCCTTCCACCATGATTGTGAGGCTTCCCCAGTCACACGGAACTCTAAGTCCAATTAAACCTTTTTCTTTCGTAAATTGCTCAGTCTTGGGTGTGTCTTTATCAGCAGCATGAAAACAAACTTATACGGGCCCACAGGATAAATTTCTTCTAGGTCTCAATGTCAGGGAGAACCGAGGTATTCACTTCCCATTCCTTCTCAGTGTTTAGGTAGAATGCATCTGCTCATTCATCCACATGACAGGTTTCCAGAAAGCATTGTCCATGTCCCCCTTGTTCTCTGTCCATTCCACACACACCAGGCTTCTTCATCTGACCATTACCTGGCCTCCTGGGGGGCTTCCTGAGCCCCTTCTCCACAGTGTCAGCCACTTATGTCAGACAACATTTCTTTTTGTTCACAGCCCTCCTCAGAAGGCTGAATAGAACCCAGGACAATCTTGAAAGAGCTGTCATCCCATGAAAAATAAAACAGGGCTGCCATCTTGGCTTCTGGTTGGCTTACTATATGTGGTATAGAAATAGCCAAGTTCTTATGGGCTGATCTTCACAACCCAAGCTCAGAATGTGATGAGAAATGTTTCCCAGCATAATGCCCTTTACAGTGTAGCCCCTTCCTCCTTCCAGCCTCATGGGTCACATACTGCTTTGCTCCTTTCCTCAGACTTTCCTACTTCTTCCATCTTACAAAAGGAGCCGATAACTCATGCTATGCAGTTCCATGCCCTGCACGTTCCTCTAAAATTAGCCTATGTTGAGTGAGAATCTATGTGCCAGGCAGCTTGCTACTTTAGCCATTGTTTCATTGAGTCCTCACAACTCCAGAGGGTAGATACAGTGGTTGTCCCAGGACACAGACCCATCTCCCAAACACTACGCTGTGGTGCTTGGTGCTCGGATGTGCATTTACTAGTTTGCTTCTCTGTCTGGCCTATGTGCTCCCACAGGGCGAGGTCTTGCCATCCTAATCCAAGTGTCTACACTGCATGACTGAGGACTCAGCAACAGTTTGCCGAGTAAATGAAACCTAATTGAAGTTTCAGATTTCTTGTTATAAAGCTAGAAGCAAGGCACAGGCACACACTTGTGAAGAAAGAAATGTTTGAACCAAATCCTATTGCGTGTCGGTGGTAGGTAGGGGGAACAGAGGGAGGCAGATTCCATTTACTCGTGGAGCCAATTGTAACAGAAGAGGAAAACAGTCAATATTCACTTGGAAGGTCTGAAAACGCAATGTGGGCTCGCTTGGGTGATAAATCACCTGCGAGGCATTGGAGTGCGTGACGCTTTCTTCAACGGCAGGAAGTGGTCATGGGGATATACATGTAAGAGGGGTGAAATTAGCATGGAGGGCCCAAGATGGTCGCTTCAGAAGCATTTGTTTTCCTGAAGGCTTTGAACAGGGCTAAGGTCAACTATGCATTTGCTGTATCCTTTAAAATATAATGAGAACAGCTGGGTTTTAAACACTTCTTTTCTCTTAATTTATTTTAATAAGCCAATGCTCTAACTGTGTGGAAAGTATGGGAGCAGTTGAAAATGTGGCCACATCTATTATATAGAGAAACAGGTTAATGGGTCAAAACCTGGAACAAAACAAAACCCCTCAGTGATCCCAGGCTGTTCCCAAGCACTCAATTTGTGAGAAACAGTATGTCAGCCTGACAAGCAGAGTTCACTCAGGATGGCTCTGCCTCCATCCCCCTCATGTCCCTGCTGGCTCTGCTATGCCCTTTGCTTTGGAGCTGCCATAGCACAGTCCTGTGTTTGAGCAGAGTGGAGTTCCAACACCAGATCTCTGTCTCCTGGCCATGTGAGCTCTGCCAGGCTACCTCAGTGTTCTGAGCTTCAGTTTCTTCATTTGTAAAATGGGACTGAGCCCGGCACTCCAGCCTCACAGGCATTTGTGGGGCTGGAGCGAGACAATGACCATAATGCATGCAGTCAGCCCTGCACCTCTGGACCCATCAAGGCAAGCCCTACCGTGATAGTTCCCTCTGGAAATGTGTGCAGATCTCTCTGTCCCCAGATGGGGTCCAGAAGCAGGTTTGGCTAGAGAAGGTCATGGTGGTGCTGGTTAAAGCATCTTGGGACAGAGAATGGACAGGTGCAATGAATATCGGTGTCTTGAGATTTAGGAAGTGTTTGGTGACCCTTGACTATGTGCTTCAGTGTACATGTGTCCTCACCATGACCCCACCTGCCTGATCAGAACTGGCCAAGGGCAGGAGCATGAGGGTAGAGGACGGGCAGTTCTGATCAGGCCTCTCTTGCTCTGCTCTGTGTGTTTTTCATCCTGCATCTTGGGATCATCAAAATACTACGAGACATGCTTTTAAATCCTGATTTAGGTGGAGGAAATAGCAATTAGGAGTGGGGTCTCAGGAGCAGACCATCATCAAGTGGAACTTTGTCTTCTTACTTCCTGGTGTGAGACCCTGAGCAAGATTCTTCACCTCATCAGGCCTCGGTTTCCCTTCCTGTACAGTGGGTATGAGGATGAACATGATGATGCTTCCAAGGACAGGAGGATGCAATGAGATACTGCATTTAAAATATGTAGTGCAAAGCTTGGGCTTTGAGTATTATGTGAATACACACTCAAATAATCATGTTCATTCTCAGCAATCCCTGCTCTGGGCAGAGGCTGGAAGAGTGAAATTCAGCCCTGGAGATGGGGCAGTGGGGCCCCAAGCTGGAGCCTCTTTGCTCTGAGGGAAATTGGGAGGCCTTGCTCAAGCGGGCAGAGACATTTTCTGAGCAAGCCTGTTTTGGGGAAGCCCATGCACATCTGTGTGTGAGGACACAGCCTGGAGGGAGGCCTTTCTCTACGAGGCGGGGCCCGGGGACATGCCTCCCTTTCCCTCCATGCCCAGCCTGGACAGCCTGAGAGGTGCACCCTCTGCCCCACACAGGGGGCTCTTCTCATTCTCGTCCTGGCCACCTTGGCAGGAGCTGGGGAGTGGTGAGGGAGTTATTTGCGATTCCCCTGAGGTTAAAGGGTAAGAGGATGGGGAAGTTCTAAGGGAAGCCAACCCTGCCTTCCTAGCCTGCAATCGGGACCAATGCTGTGGGATTGGTCCTTTCTCATCTCACAGAGGAGGAGCGCCCTGGACCGCTGTGCTCCAGACTCAGTTAAACCCATTTCCCAGGCCCCCTTTCCTGCCATTTGGTCTGTACTGAGAACCTGTCACAGGGCTAAGCCTACTTTGGGGCCTGAGTCTTGCACTCAGGACACCTTTACCCTGTCTGCAGTGGACGCAGGGAGAATTTGCTTTGAGGGATGGACAGGCAGAAGCCCCGGCATCTGCACAGGGGGATGTGGAGTGCTCACAGCCTGTGTGCCATTTCCCAGCTGGGTCTGCTTCCATGGGCAGCAGTGGATGCCGCGTCTCAGCAACTGAGGCACTTAGACATCACACTGGTGCATGCATGCACATGGACGCACGTGCGCCTGCCCCCCACCCCCGCATCCCGAGCCAGGGAGGTGATGCAAATGAGCCCGGTGTAAACAATGCGAGAGTGGTCTGTGATGTCCTGGAAACCACATGGAAAGAATTTTCAGAGGGAACGAATTTTCTAATTTTAGAAACACTTCCACCCAGGTGCTACTACCCGAGGCCTGTTTATCCCCATTTGGTGGTGGCAATGATGCGTCTGTGCTCTAGGACCCCTCATGATGTGGGGCTGGACACTGAGGTGGGGCAAGAATGGCCTGCGGGACTTCGAGGAATCCTAAGGAGGCATCATCCGAAGGCTGTGGCTTCATCCACAGTCATAGGGCCTTGACATGCTGGCAGAAGCACCCACCAGGTACCCTCAGTGCTTTTGACAGCCCTGATCCTGTCTGCAGGGGGTCCAGGGAGGAGGCTGCTAATGAGAGGTTGTAGCCTCTTAGCAGCTGCCTGGTCCCTGCAGCTGACACTGTGAGTACCCTTGAGTCACATGTCTTCCTAGCTTTTAAGAAATCCGCACTCCCTACCTCCCTAGGGTTTCTGCGAAGTGAGGCCCTCTATTTCCAGTCTTATTTCCTGTCTAGCAGCAGTGCCCTTGTAAATGAAGCCTGGAGTTCTCAACAGAGGATTTCAACAAAAAAGAGGCTTAGGAGAATAAGGAATTTGCAAATCTTGTGTACTGGAAATAGACCAGGAGTTCAGTGATGCTGGAAGAAACTCGAGATTTGCCCAAGAACACCAAACCCCTCTCTCTAGTTTCCCATTCACTCCCAGCACTCTAGAAAGCCCAAGCAAGATCATTTGAAAGCCTGGCCATTAGAAGGGAACTCATGGCCTATTTTTAGTCTGCATCTCCTATCAAAACCAAGAGGGAGGCCCATTCTCAGCATAACAGCAGTCCCCTGTACGGAGATAAAGGCTGTGGTTAAGACGAGCACTATACGCGCGTGCACGTGTGTGTGTGTGTGTGTGTGTATGTGTGTGTCTGTGTGGGTGTGTGCGTGTGCGCGCGCGCATGCACATGGGAGTGTCAAGGGCCGCAGACTCTTCCATTGACTGAGATAAATCAGACTGTTAAACTGTCTCTAGCTAATCCATTAGAAGGATAGGTACATACATCTTAGAACAGCCTCTCGACAGGAGGTGGGCCTCAGCTCTGGGTGAAGTGTGGCTAGGGAAACTGTGGGATTCTTGGCATTTTACAGATTTTGAAACCAAAGTCTAGAGGGAGCAGGGTGGACTCAGATCAACAGATATGGAAACCTATTTAGGGTGGCCTTCCTTTCCCCAGGATGGCTTGTTTGCTTGTTGGGGATCTTGGCCATCATTCCCTTCTGTGTAGATGACAACGTGATTCTGAAAGTGGCTGGATCTGGCTCCTCCATCAGCGCCTCCACTCAGAGCCTCAGCAGAGCAATTCTGAACCTCCTCCTGCTGCCTGCTGGGCAGGGCTTCCTACTCTGCAAGGCAGGGAAGGTTTTGGCCAGAGCTCTGGCCTTTGTGAAAGTTGAAGGACCAGGGTTCCGGGCTGGCTGTCTCTCTGACATGCAGCATGACCTTGGGCAAGGTCACCACTCGCATTTGAGCTCAGGTGCTCCATCCTATAGCAGGAGGGGTGGGGTTAAACCATCCAGCAGCCCTTCATGATCTAACTCACGGCCTAGATGCTGGAAGAGCCTACTGGTCAGCTCATGGCTGAACCCAGCCCAGTGCTCCTGAAATGACCCAGCTTCCCATTGAGCTCTGGAGTATGTCATGGGGGCTTCTGCTGAGAGGGTTTCATCTTCAGTTCCACTTAGCCATGCTCAGTTCCTGCATCCTTAACCTGTCTGAACACGTGGCCAGCAGGTCCAGCATCTCCGTCATACAGATCAGAAAGTGCAGCCGCCGAGGGGGCAGGGGCTCCCCAAGGTCAGGCAAGTGACTGGGCTGGGGCAGGAACCAGCACTGCGTGATTTTGACCTAGGAGAACTTCCCCATTTGGCAAGACCCGTGGGTAAGCTTTTGCCCAGTGGTGGGGAAGGGCTTTGATAGGGGATGTGTCTCCTCTCTGTCCCCAGGGGACAATGTGGCTCAGAGTTAAGGGCTCAGAGTGCTGCCCGTTCACTTCCCCAATACAGATCCTGGCCCTGTAGGGGGCATGGGGCTAAGGGTCAGGCCTGCCCTGGGGAAGTGAGCAGGCAGGGCTCAGGATGGTGGCTGTGGGCTCTGCTCTAACAATCTGCCCTCCTGGCCAGTTGAGCAGCCCTGTGATTCTGCTGGGTGAGGGAGGGGAGCCCAGCATCTCTGGGAAGCATCTCTGCTGCTAAGACCACAGTTGACTCCTGCAGCCAGACCTCAGACGGGAGTCTGGGTTCCTACAGGGTGTTCTGTTAACAGGGTCCAGCATGGGCCCGAGGGAAGCCTGTGATCTCCATGTCCAGCCTAGCTCAGGCTGTCCCCACTGAGCAGAGCTGCTCATGACTGGGAATTCTCTCTCCATGAGGTAGGGCTATGGTTTGAGTAAAGCAGGATGAGCTCAGCTGACCTTTTGTAGCTGCACAGCGAGGCCCAGCCCTTTCACCTTCTGTCTCCACCTCCATCTCATGACAACTCTCTGAGTAGGTGGGGTAGACCCCTGGAATCATTTTGCAGATGAGGATCTTGAGGCTTCCCAAGGTCATAGGGAGGGTGAGTTGCCAAGCAAAGATCCAGCACCCAGCCCTCTGGCCCCTGGCCTGAGGCTCACCCCACTGCACCTGCTGCTGCTCTACAGAGCAGTGTTTCTGGGGGTCTTGGGAAAAAATTGAAGCACAGAAGTGGCCAGATGTGCCTGCTGTCTTTCGGCCACCTCCCACCCCTCAGGCAGCCCTATCTGCCGTGCCAGTGTGCAAGGATCAGCAGCCAGGAGGCGGGGTCTTACCTGCAGCAGTGGTAATGCCCAGGAGCCGGCAGGTGTATTCCAGCCCAGTCCAGAACACCTGGAGCTTCATGGTGCTGGGGGTGAGGACAAAGTCCCGGCAGGGCGGGCAGCAAAGTCTCCGGCCCTGAGATGCTCCCGAACACCCTTGTGCAGGTAGGAGGCTGTGGCTGCTGGCTCGGGGCCCCTGCACACCGGGGCCCTGCCTTCCCAAACCAGTCCTGGCCACCGCAGCCTGGCCGAGGTGTGAATAGGGCTCACCTTCCCGGCTCAGCCCATGCCCTTGCCGGGGACTCAGCTTAATCATTACCTTGGAAGAATGCTCCCGCTGCTCACACAACCCCAGCCTGGGCTGGAGCCGCTCAGCCCCAGCGCAGCCCAGCCGTCTGAGATCGGCGATTAGGGCTGGGCTGGAGGCAGCCTGGAGCTGGCAATTAACCATTTCTGGCTGGGAGGAGGGAGCCAAGGAGTAGGCCAGGCCCTTTCTTACCAGGCCATGCCTAGGAAGTCACACCTGGATTTCACACTTGCTGGGGGTCTGGAGCGTCAGGCTCTGGAGGGGACAGTGCTCTTGCAGGTCTGTGCTTGTGTGCATGAGGGAGAGAGGAGTATGTCTTTAAATCACCAGTAGAAACAACTTTTGAAATGAGTTCCAAGCTTCATTCTTCTGCATATAGGTGGATTAGGAAGCTTTTCAAGTTTGTCCCAGATTTGGACTCTGACTAGACATACTTAGCTCAGGCCCCCCCATGCAGAGGCCTTCCTTCCTCATTAACATGCATCTCAACATGGGATGTTGGAAATCATTTTGGTTCTTTGCTTTGCGAGGGGAGTTGCTATGTCAATAATTAACTGGGTGACCTTGGGGAAACCCAAAGGCATCTGTGAGCCTTGGTAACTTTTGGAGAAAATAAATGTGAGGTTTTGGCTGAATTGGTGTTTTTCAAAGTACTTGGAGTGTCCTTGTAGCTGTTTCAGGGAGCCCAGCCTTTACACTTGGCCAGTGGGGGGCTTTCACTCATTCTTAATTTACTAATGGATATGCTGGATTGAATGGTATTAAGATTCATTAATCTTATTATGAATGGTATTACCTCTCAGGTGTTTTTCTGAAATCTTTTACCCCTTTGCTCATATAAGATAGAAAACAAAACAACCAAATAAGGAAAAACAACTCCAAGCAAACCCAATACACATGCTCCTCAACTTACAATGGGGTTATGTCCCCAAAACCCATCAGACATTGAAAATATTTTAAGTTAAAAATGCATTTAATCCACCCCACCTACTGAGCATCATAGCTTAGCCTGGCCTACTTCAGCGTGCTCAGAACACTCAGTTTATGGTTGGGCAAAATCATCTAACACAAAGTTTATGTTGTAATAAAGTGTGGAATATCTCATGTAAGAATATATTGTACTGCATGTCGCTAGCCCAGGAAAACATCAAAATCCAAAATTTAAAGTACAATTTCTACTGAATGTACATCATTTTCACACCATCCTAAGTCAAACCATGGAAAGCTGGGGACTGCCAATAATAATGGGAAACTCAAGGACAGTTAGTTTGGGTCCTTCCTTTCCCTTCCCTACCCCTGCCCCTGTCCTTGCCCCTTCCTTTTCTCTTTTCTTTCTTTCTTTTTTTTTTTTTTTTTTTGAGATAAGGTCTTGTCTGTCGCCCAGGATGGAGTACAGTCGCGCAAACACTGTGGCCTCAACCTTCCAGGCTCAGGCAATCCTTCCACCTCAGCCTCCCAAGTAGCTGGGATTACAGGTGCACACCATACCTGGTTTGCATTTTTCTTTGTTGAGGATGATACATTCTCAACATATATAATGAACAGATATCTTTGTTATTAAAATTATTTTAATTTGATTGGTTGATCAAGAATCTTGGCATTCCATAAAGATTACCTTTTTTTTTTGTATTTTTCTGCCTTGAATGAGTTTAGGAATCTCTGTGCTCATGTGATCTTCAAGATCAAGTTTGTAAGTGTATGATTTACATACTTATTTCCGGGTTTGTTGTTGTCTATTAGCAGACTCTATCAACTTCAGTCTTTTGAAACACCCACGCACACCCACTCCCCCAAATGCAGGTGTTCCGGTCTCTGTGGCACACACTGAATTGCACAGATGGAGCTGCGGGGGCCGGGCTTCAGCAGTGCTGGCAGCTCCCTGTCCTTTAGGAACCCTTGATCTGCATGGGTCGGGAAGCTCTGGCCAGCCTGCAGTGCTCACTTGCTTCTTGCTGGCTAACAGTCACTTATTTTTGTTTTGTATCTGACGGCCACCTGCTCAGAAGATATGAATTCCTTCCGGGCCTGGTTCAGTCCACAGGTTAGTCCACCGTCTCCCCTTCCCAGAGACTGCTTTAGGAATGAGAGAGTGTGACCCAGTTCTGGTCAAATAGCCCAGACAGAGTGTGTGCTGAGGAGCTTCTGGGAAAGCCTCCCTCGCTTTTAACAAGAGGGAGAGGACCAGCTGCACGCCCTCCCTTTGGATGCACCTGCTCAGGGTGGCCAGCTGTCTCCTGTTGTGGCAGGGCTCAGTCAAGGCCATGACCAGCTCAGGGCCTGGCCCATGAGACAGGAGCAGCACTGGGCAGCGGAGGATGTTTTGGAGCTGCTAAACTTCCCTGTTCCTAATTGTCAAATGGGTGGTGTAGGCTTCCAGTTAGAGCTAAGAGCATTTTGTTGACGGTGGACTGTGTCTGAGCTGTGCTCTCCCCACAGCCTTTCCCGCAGAAGGCTTTTTTTTCTGTGCACTGGGCTCAGGTTAGGGGAACTGGGAACTAATAAGGCTGAGGGTTATCCTGGGACTGCCCCCATAAGAGGGAGGGAAGAGGCGGGTGTTGGGTGATGGTGGAAAGAAAGTAGGGCCTGTGGCAAAAAGCAAAATATGGAGGAACCTCAGAGAAGGCCCCTCTTGAATAACCCACAAAGAGGGCTCTTGTGGAACTTCCGACTCCTCTACTACCATCTAAGCCCATCTGTGGAGCCCCCGGAGGAGGGGGAGGTCTGGCTGGGCAGGTGTGCTCCTTAGACCTCTCCGGAGTTAGAGAAGAGGTTGCCAGGAACAAAAGGCCACAGCCTAAAATAGAACTTGGAAGAGATGGTGGTGAAGCCCCAGACATCCACGTCTGACCTAGCAGTTGCTAATGGACCCAGAGGAAAAAGAGAAGGGGCATTTCCTGGAGAAATCAGCACACACCCGGGAAGCTCTGCTTCTAACAGGCTTGTGAGAGGCAGAGGAGGGGGAAGGACAGAGGGAAGGACAGAGAGCCCCAAGGCAGTGAGGGAGGTGGAAACCTGCCAAGTGCGGAAAAGTACTATGAGAAGGGAGTCTCAAGTTACAGCATTCATGAAGCAGAGTGGACAGGGGCCCGGCTGCCAGGGGAAAATGGTGCGATGTGGATATTACACAAAGAAAGCACAATTGCCATTGCATCCTAAGGAGTCCAAATCTGGGCTAGTGAGGGGAGGCTGGGGTAGGGGAGTTTTAGTTCAACGTAAGCGAAGACGCTCCGCAACCTGCCACTTGGTGTTAGGCTGAGCTGCTGCGGGAGGTAGTGACGCCCTGTAACCTGTTTTGGTGCTGGGTGGGGGAGGATGTCCCGGACAGTTCTCACACACTGACTCAACCATTCGGACCCAGGAGTCTGTGTTTCTGGGCATCTGCAATTCCTGAAAGAACGCTGAGAGCTCTGAGAAGAGCTCTGAGAAGTTGAAAAGGACTCTGGAAGGCAATCTCTGCTGGACCCCGGCATGCAAAAGACCACAGCTGGGGCTTCCTCGCTGCCAGTTCTTTCTTGTCCATGGTCCTTGGGTATTTGGTCAGGCAGAGCAACCATGTATGAAGGGAAGGAGGCTGGAAGAGGGAGGAGAGGAGGGGAGCAAAGCCCAGCTTCACAGTTAGCAGCTGTGTGGCCTGAGTCATTCCTTACTCTCTTAGTCCTAATTTCCTCATCTATAAAATGGGTCTAGAAGTTGTCTTACTGGGTCAGATGTACTGTGTCTAGAGAGGGTGCCAGGAAATGGGTGCTAATATCATAAGAGAACAAAGAAAACTGGCCACCCTGACCAATCCTGCATAGGTTTTGTTATAGGATTCCACCTACTGAACCAACACTCCAAACTGGGGACAGAGCCTGGACCCCTGGCCATGGAAAATTGGGCTAAAGGGAGTAGCTTTTCTTTGGAAGGACGAGCTCATCCAAAGTCCATATTCACCATATTGTTTCATTTCACTGTACACTAAGCAGAGTGTCTGTGTGCAGGAGCAATAGAAGGACAGACTGACTCAATAAAACTATAATCGAGTCCCTTGGCAGTCAATGTCTGGCCTCCAGGGCTTGTGAAAAATAGCTAGTGTTTGCTTAACGTTAAATGCATTCCAGGTACTGTGCTAAATGATATATGAATAACTCTATTCTTCCCGTTTTACAGATGAGGGAGCAGCGTCATGGGAGGTTAGGTGGACTTGCCCAAGGCTTGACCCTCTGCTGACACTCAGTTTCATAGGTGCCTCAGGCATAGAGCTGCCTAGTGAGAAGAGAGTCTCCACAGCCTCGGGGCAGAAGATTTGGGAGGACTAGAGGCAGAGGTGCTGATCTCACTGCTCCTAGATCTGCAGAGCTGATGCTGGATTTGGGGAAGGCTCGCATCATCTTCCTTCCAGGTGGTCCAGGTGAATAAACTCCCCCAGCAGTCAAGACCACAGGTCCCCCAGCCTTGCCTGGAGCTTCTGTTACTATAAATACGTGCTTTGTAGACATTCCAAGCCATAGGGGATGGACATAAATTATACACCATTGATAGCAGCACACAAATTCTAGATGCCTGGGTGGCTCTGGGGAGCATGAGAAGTCGGGGGAGGATGAAACAGGGGTGTGTGCTACTCTTCAGCTGTGGGGTGAGGAATTTTCCACAACACAGCAGGAAGGTCATGGGCATTACTCAACGCCAGTGTCTGTCCCTAGAGACAAGTCACCAGAGCTAACCTAAGCCTTTGATCTCTTCTGAACCCCCTCCACCACCTCATCCCTCAACTCAATGTCAGCAGAAGAAAATAGAGACCCTCAGATGAGTACCCTGCATACCTCTCACATCCCTTGCAACCATCCTTCACCTGTCCTTTCCTTCCACTAGAGGAAGGGGAGTTAATTCTCTCAGCTTGTGCTTCCAGTCACTGTCCTCATATGTCCTCTGGGACTCTAGATCATCAATTAAGTCTCTGTCCCATGTCTTCCAATTTTCCCCTCCTCCTCTTCCCACTAGCCAAACCTTTTGTGTACAGAACAGCTTTCCCCTGCAAACCACTCTCAGCCTCACATCACCACCAATACTCTGGAAAGTGGTTTACTTTTACCACGACCTGCCATTATGTCTTCATTTTCCACCCACTTCTCCATCTGCTAAGAGGTGACTTTTACCTGCTTTTGTAGCATTGTGGCTGGCCATGCCAGCCTGGAAGCTGGTCACCAGGTCCAGTGGCCTAATTTCCATGCTCATTCAGTTCCCACTGCCTGGACTTTTTAGCATTTGAAACCACCCTGTCCTTCTGGACAATCTCCCTTATATATTATTCTCTGGTAGTCATCCTACATGCACTGGGGCTTGCATTCTTTCTTTTTTTCTGTGCATCCTTTACAGAGTCCTCTTTCTGTGCTGTTTCCTGGCTGGTGATCTATGGTTGGCAGCCTCCAATGAACCACCCTCCTGTTATTCACATCCTTATGTGGTCGCCTCCCACATTATACCTGGGTTTGCCTATAGGACTGAGCACAGCAGAAGTGGTAGCAATAGTCCCAATATTGAGTTATAAAAGTTACGACCTTGGTCACTCTCTCACTCATGGGTTGCTCTCTTAGGGGGAAGCCAGTTGCCTCCATGAGGAGCCCTGCAGAGAGGCCCATGCAGTGAGGAACTGAGGGCTCTTGCCAGCAGCTGCTATGTTAGGAAGCTTAAAGGCTGATGCCTCAGCCCCAGTTGAGCCTTCAGATGTTGGCAGCCCCAGCTGACCACGTGGCTACAACCTCACGAGAGGCCTTGAGCCAGAGTCACCCAGCTAAGCTGCTCCCAGGTACCCTCAGAAACTGTGAGATAATAGATGCTTGTTATTTCAAGTTGCCAGGTGTCAGGGTAATCTGTTACTCAGCAATACACCAAGGCATCATTTGCAACCCTCTCTCTCCCATCCATTCTCTGCTCTCTTCCTGGTTATTGCTAAGAAGCTCTGTGGCCTGAGCACCATAAACAGAAGGACTGTTCCTAGCAGGGATTTAACACCAGCATTTCTCCTCAGCCATGAGCTCCATTTCCACCTACCTATTGGTCACCTCTGTGTCACACTCAGTGTATTCCAAATCAAACCGTCTTTCCACCTCAATTCCTTTCCACTTCCTGGACTTTACATCTTGGCTACTGGTTTCATTATTACCCTTGCCACCAAATCTGGAAACAAAATAAGTTCTGACAATACTTCTTCCTCTTCCGTTCTGCCAGTCCTCATCCTCATTGCTCCACATCTGCCATCTTTCATCTGCGGCTCCCATCCCTCTCATTTCTTGTACAGATGCTGCCCTAGTCTCCTAATGAGCCTCCTAGCCTCCAGCATCATCCCTCTCCAATCTGTCCTCCACCTGCGGGAATTCACTTTGGAAATAGCAGGTCTTCACACATTACATCCCTGCTTAAGACTCCCAGACATTTTCCATTGCCTAAAGTCTGAATTCCTTCATCCATATCCCAGGCTTTCTGCAAGCTTCCCCCGCACCACCTCTCTATCTTCTAGCATCCATCCTTCTCCTTCTCCTTCTCTTCCAGACTGACTCCAAGGCCACGCAGACAAACGCTTTCCTGTTGCCTTTGTCATGTTCTCCTTATTCTTTTGTTACTTCTTTCTCCTTTTTCCCCCTCAACATTCTCTTCTGCTTATCATCATCACACACATTATTCAAAGTCCAGATCAGTTGCCCCCCGACAGTTGTTGATCCCCACAATCAGAGTTAGTTACCTGCCCTCCAGCCCCCAGCACTAATCCCTTTGTTTTTTTTTGTTTTGTTTTGTTTTGCATTGTTTCTTTTTTTGAGATGGAGTCTCTCTCTGTCACCCAGGCTGGAGTGCAGTGGCGTGATCTTGGCTAACTGCAGCTCCTGCCTCCTGGGTTCAAGCGATTCTCCCACCTCAGCCTCCCAAGTAGCTGGCACTACAGGTGTGTGCTGCCACACCCGACATTTTTTAAACTTTTAGTAGAGACGGGGTTTTGCCATGTTGCCCAGACTGGTCTTGAACTCCTGGGCTCAAACGATCCTCCCTCCTTGACCTCACAAAGTGCTGGGATTACAGGCATGAGCCACCGTGCCCAGCCCCTTTGTATCTGAATTCCCTAAATTAATGCTGGGATCTCCCACCAGATGGGAAGATTTGTAAAATCAGAGGTGGTAGATGATGGAATGAATGAAGGGGACTTGTCCAAGGGGGCCCTTTTATTTAGATTCATTTCCGTAGAATCAATTGGCCAACATCCATGAAGCAGGTAAAGCCACACAGCCAACCGTGGAACAAGGTGCAGTGGATACATTTTCAGGCTCACCTTTGTCCCTCACCCTCCCTCCGTCTCTGAGTTAGATGCAGTCCCCGTTTCCTGCTTCACACCGTGGGCAGTATCTAGAGTACGTGCAGAGCCTGTGTTCCCAGCAAAGCAGAAAGGCCCTGTTATTGTGCATGATTCTCCTGACCATTGCCCAGCAAGTCAATCTTTAGCTTCCAGGGCATTAGAACTGCCTAGTCCACTGGGCATTGGTCTGTGTGGGGTCGGGTGAGATACCTACTCCACAATGGGGCTGTGGAACAGCTGGCTCTGCTCCCCCTGCAGCTCATATGGGGGACTTAGCAGCTGTCATTTGCCACCTGGTTTCTGGTAGGGTGATGGTGCAGTGGTTTTCCAGCCAGATTACCTGGAGGTGAATCCTGATTGGAGCTAAAGGTCAGTGTGAGCTTGTGCAGCCACACTATTTGAGCACTGGTTTTTCTGTTCACAAAGAGGTAGTTGAACCCTTCAGATCCTTGTGAGTCACTGAAGCTGAGGTCTTTATCACCATGAGCTCCATTTCAACTAAGCCTCCTTGAAAGAGGGCACTGACAGAGTGAGAGATTGCTGTGCCAGCCGGGGTCAGGCCAGGGATTGCCTCTTTGCTGCGCAAGCTCATTGGACATCCTTCAATGTCTCCTGGCCTTGCCGGGTAGCTCTGTCTCCTGGAATGAGATGTCGCGAGGCAAATTTACAATGTCTGGCCACGGAAGAGTCTGAACCTTCCCGGGCCTGGCCTTCTAGATGAAGGCAGATTTCTGTAAATTGGTGTCTGACGTCAGTCCTCCCCAGAGACCCAGGAGATTAAGTACACAGCATTCAAGAGGTTAAGTCCCCAGTGCCTCCAGGCACAGATTCCAACATGCAGAGGAAGCAATATTTCAGGCGAAGGCACCGAGGGTCTGTGGACAGGGTCCCCCTCTGCTGTTGCTGTGAGGAAGGGGTTTCCTCATTAATCAGAGCCTCTAGGGGTGAGGGCCTGGCCCAGGAGAAAGCACAAAGGATCCTCTGTGAGGGCTGGGCTGCGCTCTTCAAGGGGTGTAGGGCTGAGTAGACTTTGGAGGGAAGTTACAACCTCCCATCTGTGTCAGTGCTTTTTGTGATAATGTCTCTGAACATTTGATTTTTTCAGTTTAAAATCATTCTCAAAAGATGGCTAAAGTTCTATCAGGAAAAATGAGAATTTAGTCAGTAAAAGTCATTTGTAACTTCCCCAAGTGTTAAAATTGTGTTTTATTTATTTGGCTTTGTTCATTCACCTGCCATCAACCAATTGCCAATCCACATAGTAAAAATATATACTTCCTGGCATAACTGAAAAACAAAACCAAAAACAGGCTTATTTTTGAAAACTCAGGGACTTCCAGATACATATAGTTGCTCAGTGATTGGCATTTGGCTCTTTCCCACTGAAAAACAATGTGAGAATTTTAAAAACATTCATTCTGAAGACACAGATAAGAGCAGACAGGACTTCTGGTTAAGGATGGGGGGGTAACTGATTTTGCGGAACACGGGAGGGTTCTGCCGGCAGTAGGCTGTTCCTGTGAGCAATGAGTGCTTCACCTGATCCCACTTGAAGGGCTTTGCACCCAGAGACACCAGAAATTAAGCAGAGATTGGGCTTGGGGCTGAAAATGAGGGGATAGCTGAAAGTCTACCTCTAGAGCAGTCGGACCCCAATCTCCTTCTCCCGCTCCACCCAATCTGGGAACCCCCATCCCTCTTTTCCTCCCTGCCCCCTCCTTGCCCTTCTGCTTCCTCATCCAATGCAGACCAGAGGTTTATTCTCCAGATGAACTGAGTGGTGATGGACCAGGCCTTGGCAGGCTGGGTGACACAGAGGATGGAGACAGGGCTTGAAGCCAGACTTGTGCCAATCAGTGGCTCTTCAGTCCCCATCCCCAGAACAGCAGCAGGGCACCTCTATCCCAGGTAGTTAGAGAACTCTTCTTGGAGAGTGTCAGTAACCCCAGAAAAGACGGCGATATGGTTTGGCTATGTCCCCACCCAAATCGCATCTTGAATTGTAACTCCCACAATTCCCACACATCGTGAGAGGAACCCAGTGGGAGGTGATGGAATTATGGGGGTGGGTCTTTCCTGTGCTGTTCTTATGATAGTGAATGAGTCTCATGAGATCTGGTGGTTTTAAAAATGGGAGTTTCCCTGCACAAGCTCTCTCTTTGCTTGTGCTGCCATCCACATAAGATGTGACTTGCCCCTCTTGCCTTCTGCCACGATTGTGAGGCCTCCTCAGCCATGTGGAACTGTAAGTCCAGTAAACCTCTTTCTTTTGTAAATTGCCCAGTCTTGGGTATGTCTTTATCAGCAGTGTGAAAATGGACTAATACAGGGATACTAACATTTGGGGGAACAAAAATTCTGTGACCCCCTGGTGAAGCCAACAAGTCTTTGAAATCTTCAACACTCACATGTGATACTTTCAATCAGTTTTTCAGAGCATTGTCCTAGGTATGAGGACAGCCCAAAGTCAGCTGGCATTTGAGGAAAGGATTCAACATGAAGCACAGAAACCAGGACAAACAGAAAAAGGGGACCCAGAGAGGGCAGTGCAGCCAATGTAGGACACATACAGAAAACTTGAAAAAACAATATACCCTACAGATACTATACTGAGTGATATATGAGAAAATGTTACATCTATAAAACAAGGACAGAATACCATGGAAAGTAACCAGACCACAAGAATCTCAAAATTAAAGGCAGGCAAAAAATAAAAAAAAAAAAACCCAAATAAAATAAAACCAGAAAACAACAGAATGGTTAGAAGCTAAAATCAAGTAGAACAAAAAGGCAAAGGGAAATAGAAGAGAAACCATAAAACAAATTATAGGATTTATTCTCAAGGCCAGTCTGCTGACCTATAAGAGTTCCAGAAACAGAATGTGGGGAGGAAAGCTTCAAAGATGTAATGCAAGAAAATTTCCCAAAACTGAAGAAAAGGGGTCTTCAATGTGATTATGTCTTAGGAAGATGGGAAGAGGGTTAGTGAAGGGAAATTCAAAAGTTAATGCCTACAGCTAATCAATTAAAAATTGCAACATGAATATAGTACCAAAAATATGACAGTGAAGGTGAGAAGAATTTCCTAGAAGTGTTAATGACAATGTTTGTCTGTGGGTAGAACTGGGGGTGGAAAGGGTGAAATGGGATGGCTCTGTATTACTGTTGTTTGTCTTTTTAAGACTTACTGTTTCTTGACTTTTTAAACTTAGTATTATTTTGAAAAAAATAAAAAAGTATTTAAGAAAAGGAACAGGCATAAATATTAAGAAAATACTGCCTCCACATCCAGATTTTAACATACTACAATACATCCTTCTAGATATATTTTTATGCATATACAGAAAAACATTTTACCATAAAAAGTTAATATGCATGTTGCTAAATGATTTATTTAACCTAAATACTGAAATCATCTGTGTGCCAACAGAAATATTCAGAGTGCTTATACATGGAAGTCTCACTACAGATACTGCAGAAAAGAATGAGGCCCTGTACAGTTCACAGCAATAAAGGCTACGTGAATTGAGTGCCACGAGGGAGAAATAAGCAGGCTGAGCTGACCCAGGGAGGCTTCTCAGAGGAGGTGTTTTTGGGAATCACCCCAAGTCACAAATGGGAGGCCTCAGCACCCAAGAGGATGAAATCAGCCCGGGATCATTCCAGCCCTTGCCTCCCACAGCCACTGAAGTGCTTGTCTGAGTCTTGCTGGAAACATGGGCCCATATTAGTGATTACGTGCCTTGCAGTAGCAGACTCAAAGCTTTCTCTGCTGAGAAGTTTCCAGCAGTTCCATCAGTGTGAGCCAGGAACTGATGACCTGAACGACTTGGAGCATGGCAAGGTCCCTGCTGCTGGAGGTTTTGGGAGAGGCCAGGCTGCCTCTCTGTGCTGCTGGTGAGCGATTCTGAGTTTGGGGTGGAGGGCATGCCCCCATGACCTTCCATGTGGGCTGATGCCCCCAGCTCTGACCCTACCAAGTCAGCTCCTGTCTGTATGTTCCCAACTTTAAAAGCCAGGCTCTCACTTTTCCTCTGCCTTTTTGCTTTTCATGTTTCCTTGCTGATTCAGGCTGTGGGTAGAGTCAGCTCCTTGTACCTATAGGACCGAGGTCCCTGTTTCCTTGCTGTCTGTCAGGGTAGGGCTGTTCCCAGCTTCTAGAGGGACCCACATTCCTTTGTTTGCGGCCTCCTTTCTCTGTCTTCAAACCAGCAAATGTGACCCAGTCCCTCTCACCAGTGAGTCTCTGCTTCTTTGCTCCTCTCTTTCTTCCAGCTGGGAAGGGAGTGCCATTGTAATTACAATGGGCCCACCTGGATGACCCAGGCTAGTCAGTCACTGTATCTTCAGGTCAGCTGGTTAGCAGCCTTAATTCTGTCTGCAGCCTGAATTCCCTTTCTCCAGCAACGCAACACTCACAGGTGCCAGGGATTAGGACCGTGACACTATTCTGCCCCATCCACTCTCCATCCTTCCTCCACACACTCTGCCTCTGCTGAAGACTGGGGTGGGGAAGTTCAGCACAAGAAGTCAGAGTGCTTTAGTTAGCCTTGCAGAGAATGCTCATGCCAGAGAAAAAGCTACACTGTGGGAAAGCAGAAAGCAGCAGCCTAGGCCTGCAGTTCTCCAAGGAGACTTCCAGGACCAGCGGCATCACCCCAGCCAGGAACCTGTTAGAAAGACAAATTATGGCCCCACCCAGACCCACTGAATCACAAACTCTGGGGTGGGGCCCAGCAGTCTTGGTTTCACAAGCCCTCTAGGAGATTCTGATGAGATCCTTTGCTCCAGAACAATCACCCGGCTTCTCTTGCTTTGGTTCTGGTGGGCCCATCAGGGAAACTGCAGGTAGGGCCCTCTGCATTGTGCTTGGCCCAAGTAGTTCTTTTTAGACTGCTGGTGCCTCCCAGCCACTTTGTGCCACCCCTGGAGGACTGGAGCTCAATTTTCTCAGAAGCCAGGCTGCTAATGCCCTGAAAAGGTAACATGACCCAGAAAATCGACCAGCAGGAACTGAAAAGTCTTTGGCAGGGTCTCCAGGGAAGCCTGCCTGGCTCCTGGCTCAGACGGGGATGCAGGAAGGCAGGACTACAGGGGAGGAGCCTCAAGACAGCTGCATGCAGGACCTGGGTGACCTGAGTTTGTGGTGCCAGCTGCAGGGCTTCTCTGCATGTGGGGCTGTCTCCATGGCCAGAGATCTTAACCTTGGAGGATGATGTGCATGGAACTCCTTGGGGTTAGCAAACACCCAGGCAGGCGAGGGGAACGGCAGAGCAGGGGGGCTTTCAACTTGTGCAGTGGCTCACCACTGTAGTCCCAGCACTTCGCAAGGCCAAGGTGGGCAGATCACTTGAGGTAAGGAGTTCAAGACCAGCCTGGCCAACATGGTGAAACCCTGCCTCTACTAAAAATACAAAAATTAGCTGGGCGTGGTCGTGTGTGCCTGTAGTCCCAGCTACTGGGGAGGCTGAGGCAGAAGAATTGCTTGAACCCAGGAGGTGGAAGTTGTAGTGAGCTGAGATTATGCCACTCTACTTCAGCCTGGGCAACAGAGCGAGACTCTGTCTCCAAACAAACAAACAAAAAACAAACAAACAAACTTTTCTGAGAATCCCAGATTCATTCTTCACCTAAGTGTCACCTAAGACATTGGGCCTCACACTTGACTGCCCATAGGAATCACCTGGGAGCTTTCAAAAGTCCTGATGCCCAAGTCACACCTCAAATCAATTCCATCAGAATGAGTGAGGTGGGACCCAGGCTTAGTACCTTTTTTAAGGCTCCCCAGGTAATTTCAATGTGTACACAATGTGCAGGCATGCTGAGTTGAAAACTACTTGCCTAAAAGTGGCTCTTAGTCCTGGCTGCACATTAAAATCAACTGGGAAACATTAAAAAAATAATAAAGCAGGCTGCCCCCTGTGCCATAAACCAGAGTTTCTGGGGAGGGGGCCTGAGCATTGCAGGTGGTAAAAGTCCCCAGATGATTGTACTAAAGCACAGCAGGGTTGAAACCCTAGCACCATGGGCTGTGGTGCTATCTCTTGCTGGCTGTGTACAGTCCCTGGGCTCAGCCCCACCATCTCTAGGGTGGGATTGCCATTTTTAAACTCCAAGGCATGACAGTGCTCAGTAAGCCTTCCTTTGCATCCTTTGTTGTTTGCAAACTGGCTCTTATTTGTGAGCCTCAGGGAAACCTGTGGCAGAAGGAAGGCTTGAGCCCCACACATGAGACCTGAGAGTCACCCCAGAGGTGGCCTGTGTAGGTCTGGGTTGGCTTTAGAGATTATTTTTAAAAACAAAGATCTAGGACACATATTTTGATAGCTTACAGAGTGATTTTCCTAGTTTGTCTTTTTGCTCTTGCAGTTCTGTATAACCCACAGAGAAAAACCAGACAAAGGAATAAAGAAGGGACCACTCCTCAGCACTTGCTGTTGTTCAAAGATAAACTGAGGCACATAGTAAAATATCAAAGAGATTTTCATGAGCAACTCATGAATTGGGCAGTTCCAGATAGAAAGCAGTTAGGGACCCCGAGGAAGGCATGCGAGAGGAAGGCTTTTAAAAGGCAGAGGTGGGAGTAAGGCAAAGGAAATACATGATTGTTTACAGTGAGGCAGTAATTTCATTCAGATCATTCCAATGGAAAGTCCCTAGTTAGAGAGTAGTTGGTGGTTTCTGATTGGTTAAGCTTAACTAGTAGAAAGTCGCCAGTTAGGGGTTAGTCAGCAGTTTCTGATAGGCCTAGAATATGACTGTTTATGTTGAGTTGGCTTGTGGATTCCTAACGTAGGAATCGGGGGGCACTGCAGCGGCCTCAGCCCAATGGCCTCCGGATTAATTTTTGTTTTTAACACGGGTATGACAACACAGTGGCCACATGTGCCTTCCAGGTCCCTGGTTGGGAAGGATGGTGAGGTAGCAGCAGCAGCTCCCGAGTGCAGAAACTGAAGGCTCTGCTCCTGGACGCCGCTCTTCCTGATGGGCAGCCAGTACTTCTCACAAGATACCCCCTCTGCAGGTCTCAGCCCCTGAGGTTCACTTTGTGGCTTCCAATGTCAGTGGGCCACTCTTCCTGAGATCCAGGCACCCATAGTATCATGTCATGTGGTTGTTAAAAGCAGGGTGGGGCTGGGCACGGTGGCTCTTGCCTGTAATCCCAGCACTTTGGGAGGCCGAGGTGGGTGGATCACAAGGTCAGGAGATCGAGACCATCCTGGCTAACATGGTGAAACCCCATCTCTACTACAAATACAAAAAATTAGCCAGGTGTGGTGGCGGGCGCCTGTAGTCCCAGCTACTCAGGAGGCTAAGGCAGGAGAATGGAGTGAACCCAGGAGGCAGAGGTTGCAGTGAGCCGAGACTGTGCCACTGCACTCCAGCCTAGGCAACAGAGCAAGACTCTGTCTCAAAAAAAAAAAAAAAAAAAAAAAAAAAGGCAGGGTGGGTGGGCTGGTCAGTTTTAGCTATTTACCAGCTGCATGACCTTGGTCAAGTCACTCAGCTTCTCTTAGCCTAGGTCAGGTTATCTGTTTTTAGTGGGTATGCATTTTAGTTTATAAACACTGGAATATAAAAATTGTCCCATTCTCCAAATCAGATAACTGCTCTAGTTTCCAATCACTGAGCTGGTGGAAGACAATGTACTCTGTCCAGCTGAGCAAGTATCAAGAGTTTTAAATGGTTCAAGCATGGCTGGGCATAGTAGCTCACACCTGTATAATTCCGGCACTTTGGGAGGCTGAGGCAGGAGGATTGCTTGAGTTCAGGAGTTCAAGACCAGCCTGGGCAACATAGTGAGACGCCATCTCTACAAAAAGTTTTAAAAAATTAGCTGGGCATGGGGACATGTGCCTGTGGTCTCAGCTACTTGGGAGGCTGAGGCAGGAGGATCACTTGAGCCCAGGAGCTTGAGACTGCAGAAAGCTGTGATCGCAGCACTGCACTCCAGCCTGGGCAACAGAGAAAGACATTGTCTCAAAAAAACAAAAAAACAAAAAAAGAAAGAAAGAAAGAAAGAAAGAAAAAAAGGCCCAAACATTCAGAAGAGGCTCTCTGGCATTCATTCCACACTGAAATTCTGAAATCCTCTTTGCAAATACAGAGGTTTCTTGAAGACAGTGACTGGGTCACTTCATAGGCCTATGGCAGCAGAGTGCACAAGTGGCCACAGTCCTCTCCTTCACACGTCCACACCCTTTATAACGTGACTTTGCAGTAGCTTCTCTCCCCTCTGAATCTGGGCTGGACTGTGTCTGGCTCTGGCCAATAGCATGCCGTGGGAGTGATGAGGGGCCAGCTCTGGACCTGCATCTGGCTGCAAGGCCTCCATGCCCTGCATTCTCTCTCTCCCTGAACCCCACCCAGTTGCCTCTGGAGCAAGTCTGGCTAGCTGGCTGGAGGAGTGGGGAGGAGACTGTGGGAGGTGGCCCAACTGCAAGGCACCCCGGAGACCAGTCAGCCCCTACCCACCCAGCAGCAGAGGCACAAAAAGAACTATGTAGCTGAGTCTGCCTCAAATTGCCAATCTGCAGTATTGGGAGATAATAAGTCGCTGCATTTTAAGTTGTTAGCTTTAGAAGATTTATTACTCTGACAGAGCAGTCTTTATCCTCTCTGGGTTCTCTGCAAGGAGGGAGACCAAGCTACTGCTACTTACAGAAAGGAACCCCAACCATCCCCAGCCTCTCTCCTTCCTAGTGTTGCTAATTCCCTCTCAGCCTTGGCTGCTTTCAGCAAACTAAAGCCTGTGCAGCAGGTGCATCCTCCTCCTGGGCACCGCGTGACTTGAGGTGTTGTTCCTGAAACACGAATGCCAGTTGCAGCTCCCTTGGGAGGGGACTCCTATGTCAGAACACACAGTGGGTCCTCTCTCTAGATGAGACAGCATCATACCATTCATTCTTGTTCTCTCTGTAGTCCCTAGAGCCCGGAAAGCAAAGGACCATCTCTGCAGGCAAAGCAGGAGCAGCGCCTGCCAGTATCTTCTAAAGGAAGTCGGAATGTGCGGGTGCTGGGTCCGCAGTCACTGCTAAATGAAGACGGAATATGTGGGTGCCGGGCACAGCGGTGGGCCTGTGGTCACTGCTAAATGAAGATGGAATATGTGTGCTGGGCACGGCGCTAGGCCCGTCATCACTGCTAAATGAAGATGGAATATGCCGGTGCTGGGCACGGTGCTGGACCTGCAGTCCCTGTTAAATGAAGATGTAATGTGCAGGTGCTGGGCACAGCATGGAGCCCATAGTCACTATTAAATGAAGATGGAATGTGGGTGCTGGGCATGGCGCTGGGCCCATGGTCACTACTAAATGAAGATGGAATATGTGGGTGCTGGGCACAGTGCTGGGCCTGCGGTCACTGCTAAATGAAGATGGAATGTGCGGGTGCTAGGCCTGCTGTCACTGTGAAGTGGTGGGGCGGGGCTGTTTCTACCTCACTGCTGCCCTGTCCATACTAGGTTTGCTCTGGCCTTCCTGTTGCCTGGGGCCTGCCCTCTCTTGCTGTTGCGGAACAGGCAGGATAATCTCTCTCCAGGGCAAGGAATGCACTCGGGCCAGGGACTCCTCACCACCAGCTTGAGGGGCTGTGCCCAACCCCACCTCCTTCAGGAGGGTGTCCCAAGTTCCGTCCTTGCCTAAGCAACTGGCACCTGTGCTCAAAATATTTATTGCCCCCATGCCAGCTGCTCTCCCACTTGTCCTGTCAAAGGGAGAGTGGGGGCCTGGGGGAGTCTTGCTGCATCCCAGTCCAAGCCCATCAGATGTGGGGGACTTTTGCCCTCTGACCCTGCTCCTCATGAGGCACAGCTTGCACAAAGTGACAGCCCTGGTGCTACCTGAGCCCATGGAACTCAGCTCTTCATCCTCTCAGGGCCTCTTTTGGTCTAGGTGCCCAGGGCACTGAGCGAGACCTGGAGTGACAGGAACACATGACTCATGGAGCAGAGGTGGAACAGCCACTCGGGGTGAGTGTGTGCCCTCCCTGGGGGCCATTCCCTCTGTCTTGTCCTAGGAGCTTGGGGTGCCTGTGCTTGAGGCGGGAGGCTGTGTGCTCCTGGGAGCTGGCCATGGTGCCATCTTCTAGGGCCATTTCTCATGCCTCCCAGTTTCCAGTCCCTCCTGACTCCCCTCCTTTTGGGTCCTCCATGGCGCAATGATATATTTCATATTTCTATGGAAGGGGTGTCATGTCTCAGCCCCCACACTAGCGCACACACACACGCATGCATACACACACACACGCATGCACACACACACACACATATATATATACACACATATATATATATATATTTTTTTTTTGCCAAGTAAGCTTGGACTCAAACATCAGTTTCTTTGAACAGATTTGTCAATGACCTCAAATTAAACTCTCCCATTTGAGAAATGGCAGGTGCTGCCCTTAATACATCTTGCAGGCCTGGGAGTGACAGGTGTGGGGCCTGCTCACCTCGGATCAACCCTCTGGGCCTTGGTGATCACATCTGTACAATGAACATCACAAACATTCTTCCAGCTCTGACACCCCGAGTTTGTAAAATGAGGTGAAAACTTGCTGGGCAAGAGAAATGATCCATTAGCAAGGACATGGACATCTTCTCCCAAACTCTTAGCTCTTGTCGAGGTTCCCAAGAGCGTACCTCTATAAAAGTTCTAGATCTGAAGGCATGCAACTTGTTAGCCAGGAAAAACACCTTCTTGCTCACTCTTGTCAGACTTTAGAATGTCAGCATATGAACAAGCTGGAATTTATATTCATAATGTTGGCCGCTGTTTGGCACTTGCTTGGATTTTGAGATATGAATTATACTTGTGATTGTGTCCTGCTCTAGGGCTTAGGTTACTTTTTATTTGAGGTTAATACATGTGGAGGATTGGATGTGGACCGGATGAGTCTGGCCAGGGACAGATTACAGGGCCCTGGGTTATTTTCTCTTGTTCTTTACCCATTCACATTGGTGCCAATTATTTTGAAAATGAACGATGGTCCATAAATATGAGAGCAAAGCCTGGGTGCATTGCCCTGAGCCTTGCTGTCCTCCCTGGTACTGGTTTGTGCCTCCTCTTCTGGGGTGCACAGGAGAGGCAGACTGGGGCCTGGGGAGATTGGCAGTGTGACAGCGCTGGGACTGACCCTCAGAATCCCTAGTCTGAGAGTGACAAATTACCAAGCTTTCCAGACAGGCTGGTAGCTCCTATCACCTCTATTTCTAAGGAAAGAAACATAGAGACAGTTACAAATTCATTGAGATTACCTTTGGCAATGCCTTACATTGCCCTTAAAGTATAGGGTACACAGGCTGGTGTACAGTACAGAAGCAGTGCATAGTCCAGAAATAGCACACCATAAATGAACGCTATAGAGCAATGTAGGTGTGAGATGGATGCATGTGGGATGCCATCTGACAATACACATAGAAGACAGAAAAAGGCCAGTCCATATGCATTAGGATGGCTGCTATCAGAAGAATGGGGAAGGTAAGAGTGGGTGAGGACAGAGAGAAACTGGAGCCCTGAACTTTGCTGGTGGAAATGAAAAATGGCATATCCATTGTGGAAAACAGTGCAGCAGTTATTCAAAAGGCAAACACATAAGCAAAATAATCCTGATGCAGAAACACAAATATTGCACGTTCTTACTCATATGTGGGGGCTAAAAACATTGATCTCATGGAGGTAAAGAATGATAGACACCAGAGACTGTGGAAGGTAGCGGGGAGGAGAGATGAAGAGGGATCGGTCAATGGTTAAAAAGTACAGATAGGTGGAAGGAATAAGTTCTAGTGTTTCACAGCACAGTAGGGTGACTTTAGTGAACCATAATTTATTTTGTATTTCAAAATAGCGAGCAGAAAAGATTTATAACATTCCCAACACAAATGTTTGGGGTAGTGGATATCCCAGTTACCCAGATTTGGTCATTACACATTGTACGCATATATCAAAATAGTACATGTACCACATACATATGTACAACCCTGATGTATCCATAAAAGTTAAAAATAATAAGTTAAACAATAAACAGAATCACCATGGGATCCAGCAATCCCACTTCTAGGTGAAGCTCACTGAAATAAGTCATACACAAAAGGACAAATGTAGTATGATGTGTTTACACTGATATGAAGCTACCTAGAATAGGCAGATTCTTAGGGACAGAAAGTCAGATAGAGGCTGCTGGGACCTGTGGCAGGGGAGGATGTGGAGTTATCGTTTAATGGGGACAGAGTTTCTGCTGGGGAAGATAAGACAGTTCCCGGGGTGGACGACGGTGTGATTGCACAACATTGTAGATGTCCCCAGTGCCACTTAAAAATGGTTAGAATTGTAAATTTTATGTTATGCACATTTTATTATAAGAAAAAAAGGAGAGCAAAGGCAGCTGTGGGTGAGTTCATGACGTTTCTCCTGAGTTCCAGCAGGCCCCATCTGTGATGTCCCACAATCCTGTTGCGTGAGTAGGGCTGGTGGCATCGCTGGTCCCATTTTATAGATGACCAAACAAGTCACAGGGACATACCTGTGTGTTCTCATTCACACTCCTGTTCATTGTCTGCCTCCCTACACGGGGGTGTGCATTCTCTCAGGGCAGGGACCTTGTGGGGCCGCTCACCCCAGTGTTCTCAGGGCCTGGCACATAGAAGATATTTGCACTGAATGAAGAAGTGAATGGCACACTTCATGTGAGGCTGGCCCCGGAGCTAGTAAGGAGCAGGCCCAGAACACTGCCCAGTCCTCCTGCTCTGGCCCTGTATTCTCCAGTGCCTCAGGCTGCCTGGAGGGTGAGTGGGAACACCATACACATGAAGCACCTTCCTACCCCAAACCAGGGCAGATGGCCTCTGAACAGCTGCACTTGGACAACAGGCCTCTGCTTTGGGGTCACCCCATTTTCTTGGCTGGAACTCCTCCCAGCCTCCCACTCCACCCTACTTAGACCCTGTCCCAGTGCTGGCAGGTGTGCCCACAAAGGTGTGGCCTCTTCTCCTGTCTCCCGACCTCTGGACCCAGGCATATTCTGCTTCCTCAGTCTTGGGCCAGAGTGGGAAGCTGACCTCATCCCTCCCAGGGTGGCCAAGAGCCAGTGGCTGACCCCAGGCTCACCCCTCACCTGTGCAGCCTTCTCCTCCCACATCCTCCTCCCAGGTGGGCCTGTGCCTGGGGTTACCATTGCAACTCCACTTCTCCCCACCCCGGCACAGTGTGCCTGTCTGATCTGTGCTGGCCACAGATCCAGAGGCTCCTTGCTGAGCCTGCAATTGCTGCCCTAGTGGACCCAGTTACACCCCTGCTTTTTGGGTGTGGTGTGGAAAAGGCCAGGAAGGGTAAAGAGTAGAAGAGAAGGAAGAGGGAAGGAAAGGCCTGTCTCCCACCACGCCCATCCTTTTATGAAGTCAGGCTCTGAGAGTGACAGGGAGTGATAGGCTTGTAAAATTGTAAAAACTACTGGGCACAGACATGATTTGCTAGCTAAGCATGTGAGCATCTGTCCTCCAGTCTCTTCTTAGCCTGCACCCTGTGTTCGAGGTTATGGCACCATCAGTTTCTTCTGCTTCAAAAGAGCCTAAAGTGGCTCATCTCTTCTCAGTCCTGGTCCTTGGTTTAAGCCTTCTGAGGCTTCTAACTTGGCTGATAACATTGGCATCTGCCAATACCTCAGGCTTAAAATCTCAGGGCCAGCATTTGCTCCTAGTTTTCCTTTAGTGCTTCCCAGTTCAACAGAAGTCCTGCCCTTTCCACCTCCCTTGCTACCACCCTAGTGGCTGCTGGGGCCCCAGGGTCTGCCTATTTATCCTCTGATGCGGTGCCATTGACCGCTGACTGACTCTCTGCCACACGACAGCCAGGGGGTGGCTCAAAAAACACAGAACAACCATATTATTCCCCAGTGTAAGATTTCAACAGCTTTCTAGTTCCTGCGGGTCATGTAGGCAGCCCTCACCAGGCTCTGGGACAATAGTGTGCTGGCTGGTATACATTTAACAAAAACTGTCCGGGGAAAAAGCCCTTACATATATGTAGCATTTGCCAATTTCTGTGGTATAAATACCCCCACTGTGGCTAATTTCAAGTCATCCACATGATGTCACTGAGTGAAGGGCTGGGAAGAGATGCCTAGAATCACAATGTTAGACAGCATCTCCCCCGTGCAGTACAATGGACACTAAATGACCAAGAGCAGAGGTAAGAGGAAAGAAAATGTAGTCAAATAATTAGGATGTGATGAGTTTGGGGGTATTTATTACACTTTATCTAATGTATTTAATTGAAAATAACTTAATGATGGCTTTGTTTAACATCCAGCTCTAAAAATAGCTGAAAATTTAACCATTAGCTCTCACAAGCTAGCACAAGTCAGCTGCAGTGCATAACTGCCTGTGAGCAAGGTTGTCTCCGTTTTGACTGGGGGTATAGCGAAGGGCCATGGGTTTGGGAGTCCAGTCGAGTTAACTTGCACATGGACCCTCCTCTAGTTTCCAGTGATCAAGTCCAGCATGGTAGGTCTTGTCCTACTCTAGTTTCTTGAGCGGAATCTCAGGTCCTCCATAAAGTGGTCCTGTCTTGCAGTTCTCAGTTTCTTTCAACTTCAAGAGTCTGTCTACTCCTGTGTGTGTTTGTGATATAGTTGCAGCAGCTGGAGCTAGGCCCTGCCATGACCTCTGCAGGGTGCACAGGCCATGCCCTCCATGTGGCTGTGCTTTGCCTGACCACCCATCTCCTTGGCACCATCATTCTCACAGAGCTGGAAGGCAGAAGCTCTGTCCTGTAACCAGTGTGGTGGGGTGGGCTAGACCACCTGTGGCCTGGGCTCTGTGTCTGCAGCCCTCTTGCTATGCTGAATGAACACTGTTGGATGTCACTTGATGGCTCCCTAGAAGAAATTAGTGGAGTTAGACTTCTGCCTGCAGAGGAAAGTGTATTAGAAACAAAACCAAAGCCTAATCAAACAAAAGAAGCTCTGAGCTTGCACATCAGGTGTATTGTCTTCTGGAAATGCACGAAGTTAGAAAAGGCCAGGAAGATTAATGAGTGGAAGAGAAGGAAGAGGGAAGGAGAGGCCTGTCTGCCACCATGCCCATCCTTTTATGAGGTCAGGCTCTCAGAGAACTGCTGCTTTTGCTTATGGAGTCAGAACAGACCCCAGCGACCTTCACACCTGCCTAAAGAGCTCAAGAAGAATCCAGCCTCTGAATCGAGATCACTTCTTTTTCTCCCAAGGAGGGGCTTGTGCACACTTGGGAAAGCCATCCTCAGATTTGGATCCACACTGAAGTGAGTGCTAGAGGCACACTCCAGAGCCTGAGAACCTGGAGGACAGGCCATCCTGGACACCAGCATGGAGTCAGCTATCCGTGGAATCGAAATACAAAGCATCACACACCCAACACTTCATCTCTAATTCGTGTACCCTTTTCATTTGAGGAACCACAATGCAGATGAATTGGAAAAGCCCCTGGACTCTGGTAAAATGCCATTTGAAATTGTTATATGGTTTTCCATTAGGAGAAGTTCAAGGAATTGGTAAGACTTACGGTGGACATTGTACAGATCATTGCATAATAATTTTTCTTTGCAATTAATTAATCTTCATCTCTGACATTCACTTCAAATATGTGATGATAAAATGGGAAGGGATCCTTGCTTGGGCAAAAACAACAACATAGCTTTTCTTGAAGATTGTTTATAGCAATGGTGCCAGCACAAGCTTTAATGTGAACTGACCTGGTCCTTGGGCCAGGATTCTGGGTCCTTGGTGTATTCCTCAGTCCTCCAGAAGGGCTTCTGACTACCCAGGAGAACTGGTAGGCCCTTTGCAATCTGCCCAGACATTCTCCCGGCCCTCTGTATCTTGTCTCTTTGTCTGCCTACCAGTGTGAGCATCCCAGCACCCATGAGCCCTTCCCTAATGACCCCAATAGATATGGCCATTTATCTTCTATGCTGCCAGAAAAATCTCATCCATTTGCTATGGTTGCCCTTATCTCATTGTAATCATCATCATTATCTCATTGTAACCACTAATATTTCTTTTTTTTTTTGAGACAGTCCCCCAGGCTGGAGTGCAGTGCAGTGGCGCGATCTCAGCTCACTGCAACCTCTGCCTCCAGGGTTCAAGCAATTCTCCTGCCTCAGCCTTCTGAGTAGCTGAGATTACAGGCACCACCAAACCCAGCTAATTTTTGTATTTTTCTTTTGAGATGGAGTCTCGCTCTGTTGCCCAGGCTGGAGTGCAGTGGTGTGATCTTGGCTCACTGCAAGCTCCGCCTCCCGGGTTCACGCCATTCTCCTGCCTCAGCCTCCCGAGCAGCTGGGACTACAGGTGCCCACCACTACACCTGGCTAATTTTTTATTTTTTATTTTTGTAGAGACGGGGTTTCACTATGTTGGCCAGGATGGTCTCAAACTCCTGACCTCGGGTGATCTGCCTGCCTCAGCCTCCCAAAGTGCTGGGATTACATGTGCCGCTAATATTTCTGAATACTCACAAGATGCTAAGCACAGGACTGAGCAGTTTCAGCTGTTTGTGTGCTTGACTCCCTCCGCCCCTGCTTCTGTGAATTCCTGGGAGGCCATGTTTCATACAACTCAGTCCCCTTTATCTGGTGGCTACCACAATGCTTGAGTTACAGTAGGTGCCCCTATACATATTTATTAAAGGAACTTACATCAATTGATTTGTAACCATGTGTTTTATAAAATCAATCTCATTTCTATTTACTGCTTGAATGACGGCTTTCGTCCTTTGTCTTTTGCAAGAAGGTCCTTCTCTCCTCTCAAGGGCCGTGTTCCTGCAATAAATGTAGTGCACTCACAGGACGCTTACTTAGGCCTGCAAGCTCAGGGCAGTTTCTTCTCCCTTCCCGATGGGCTGAGACTGGAGGACTCCATGGCTGGGGCCAGAAGCTGTTTCCTGTGGAGCGGCCCCAGTGCTGATCTTGCTCCTGCTGCCACGGGGCGTGCCATGGGGTGTGGGTGCTTCTGCTGCCCAGCTGGGGTCTCACTCACATGCCTAGGGTGGTATACTTGGAAAATAAAAGTTCAATATATGTACCCCATGAGAGGGGGATGTCTTTGTTCCTACTGTTATAACAAAATACCTTATACTGCATAATTTATAAAGAACAGAAACTTATTTCTCACAGCTCTTCGAGACTGGGAAGGCGAAGCTCAAGGTAGTGGCAGGTGAGGGTCTGGTCTCTTTGATTCCAAGGTGACACCTTGAATGCTTCATCCTCACATGGCAGAAGAGCAGGACAGAGAACCGACTGCCACAAGCCCTTTCATAGCGGTGCAGTGCTCACGACCTAAACACCTCCCAAAAGGTCCCACCTTCCAAACACTGCTGCCCTGGGGATTAAGTTTCCAACACATGAATTTTGGAGGGGACACACTCAAACCATTGCAAGACATTTCCACAGTGATATTGGAAATCGTACAGACCCTCAGCTCTGACCTACCTAAGGGACTTGTCAGGGCCAGCTGAATGCAGGTCTATTTTGGGGCCAACAGGTCTGAAGCAGGAGTTGTAAACCCTCGTCTCCCTGTACTTCATTGCAAAAGAAAGTTGGAGAAAGTAGAAGTTAGTGGATTAGAGAGGATTTCAGGTGGCATTTTTTTCTCCCTAATCAATTGCTTCATAAAATGCATACATGATTAGAATTTCCTGCAGGAGAGAAGCGGGAGGGCGGAGAGAGAGAGAGAGAGAGAGAGAGAGAGAGAGAGAGAGGTTGAGAAACATCACCCTGTAGTCCCTGCCGCATTTCTCTGCTGCCCTCACAACAAAACTCCTGAGTGAGTGGCCTGCATCTGCTGTCTCTCTCTGTTGTGTGGCATAGGAAATCATTCCCTCTCCAGCACCGTTCGGGTGTAGAAATGGTATAATTATGTGGCTAATATAGTCAATGTGTGTTGACTACCTGGATACTTTGGTATATAAGGTTGGGTTTTCTGAGTCATCCATAGCTGATGTTGGTATTTAACAATTTAGAACAATTCTGCATTCACAGAACGCCTTTGGTCAGCCTGCCCCTGTCAGGCTTGGGGGACACAGAGGTGAAATGAATGGCTTGACTCCCTGTGCCCCAGAAGTTTCTGATTTAGGAGCTCAGGACTAGAGGGAGGCAGGCACTGGATACTGATCCGAGAATGCACTGCATAGACACTGCCTTCAGGGGATTCAGGGAGAGGCAAGGATAGAGCAGTGTCTGTGTGGGCTTCGAAACCCTTCCTCAGCAAGTCACCACATCTGACTCAATTCTGGAGTTCAGGGCCTATAGGATTGGAGTATGGACCCCCTTCGGTCTTCACAGGCCAGGGCCACCCCTTCCCAATGAGTCACAGACCTCCATATGGTTCCTAGACCCATGATCCCCACTGAGAGAGTTTTGAAAAAATCGAAGTACATACAGCACACAATTGTCAAACAAAAATTATAGGAGGCCATTGTTTTGGACTAAACTGCATTAGGCCCCAGCAGGCCAGACTAAAAATCAAAATGGAGTCAGCCATGCTCAGAAAACTGAAACTGAGTCATTATCTGGGCTGAGAAATCAGATGAGGTAACATCCACATTTCCCACACAGGTTCGCTTTCAGTGTTCAATTGGTGTGATGATGAAGTTCATGCCTTCAATCCTTATAAAACAGAGTAACCTGAAGCAAACTGGTGTTAATTAATCTGTTATTTTTCTGTTATTCTGTCCATGTCCCACCTTATAAGAAAGTAACCTTGAAATGAGCAGTGTGCTTTTTGTTCTTTGTTTCTGTTTTTTTTCAGCTCTTTCTCTGTCTATAAAATCAACCTCCTCTGCCCAGATTATGGGAACACTTTTAATTCTATTTTATAGAATGAAGCGTTGCCTGATTCTAGAATCATAAGTAAAGCCAAATGAGATCTTTATATCTGTTGTAATTTTGTCTTTTGACACAGTAACACACGTGATTTAAGCCTTCAGTTTGCAGAATTTTGATAATCATTTACAACTGTTTATACTCAAAACAAAATATGAAACATTGTCCGCCTCCAAGAAGCTCCTTTCTACCCCTTTCCAATCAGCCACCAACAACCATGCTTTATTTCTGTCTCTGTGGATTAGTTTTGATGATTCTAGATTTAGTATAAATGCAACCATAAAATATGTACCTTTGGCCGGGCGCGGTGGCTCAGGCCTGTAATCCCAGCACTTTGGGAGGCGAGGCAGGCGGATCACGAGGTCAGGAGATCGTGACCATCCTGGCGAACACGGTGAAACCCCGTCTCTACTAAAAATACAAAAAAATTAGCTGGGCGTGGTGGCGGGCGCCTGTAGTCCCAGCTTCTAGGGAGGCTGAGGCAGAATGGCGTGAACCCTGGAGGCAGTGGAGCTTGCAGTGAGCAGAGATCGCACTACTGCACTCCAGCCTGGGCGACAGAGCGAGACTCCACCAAAAAAAAAAAAAAAAAATGTACCTTTTTTGTGTGGCTTCTTAATTTTTTTTAATCTTCAAATATTTATTGAGTTCTTTTTTTAAATTTTATTTTTCCATAAGTTATTGGGGTATAGGTGGTATTTGGTTACATGAGTAAGTTCTTTAGTGGAGATTTATGAGAACCTGGTGCACTCATCACCTGAGCAGTATACACTGCACCGTATCTGTTGTCTTTTATCCCTCAGCCCCTCCCACTCTTCCCCCCAAGTCCCCAAAGTCCATTGTATCATTCTTATGCCTTTGCATCCTCATAGCTTAGCTTCCACATATCAGTGAGAATGTATGATGTTTGGTTTTTCATTCCTGAGTTACTTCACTTAGAATAATAATATCTAATCTCATCCAGGTCATTGCAAATGCTATTAATTCATTCCTTTTTATGGCTGTGTTTCTTTATCCACTTGTTGATTGATAGGCATTTGTGTTGATTCCACGATTTTGCTTTTGTGAATTGTGCTGCTATAAACCCAGGAGTGGGATTCCTGGATCAGATTCATACATTCAGGTTTTCATATTAGTAGTTCATTCCCTTTTATTAGACCATAATTCATTTAGCCATTCACCCATTGTTTTTAGGATTTTTTTTTGACTGTTATGAAGAAAATTGCTACAAACATTCAGGTACAATTCTGTTTTGTAGACACAGGCTTGTATTTCTTCAGGGGTGAATGTGCACAAGTGGGATTGCTGAGTCACAGGGCCGATGGATGTTTAGCTTGACAGAAACTAGGAACTGTGCTCTGATGTGGGGGTGCTATCCTGCACTCCTACCGGTGGGGTAGGGGAGCCCCCTCGGGCTCCGATCCTAGCAGCACTGGTGGGCAGGAGCGGGTGTCTCATCCTGGACAGTGGGCTGTCTGACCACTTGTTTGGGTGCACACCTATTTGGCACCCTATGGCCTTTCACGCCATCCTGGGTGTGCACAGCCTTCCTGCTGGGTGCATTTGGGATGTCTCAGGATGTTTATTTTACAGAGACCAGGACTCTGATGCTCACTGAGAGCCAACGCCTTCAGAGTCAGCCAGGCGAACCCAGCTCTGCCTGTGTGGCAAAATAGAAAATATATATTTGGTCTTTGTCCCTAGTTCTGGCAGAGAGCTCCTAAAACTCTTGGAATTTCCTGACAGGAGTGTTTTTTTGTTTTTCATAATGAGCGCCTTTGACTATATCCAAGTTTATTCCAAGGAGGCAACTCCTGGCAGGCCCCGAGACAGCCTCAGGATGGAGCTGTTTGCCAGAGGGACGGGTCACAGGATTAGAGGGTAGAAACTTGTAGCCTGTCTGCTGACCTTCTGGGAAAGAGGAGGATCTGGAGATGGAGTGCAGTCGCCCGTGGCTGATGATTTAATCATGATGCCTACATAACAAACCTTCAGTAAAATCTAGGAAGCAGGAGGCTAATGGAGCTTCAGAGCTGGGGGACACATAGGTGCACCCAGAGAGAGTGTGGGAGCTCTGTGCAGTGACTCCCAATCCAGCCTGCCTGGTGCCCCTCTTCCATTCATTTGTGTCTTTAGAATACGACTGTAATTATATAAGGAGTGTCCTCCTGAGTTCTGTGAGTCATTCAAGTGCATTGTTAAACCTATGGGGGAGTCATGGGTACCCCCAAATTTGTAGTCAGCCAGGCAAAAGGGTGGGTGTCCTGGGGATTGCATTTGCAGTTGGGTCTGAATGAGGACAGTCTTGTGGGATGGAGCCTCACCCTGTGGGGGCTGAGTAACTCTAGGTATTCAGTGTCAGAATGGAACTGAATTGTTGGACACGCAGCTGGTGTCAGAGAATTGGTGCTGGAAAGATGTAATGGTGTTAGGAAAACCACATGGGCTCACTCTTAGCACCCCTTCCACTGCTCATTGTTTTCTGTATGAGTTGTTTTCTGAGCTGCTCTTTGAACAACGGGACCTGCTGGCATTGGGACAGAAGAGTGGCAAGAAAGACCTTCTCTGAGGCCTGGGGCGTGTGCGATGCTCCAGTGAAAACAACAGAATCAAGGTGTGAGCAGGCATCTCCATGGATTTGCCAGACACAATTTACCAATCTTCTCAGCACAGACTCTTACAAAGACTGCATTCCTGACTATGTCACAGAGCCCAGGAGGGCAGGCAGAAAGCATAAACCGCCCGTGTGAGCAGAAGTGGCGTGGAGAAGTTGTGTAAGAACTCTTTAATGGACATGTAAATGGCATCAGTGAGGGAGACTAAATGGCAGTGGAGTGTTGCTTAGAGGCATTTTATGCGTTTTACGATGTTTTGTGCATTTGAAAATACTAACAGGAAGAGAGGGACCCTATCACAATTCTGGTCTCTCATTATTTGTACATAATAGGCATATCCATTATCGTTATTTAGACCACTTGCTAGTCTGAATTTTTCCAGAAATGATGTTTTCCCAGAATGTCTAGGACTTCCTCTTTCATTCTGAGTTGTTGAGCTTGGAGTCTGCTGCAGGTTAGAGTCTGAAGCCAACTTTGTCACGAGTTGTCTCAGCCAGAACACTGACCTGCTCAGGATCACCTGCCCAGGAAAGCAGCTGGGGAATTCCTGGGCATTGAGACCACATGGAAACGGGAGCATCTATTGCTAGAGAACTGTGCGGTGTGGGACAGTCAGTCAGATTTTTGAAAGAAGCTGCTGCACACATTGTCTGTTTCACCACTCACTGGCAGGTGGAAAGCTGAGCCTGGAGAGGTAAAGTTGTTGGCTGGCCACAGGCAGGAGAGGGGGAACCTACTCCCTTAGGCCTTTGTTACTGTGCTGGGTGAAGGCTGTGGAGAAACCTTGCCTCTAGAAAGAGAGGAGAGGAAGAGAGCAGTGATGCCTTAGGAAAAGAAAAAACTGCATTGACTGTGGGCCGGCACCATTCAGAGCTTGATGGCAGTCACGGCCCTGAGGGTCAAGGGCATGGAGCCTGGGTCTGTGAAGTGAGATCTCTAAGGTCAGAGGTGAAGCGAGGGGGCATGTGCAGTGTGAACTGGGGGCTCTGACTGCAAGTGCTGTCCACCATCAGATCCAGGTTGCTGGGCATACTCTCATTGTCCAGATGACCACTGGATTCGGGGGTCCTTTCCGGTGCCAGTGTTCCAGTGTTTGTCAGCAGCTCTGGTTTATGTTCGTCCCTTGTCACCAAAGGCCACTTCCCCTTTGCCCTTGTGGGGGATGTGAAGGGTGGCCCTGAATCATGCACTTCTACTTCCTCTGGACTTTGCTGGGGCTCTGAAAAGGGGTGAACACCAAACACTGCTGTTTTGGGCTGATGGCGTTCAATCTGACCTTCTGTGCACCTGGAGTGTGGGCAGCTCATCTTGGTCTCACCGATGGCACTGTTTTCCACTGACTGAAGGAGCAGGTGATGCTCTGTTTTGATGCATGTTCTGTGCCTTCTGCAGATTCTCCTGGTCACACTTGGGCCTGGGAGTTGTGTGGTCACCCAGATAGGGCATGTCTCAGCCTGCCAGCCGTGGAAGGAAACATCCCCAGCCCATTGGTGGGTCCTTGCCACATCCTGTGACCTTCTGGGTCCCAGGACCCAGAGCACACCTGTCTCTCACAAGACTTTCCTCAGCTGGGATTTAAGTCTGAATTTCTGAAGAGGAAAGGAGCAGGTCCACGAGGACTCAGAGGCTATAGCAAGTGTCCAGTGAAGCTGTCACATGTGATTAAGAAGAGACAGAATCCTGTCCCAGGTTCCGGGATGGATGGGTCTGGCTGCTCAAGGCAACTATGCTGAGTAAAATGATATGACAATGATCCATGTCTTGAAACTTCAGCTTCCTCCTCTTCATCCTGGAGCCTCCACCCTGTTCTGAAGCTATCCCTTCTATCCTAAGGCCTGCTTTGCCTTCAGAACCTGTGGTCTGTTCGGCCTCCCAGTTCCTCATTCCCCCAGATGGAGGTGTGAGGGAGGGGCTCTTCCCACCTTCTGCAGACAGGCAGAATGAGGCTCGAGCATCTGTTGCTTGGCTTTGAGGACACAGGGGAGGTGGGGAGCCTGGCTGCAGCCAGGTCTTTAGATCGCGGATCTGGGCTTTCTGCCCACCTCACCATGACTCCTCATCCAGCCTCATCCCTGATTTCCCCATTAGACACCTGCTCTCTACCAGGAGACCAAGCAGGAAGGTCTCCTTAGCACCCTTGGGAAATCTGCTGTTCTTGGGGTACGATTGGGCTTATTTCCAGAACGACACCATCCCCCACCTCCTGATGTCCTCACCCAGGTGTCCCACCGGTATGTCTGTCCTTCCTTGCCTGAAAGCGACCCCACCATCATCTCCCCCATCAACAGCTCTTCCCTTTGCTGGACTCCCACCTCTAACACAACACCCTGATCAGAGCCTGCAGCTGAGCTTATCCACACACCTGTCTTCCAGTGGCTCCTCCTTCCTCCCAGCTCTCATCCCTCCCTTCTCTTCACTCTTGCCACTCCTCAGGCACTGATCGTTTCTTACCATGACCATTGAAACTATCTTGGACGGGTCCCCTGCTGTGGTGTCCCTGCTCCATGTGGCCCTGGGTGCCTTGTCCTCTCTCACTCACAGTCTTAGGAACCTATTCTGATAACGTGAGCGACAGGAGTACACCAGAGTGTGTGAGTTTGCCGGTGGATTTGCAGAGGGCTGGCGAGCCAGGCCTGGAGCTGACAGGCAGTGAGGGGCTCCCTGGAAAAGACGAACCCATCTGCCCAACTTTGCTGTGTCACACCAGGTGTCCACTAGAGTTGCCAACTGCACGACAGTGTCCAGAGGTAAAGAGGCAGAGCCTGCCCCAGGGCATAACCTCCCAGAATCCAGGGCGAAGGATTTGAGAGGAGAACCAGGCAGTGGGCAGGGTCTTTGTGAGTAAAATGCAGTCAGAGCTAGGAAGGTCATCTCCTGAGCAAGTGTTCAACTGGGAGGGGGAAGGTGGGGGAGGTAAGATAAATAAAAAAGGAAGGAAGGAAAAGAGAGGGAGGGAGGAAAGAAAGAAGGGAATAGAATGTAGAAAAGGGGAGACTTTAGATTTGAGGTCGTGGCTAGACCTCAGGAAACCCAGCAGGCATGAGAAGGTCTGAAGTGGAGGGTGGAAGGTGGTTCTGGGTGGGAGGTGGTCCTAGGGAAGTCCCTTGAGCTGGACAGAGCAGCCCTGGAAGCTTCATGTGGGGAATTTGAGGGCTCGGGTGTGGATGGGGAAAGATTCTCTAAGGGTGCCCCCTGGAGCCACCCTGGGCATGAGGAGTGGGGGGAATGAGGCAGAACTGTCCCAGGTGCCCACAGGGCAGCAGCGTCCCCGGGACACCCTCAGAGATGAGGGAGTGACAGGGATGAGAGAGGATGCAAACAGCTGAGCCTGTGGAGAGCCGGCTTGTTCCAGGCGGTGTTTGCTGCCTTCGCCTTGCCAATGAGGACAGTCGGACACAGGTAGAAAGAGGCTCCACCAGCAGCACCCAGCGAGTGCCCAGCATCCCTGGGATTCGAGAGCAGGCCTGTCTGATTCTGTAGGGAGAAGAAAATCTTTTTCCTCTACCCCTCTAGGTTCTCTGGCTGGGGCTCTAAAAGAGACTGACAGAGGCAGATCAACAAGAGAAAAACAGACACGAGTTTATTACCACGTGCATCACGCACACCCGTGGGAAAGTCCGCAGTGAGTAACTCCAAGGGGCCGCCAGAGCTCGAGTTTTCGTAGCACCTCACAAGAGAATGCTTGTTTACAGGAGTGACAAGACAGAGGAGAAGGGCTTGAGTTTCTGGGGAGGCGCAGAGCGGGAAGGCCACCCTATGGGGAGCTGAGGGAAGGGAAGGGCTTCAGCAGGACCAGGACGTCCTGTACAGGTTCCTATGGTGCCCTCTCCAGGTTGAGGAGGAGCTCGGGTTGTGTCTGGTGATTAACTCCATCCTTCCCGGTAGAGAGGGGCGGGAGCACACCTTGACAAATTTGTGTCCTGCTTTTTGGTAAATAGGGGAGGGCGGAGAGCTTCTCTTGTATCTGCTTCTTCTCAACTGCCGATAGCTCCACTCAATCCTTATGCCAAAGTGGCAGATTTTGGGGTGGCATGTTCCGCTCCCCTTCACTTTCAAAGCACTTTGCTTTCTTTCAAACTGCATATGCTGTCTGCCTGAATACCCGCGCGGGGCTTCACCCACATGTGCGCATGCGCACTGGCAGAGCGCCGCTGCGTCACGGGGACTTTTCCTCTCTGGCTGCTCCAACGCCTTATCTCTGCCATTGGGTGGTGAGAACGCAGGCCTCCCCTCTACCTCCAAGCGGTCTTTTTCCCTCCCCAGGCTACCCCTTCCAGGTTCCACGCCTTCCCAGCTGTTGACTGCAGGAATGGGTCCTTGACCTGGCTGAGAGGCATGGCCACAAGGGTTTGTTCTGTGTTCCAGCACTGCCTTTAACTCAAACCTTGCTGTGCAGTATCTAATTTTTGCTTTCTAGCACACTTTAAAAAAAAATTAAAATTAAAAAGATTGATACATATTTGTACATATCTATGAGATACACGTGAAATTTTGTTGCATGCATGTAACATGTAATGTTCAGGTCAGGATATTGGAGTGTCCATCACCTAGAGCATTTATCATTTCTCTGTGTTAGGAACATTAAAAGTCCTCTCTTAGCTATTTTGAAATACACAGGCCGGGTGTACTGATTCATGCCCATAATCCCAGCACTTTGGGAGGCCGAGGCAGGCGGATTGCCTGAGGTCAGGAGTTCGAGACCAGCCTGGCTAACATGGTGAAACCCCATCTCTACTAAAAAATGATAATAATAATAAAAATGAACCATGCATTGTGGCTCACACCTGTGGTCCCAGCAACTGGGGAGGCTGAGGCAGGAGAATTGCTTTGGCCTGGGAGGCGGAGGTTGCAGTGAGCCAAGATTGCACCACTGTACTCCAGCCTGGGAGAAAGAGTGAGACTCCATCTCAAGAAAAAGAAAGAAAGAAAGAAAGAAAAAGAAAAGAAAGAAAGAAAGAAAGAAAGAAAGAAAGAAAGAAAGAAAGAAAGAAAAAGAAACAATACATTGTCATTAACTATAGTCACTCTACGCCACTGTCTTTCCTTTCATCTCCTTTCCAGGCCTGCCTTCATTTGTCCCACTTTCCAGTACTCCACCTGGATAGCCTATAACCATCTAGGAGATAAGGCACCCGGATCACAAACCACAGGACTCGGAATTCTCTGCTTGTCTCCTAATTAGAAGCCATTGAAGAGTCAGTGGACTGAATACAAATTAGCCATTAGATCAACGGAAAATGTCAAGTTTAGATGAATCTGAGTTCTCATTTAGATATTTTCTGGCTGTTGATCCAGCGCCACAAGTAAACACGCATTTGAAAGTTATCCTGTTACTTTGATAAAATAATTTGGTCTCTTACAAATGATAATTCAGCTCTCAATGTGGCTTAGGTGAACACAGTTTTGGATTTCTGCAAGTAAGATATATGAGCACAGTGTGTATTATTTTTACAACAGATATCCATAATAGTTATAGTAACAAAGCCGTCTTTCTATATTTCTTTAAAGTTTGCTTTTTCCTTTTAAACTCCGTCCCAGGAATTTAGGCTGTAATTCAGGGACTTGTAGAACCTCACAGTGAGAGAAGTGAAGTCCTGTCTGCTCAGACTTACTGTCGTTTTGATTAATGAGAATTGCTAGCTTTTCCTTACTTTTGGAAGGAGCCTGGGAAATGTAAACTTCCCACCTGTCCTTGAAGGAGAAAGGAATCTGGACTGGATACAAGGAAGCTGGTGAGGAGCATTTCTCTTGCAGTCCCTGCTCGGTGCAGGGTGCTGGAGCCCTGGAGACTGAAGGCAGGGGTAGAACCCCTGACAGTCGTACACCTGCCAGCCCTGCTGGAGTGGGCGATTAGGACAGAAGTCTTTCCACTGAGAAGGGGACTGTGCACTGTTGTGGATTGAGCTGATAGGTACCGAGCTTTGGGACACTGTGCTGCTGGAGCAGGGTAGGGGACACAGGGGGAGTGAAAGGAACCAGCCCCCTCAGCAGGCCTGGAAAGCCGAGGGGGCCCCAGACCCGGTAGGATGTTGCTCTGCTGGCCCATACTGTAGCAGTGACGTGGCTTGGTAGACCTGAGATGCCATTGTGTTTTTATACTTATCACATTTCATGCGTGGTCTGCCCAGTGTGTGAGGTTAGTTCTGCCCGTTGATTCTCTTCCTTTTGTTTCATGGTACCCTTACTGTAAGGGGAGTGACCAGAACTGGCCACACAGTGGGCATCTTCTAGGCACTGTCCTGGCACTGGTTCCCCTGTGCAGGTCAGGCCTTGGCCCACCACCTGTGGCTTCCATGTCCTCCTTCCTGGACCCTCATGCACCCCTGCCCTGGTAACCATGTTGCCTTCACACCCATGAGCCCTGCTGGGGTGCCCTTGTCAGGCACAGTGAGAAACACAAGGGCGACCTGTAGACGAGGGCTAACATGGGTGGATTGAGGCCCAGAACTGATGTATAGACACGTCAGAAATACACGCGTGTGAGAGGGGAGAGTAATGCCTTCAGGTAATGAGAAGAACCTCATTCACTGGCGAGTAGGGAGGAAGGTGCTGGCAAGAGCCTGGTATGGAGCTCAGACTAGAGGTGGACCAGCCTTGTCTTTAGAGCTGTATGAAAGCTCGAAAGCTGCCCCCCCACTCCAACTCATTCACCCAGTCACAAAGATAGGTGACACATCATCAGATGGCTTCTGTTTCCCGCTGACAGTCTAGGAACACAGATGGGCCCATTCTCCTTAGCACCATTCTCTCCACCACCAACACTTACTGGTCGCCCCTGGACACTGGAGGAGCTGAACTGGAAAGGCAGGACCATTCTCTGCCCTCAAGATGGGGCTGTGTCTAGCTAAGTGAGATGTGTGTGTGTGTGTGTGTGTGTGTGTGTGTACACATATATGTTAAAGACAACCATATTTATTTGTGTATATGGGACTATGCCTCTGCATAAATACTGCCATATGCAGGCTCTGAGGTCAAAGTTCATCCTTACCTCAGCTAGACAGGAGGATCCAGCATTTTCTAATTAATAAAATACCTCACAGCTTTCCTTATCCTGCTGTAATTGGACATGGAATTCTTTTGGTTACTCTGCTTAGGAAAAGTAGCCTCTGCATTCAATGTCCAGCTTTGCAGGGGAGCAAAGCCTATGCTTTGCTTAACACATAGAATGGACTTGCATTAACATGAGAAAGCATTTCGAAAATGCTGGAGTCTGTAGAGATGCTGGGGATTGTTTTCATGATCATTACTGTGTATGTATGTATGCCTGAAGCTTCATCCTAAAATGTGCTGACTCTTAATTTAAGTATATGCAACCCGAAGTTATCTAGGCCTGTCAGCCTCAGCCTTAAGCTCTAGTCTTAGCATTGTGATGCATCAAGATAAATATAATTTCTACTCCAAAAGTGTTTTAAGATAACATAAGACTTTAATTAAGTCTTTGGAGGGCTGGAATATCGGGGGGCGCAACACACAGCAGAAGATTTCCAAAAATCCTTACACATGTATACTGCTGTCCTTGTCAGCATGGCCTTCTCCTCACCCTTTCATGGGCCACGGTCCTTCTTCTGGCCTCCCCTAAAAGCTCTGGCAGGCCCTCTTTCATGACCACTTCCCACCTACCTCTTCTTATAGCTCTCCTGGTCCCCTGAAGTGACGCCTTAGCACAGGGTGAGCCTCCTTGGCATCCTGGAACACCACAAACAATTAAGGACCAGGCTTCCACTGATGGTGAGGTGGGGAAAGGTGCTGAGTACTTTATGCCATATTGTTGCCTTTGTGACATAACTCTAAAAGCCACTCAAGTTGGGTCTAAAGTCTCCTTTGATCTGCATGAACTGTAGGTATTAACAGTGAGGGAAGCTGCACCTTAATAACTCTTGGTGAGGGGTCGCCTGTGGAGTCCCCACAGGGATGGGAATTTAGCCTCACTTACTGATGAGGAACCGAAGAGTCCGAGGGGCTATTTGACTTGCCCAAATCACAGAGCTCCTGAGGGGGCAGAGCCTGGTGTTAAACTCAGTTCTTCTGGCTTCAAGTTGAAGATCGTGTCCACTAACTCCCAGAGCAGGAAGTGAGTCTCAACTCTGACCTTTGGGTTGTGTGTGCTACACTACACCAGGAATCACAGCTTCATAGGGAATAGACGTAGATTTGTTTCGTTGCACAAACTGGTGGCATTTCTACCAGTCACAGTGACTGAGAGCTAAGCAGTGCTTTGGGACTCCAACCAGGTGACCGTCATCTCACTTGTGCCACCTAAGCCCACCCAGGGGAACACTCCCATCCAGCTATCCCAGTCAGGGCTGCATTGAAACAAACCACTGGTTCCTCCAGGACCCAAAGCCGCTTTTCTGGATGGAATGTAAACCATTCTTGCCTGGGGCCCTGCCAAGCCTTGGCAGGATTCAATGTGACATTCAGTTCCAGATTAATCCAAGTTGGAACCTTCAGTTTTGCTGAAGGTTTAGAGACCTTCGATTTATTTATCTTCTGAAACCCTGAAACAGCTTTAATAACATAGCTTTGGATTTCTGCAAGTAAGATGTATGGGCTCAATGAGTATTATTTTTACAACAGATATCCATAATCGTTACAGTAACAAAGGCACCTTCCTATATTTCTTTAAAGTTTGTTTCTTTCCTTTAAGCTTTGTCCCAGGAATGGGGTCTGTAATTCAGGGACTTGTAGAAGTTCACAGCGTGAGAGAAATGAAGTGTCCAATCTGCAATCTGAATCTTCCCTATGAAATTTCCACCCAGTGCCCTCTGGCACAGATTCCCGCACCCACAGTCCTGCCTTACAGGCAGACCATTTCCTCTCTGACGGTACTACCTGTCTGAATGTTCTGCATCGAACTGAGTCAAGATACGTAAACCATGGGTAGAAGAATTCTCAGGTCTGGAGGGAGCACAAGCAAACTATCCCATTTTATGGACATGAAAACTGAGGCCTGAGGGAGAGATGCATCAGAAATCAGGAGATCTGGCTCTGATCAGCTGTACAAACTGAGAACTGTGACCTTGTCCAACCAGGGTGGCCCAACTCCTAATTCTGTGAGTGACATGTCTCTGTTACTTTGGAATATTGATTGAAGGTATGTGATTACAACTTTTTATTATAATCCTCTGAGACAACTTTGTATTATAATCCTAAGAGAAGCTAAGGACTGGGTGGATATTTTCCTGGGTTAAAAGTAAAGTTTTTCTTGTTGAAAACTTAGGTGTTCAGAAATTTTTCAAATTGTTTTTATTATATATAAACTGTAGATTAGAAACGTATTGTATGATGATTGTTCATAATGCTTCAGTGTAATCACTTCAGCAATGTAGCAATGACACCATTCAGGGGCGTTTTCGAAGTGTGGGCCTGGGCCAGCACCATCGGTATCTCAGGAAACTCTCACAGGCACAGCCCTGCTCTATTGGGTCAGAAGCTCTGGGGCTGGGGCCCAGCAATCCATGCTTTAACCAGCCCATCAGAGACTTCCTATTCATGCTAAAGTCTGAGATACACCGTTACGGAATGTTGTCTTCCTGATCTTGATAGTGTGATGATTAATTTTATGTGTCAATGTGGCTGGGATATACTGCCAGTTGATTGGTCAAACACTAGTCTAGAGGCTGCTGTGAAGGTATTTTTTTTTTTTTTTTTTTTGAGACGGAGTCTTGCTCTGTTGCCCAGGCTGGAGTGCGGTGGCGAGATCTTCACTCACTGCAAGCTCCGCCTCCCAGGTTCATGCCATTCTCCTGCCTCAGCCTCCCGGGTAGCTGGGGCTATTGGCCCCCGATACCATGCCCGGCTAATTTTTTGTATTTTCAGTAGAGACGGGGTTTCACCATGTTAGCCAGGATGGTCTCGATCTCCTGACCTCGTGATTCGCACACCTCAACCTCCCAAAGTGCTGGGATTACAGGTGTGAACCACCGCGCCCGGCCGAAGGTATTTTTTAAACATTTAAATCAGACTTTGAGAGAAGCAGATTACCCTTCAGCATGTGGGCAGGCCTCATCTGATCAGCTGAAGGCATTAAGAGAAATGACCGAGGTCCCTTGGGGAGGAAGGAATTCTGCCTCCAGACTGTCCTGGAACTCAGGACTGCAACATTAACTCCTGCCAGCATTTCTAGCCTTTCAGCTTACTTTGAAAATTGTCAGCCCTCACAGTTGTGTGAGCCAATTCCTAATCTCTTCTCATATGTATATATCCTATGGCTGTGTTTTTCTGGAGAACTCTGATAAATACAAATGGCATTAGAATCCAATCTCTGCAATTTCTCATTTAGCCCAAGCTCAGCTGCACAATCCTTCTCAGTGCTAGACTCCAGACAACTGCTTTTAATAGACAGGAGCCAGCATAGGCATGCCACTTAATAGCTATCCAGGACTTAAGATGGTAACTAGGAGCCTAAAAATTAGTAGGTATACCTGATTTGGCAGAAACCATTTGATTTTAGGCTATTCTTTCGAAAATTCTTTGTTGAAAAAAGTCTAGATCTCAGTGGGCAGTTAAAAAATGGGTGGATCTGAATTTGAATCCCTGCTCTAACTTATTCTCTAAGTGGCCTCAGGCAAGTCACTTAACCTATGTGATCAATATTTTCTTCATCAATGAAGCAAGCCGGGAGTGGTAGCTCACACCTGCAACCCCAATGCTTTGGGAGGTTGAGGTGGGAAGATGGCTTGAGGCCAGGGGTTCAAAACCAGCCTGAGCAAGATGGTGAAACCCCTATCTCTACAAAAAATAGAAAAAAAAATTGTTGGGCATGGTGGCGTACACCTGTGGTCCCAGCTACTCAGGAGGATGAGGTGGGAGGATCGCTTGAGCCCAGGAGGTTGAGGCTGCAGGGAGCTATGATTGCACCACTGCACTCCATCCTGAGCAACAGAATGAGACCCTGTCTTTAAAAGAAAAAAAAATGACCAAAGTTACTAAGGCTTTCCTTGTGTGGCTTCAATAAAGCTTCTAGGTAGCACATCTCAGGTGCCAATTTATGTCAGGCTTATTGTAGGTGCTCAGTGAATAATAGTTATTATGGTTTCAGCTTGTCATTCTCCAAACTGCAGGTATGCCAGAAAGATATTACTGTTAACTGGGAGTCCTAGGTAACTGTTCTCTCTGGTGAATCTGTGATTTACTGTAACACAGTAGAGATAACATGTTTAATTGTAATCAATATAGCGACATTATTTGAGCAATGCACTAGGCACTGACTGGGGAGGGATGTGTCTTGAGAATGTGGGAGCCACAGCATCAGCCCTTAGTGATGAGCAATACCAAGGCTATGAGGAAGGCTGTCAACGATGCACCCATATTTCATCATAGAAAGAAGCTAGGCAAGCCACGGGCTCTGGAAATTTCTATTAAAACAATATAGTCTTTCAAGGGGGGACGTGGGGTGCACAATCTATTGGAGATGTTATTTGTCCTACATAATTCTAGGGACGTGAATGATGTAGGGAAACAATGTTATCAAACAACACGATTTTCTGTTTCAACTGAGAGGAAGGGTGGCCTATTCAAATAAGCCCAGATTAGTGTGTGAACATAGCTAAAAGGATCAGCATTTTCCTGTTAGTTGAACACTCACAGTGCATTCAATTGTATTTTAATGAACTTGAAAAACTGAATTCAACAGGAAAAGTTTTGGAAGACTAAGAGGCAAAGCTTAATGATGAAGATATTAGAAAAGTTATATAAACTAATAACTACTAAGAAAAGTAAGGTGTTATTCAAAGATTTCCCCTCCTCAAAGCCCCAAGCCCGGATGGGTTATAGATGAATCTTACTAAACTCCAGGAATGGTTAATTGCTAATCTTTATAAGTGGTTCCATAAGATAGGAAAAGAGAAAGTTGTGTAGCTCATTTTATGAATCTAATGTGATTTATTTATAAGTCAAGTATCAGATAAGAACAATAAATATAAAGAGAAGTGGACTTCAATTGATTAGTATATCAACATTGAAGAAAAAAACTGAACCTTGTCTAAATGAATCAAGTCTTTTGTTAAGAAAATATTATAATTAAGTAGGGTGCCACCTAGGAATACAAGGGTGACTCATCGTTGGAAAAATTGTCATAAAATCTTTTGTTAAAAATATTGCCATATTAAAAGACTACTGAAGAAAAATTACATGGCAATTAAAATTAATACAGAACTAGTACTTTATGAAATTCAACAACTTTTATGATTAAAAAAGCATAGAAAGCTAGGAACAGGAAGAAATTTCCTTAGTTTGGCAAAAGTTATATTAAAAAAACCCACCACAAACCTAATATTTAATGGAGAAACATAAGACCCATTTCTTCTGGAATTACAAACAAAATAAGGGTGTCCAATGCTATGGTCTGAATGTCTGAGGCCTCCCCAGATTCATATGTTGAAAATTTCAGGATAATGGTATTAAAAGGTGGGGCCTTTGGAAGGTGATTAGGTCATGGGGGCAGAACCCTCAAGAATGGGGTTAGGGCCCTTATAAAAGGGCCCTGAGGGAGACCCCCTCATCCCTTCTACTGTGTGAGGACACAGTGAGACTATGTGCAGAAAGCATGCCCTCACCAGACACCAAATCTTTTAGCGTCTTGTTGGAATTCCCAGCCTCCAGAACTGTGAACAATAAATTTCTGTTGTTTATAAGGCACTCAGTTTAGGGTATTTTTTATAGCAGCCCAAATGGACTAAGGCACCCATTCTCACTGTTTCTGTTTGGCACAGTGTTTCAGGTTCAGGTCAATGTTGTAAAGAGAGAGAGAAAAAAAACTGTAAGAGTTGGCATGAGAGAGAGATTCTAGCTGCTCTATTGAGGACCAGTGAGGGGCAGGGGTGAAGGCGGGGGGATGGGACAAGACACTCAATCACTCCTGCTTGAGCCGGGGCTGTAGCTACAGGTGGTGAGAAGTGGTTGGATTTTGGATAAAGTTTGAAGATATACTTGACAAATTTGTCAAAGTATTTGGAAGTGGGTAATGAGAAAAAGAGAGGGACCAAGGGTAATTCTGTGTTTTTATGTTTGTTTGTTTTGTTGTGTGTGTGCTATTTTTAACTCGAGCAGTCGGAATTACTAAGATGGGGAGATAATGGGAAGCATAGTTTGTGGGAATTTTGAAAACGCCAAGTTTGAGATCTCTACTAGATATTTAAGTGGCAATGCCACGAGTTAGAGAGGACTCTAGCGTTCAGGGAGGAGGTCTGAGCTACAGGGAGACATTTGAGGGTGGTCAGTGTAGAGATGAGATTCAGAGCTATGAAATCCAGTGAGCTCACCAAAGGAGGTGACTTAGAGAAAAGAAGTCTGAGTTTTAGGGCGCTGCCAGTTGAGAGGTTGAGGCAATGTTGAGGGAAGGAGAAAGACCAGGAAAGTATGAGGAAAACTACAGGCACACAGTGTCCCAAAGGTCAGGTGGAGAAAGCTTCTGTAGAGAAAACGCTCAGTGATGACAGTAAATGAGAGTCTGAACATGTGACAAAAGGGAGTGAATCCTCTCCTTCCCTTCCTCCCTTTCTACCTCCTTCCTTCCTTCCACAAGGTTGTAAATTCCTCTGTCCCTCCCTCTCCGTCCTCCCTGCATCTCCTTCTCTTCTCCCTCTCTCCCTTCCTTCCTTCCTGTCTTCCTTCCTTGTGAATGCTTACAGCTTTATTGAGGTATAAACAAAATAAATTGCACATGTTTAAAGTGCACAATCTAAGTTCTGACATATGTCTACAGCTATGAAATCACCACCACAGTCACTATAGTGGCCTTATCCATCACCCCACACATTGCCTCCTGTCCCTTGTAATCCTTCATTCTGCCCTCCCCATCGCCTCTCTGCACGTGGGGAACCTCTCCACAAAATACCTGCTTTCCATCAGTATAGCTTAATCTGCTTGAATTTTATATAAATCGCATCTAACAAAAACCCCTTTTTGTCTAACTACTTTCAGTCAGCACAATGATTATGAGTTTTATCCATTTTGTTGCTTGTATCGATGGTTCATTCCTCTTTACTGCTGAGTAGCATTCCACTGAATGAATCACCACATTAGCTTATCACAAATAGTTCCTCCTATATATTCTTATAGAACATTCATTGTTTTATTTTGAGTGAATTTTGGTAGGTGCTGCAAAATATGAATTTAATTCATTTTGATTCATATGGATATCAAATTGTTTCCATTTGATAGACTGGAATAGACTATCTTTCCCACGTTGAATTACCTTTGCACGTTTGTCAAATCTCAGTTGTTCTTATGTGTTCATGCTATGTGTAAGGTGTAGCTCTTCTTATTTAGGGACATCTGACTTTCAGAATCACTTTGTCAGTTTCTACAAACCCCCCTACTCCCTGCTTTGGGGGCTTATATGGGGACTGATCATTTCTTTTTACTGCTGAGTGGCATTTCATTGAATGAATCGGCTCAGTAAGCTTCTCACAAATAGTTCTCTCTATATTTTCTTCTGGAAGTTTAATTTATTTTTTCATTTTGGGGGCAAATTGACATATTAGTGGTATTAGACATTCAAGTGGAGATGCCAAGAGGTAGACAGTAATCTAGGGTGCAGGGAGGAGGTCTTTTGATCTTTAGATAAATTTGAGGGTAAATTGACATCTTAGTGGTATTATATTTTCTGATCCATGAATGCAATGTATCTTCCATTTTTTGAGCTCTTTAAATTTTTTTTCTGAGCAATGTTTTATAGTTTTTAGTGTACAGTTCATTCATATCATTTGTTAAATGTATCCCTAAGTATTTCATATTTTTGATGCCATTTTAAATGATACTGGATTTAAATTTTAATTTCTGATTGTCATTGCTAGTGAAAATATAAAACAATTGGTTTTTGTATGTTGATCCTCTATCCTGCAACCTATTAAACTCACTTATTAATTCCAGTATCTTTTTGTGTAGGCCCCAATGAATTTTAAGTACAGAAAATCATGTTATCTACGAATAAAGACAGTTTTATTTCTCCCTTCTAATCTCAATGACTTTTATTTCTTTCTCTTGCTGTATTGCATTTGCTAGAAAATGTTGAAAAATGTTGAAAAGAAGTTGTAAGAGTACATAGTTTTATCTTGTTCTTCATCTTAGGGGAAAAGCATTCAGTCTTTCAGTATTAATCATAATGTGAACAGAAGGTTTTGTAGAGGCCGTGTATCAGGTTGAGGAAGCTCCTTCTACTCCTAGTTTGTTGAGAGAGTTTATATCCAGAATGGATGTTAGATTTTTGAAAATGCTTTTACTATGTCTATTGTGACACTTATGTGGTTTTTCTTTTTTAATTTCAAAATATGCTGAATCACATTAATTGATTTTCAAATTATAAATCAACCTTGCATTGCTGGCAGGTAACCCATTTGGCCATGATCTTTCATATACTGTTGGATTTGATTTCATTTGCTGAAATTTTGTTTAAAGTGTATTTTAGTATAAAGTATATATATAGAAGCTGGGTCGGTGGCTCACACCTTAATCCTAGCACTTTGGGAGGCCAAGATGGGCAGATCACTTGAGGTCAGGAGTTTGAGACCAGTCTGGCCAACGTAGTGAAATCCTGTCTCTACTAAAAACACAAAAATTAGCTGGGCATGGTGGCGTGCCTGTAATCCCAGCTACTCGGCAGGCTGAGGCAACTGAATCGCTTGAACCCAGGAGGCAGAGGTTGCAGTGAGTTGAGATCATACCATTGCACTCCAGCCTGGGGGACAAGAGTGAAACTCTGTCTCAAATAAAATAAGATAAGATAAAATAAGATAAAATACAGTGTGTGTGTGTGTGTGTGTGTGTGTGTATATATATATACGTGTGTGTATATATATATATACGTGTATATATATACACACACACACACACACAAAATTTGCTTTCATGTTCATCGAGATGTCTTTGGTCATGGTACCAGGGTAAAACAATTTGATAAGTATTCTGTCTTACGATTTTCCGAGAGTGTGTATGGAATTGATATTTATTCTTCCTAAGTTGGATAATAAAGTTATCTGGGCCTGGAGGTTTCTGTGTAGGAAGGTTTTAAAGTACAAATTGAATGTAAAAAATAGACATAAGGCTAATTCAGATTATCTGTTTACTCTTGAGTAAGTGCCGATAGTGTCTTTCAAGGAATTTGTCTATTGTATTTAATTTGTCATATATATTGGTCTTAAGTTTATCATAATATTCTCTTAATGTTCTTTTTAACATCTGTAGAATCTATAGTGATAGATACCACAATTCCCATTCCTGATGTTAGTAATTTGAGTCTTTTCTCTTTTTTAGGGGGATCAACCTGACCAGGAGTTTATCAATTTTATTGATCTTCTAAAAACAAAGAACTCCAGCTTTTAATTTCATTGATTTGTCCCTTTTGTTTTTCTCCTTTCTATTCCACTGATTTATGATATCATCTTTCTTTCTCTCTTTCTCTCTCTCTTTCTCTTCCTTTCCTGCTCTGTTCTTTCTCTCTTTCTCTTCCTTTCCTGCTGTGATCTTTCTTTCTCTCTCTTTCTCTCTCCTTTTCCCTTTCCCTTTCCTTTCTTCTTTCTTTCTTGAGACAGAGTCTCTGTCACCCAGGCTGGAGTGCAGTGGCGTGATCTTTGCTCACTGCAGCTTCCACCTCTCGGGCTTAAGCTATTCTCCTGCCTCAGCCTCCCGAGTAGCTGGGATTATAGGTGTGTGCCACCAGGCCCAGCTAAATTTTGTATTTTTAGTAGAGACAGGGTTTTACCATGTTGGCCAGGGTGGTGTCGAACCTCTGACCTCAAGTAGTCTGCCCACCTCGGCCTCCCAAAGTGCTGGGATTACAGGTGTGAGCCGCTACGCCTGGACTATGCTCTGAATTTTCTTGTTTCCTTTCTTCTTACTTTGGGTTTAATTCGCTCTTAAGGCAGAAGGTGAGATTTGAGATCCCTCTTCCTTTTTAACCTAGTGTAGTGCTATCATTTTCCCTTTAAGTATTGCTTTAGCCAAATCCCACCCATTTTGACAGGTTGTGTCCTGGCACTTCATCCACTGATTGCATTTTCTCTTCATTATGGGTAATTTTTTTTCTCCTTCACCTCATGCATGGTCATTTTTACTGGTTGGCAGACATTGTCACCTTTTTCTTGTGTGCTGGATATCTTTGTTTTCCTGTATATATTTTTGGGCTTTGTTCCGGGATACGGTTAAGTTACTTTGTAATAGTCTGATCCTTTCCGGTCCTGCCTTTGACGTTTCTCAGATGGGGTTAGAGCTGCGTTTAGTAATAACTGCTCCCACCCCTGAAGCAGGGCTGTCCTGTGCCTCCTTAGTGGTGAGCCTGCAGTCCGGCTGATGCAGGAGGCGCTGTTCCTGCCCTGTGCGAACACCGGCTGATCGTCCCTCCAGCCCCATGGGGATCTTTCTGGGCCTCTGGCAGCTTCCTCGCCTGCGCGTGCTGAGCGGCCCTGCTGCACCCAGGCCTCAGCCTTTGCGAATCACTGGAGTTGTGTCTGTACAGCCCCTTCTTCTTCCAGGGACGCCGTGCCTGTCCTGAGGACTCGGCTTAGTCCCTCAACTTGTGAGGTTGAGCTCATGGGGTCAAGCGCTGCCGGGGTCCCCACACTCCCTGTGTGTGGCTGGGAAACTTTCTGGGCATTGGGGGTCACTGCCCTCTGCATCGGGTGTGCTGGGCTTTGAAAACGGTTGTCTCTATAGCTTTGTCGGTTTCCTCCCGCTTCTTTCAGGTGGGAGAATAACTCTGGTCCCGGTTATCCATTTTGGCCATGTCAACCTCACTGCAATGTAACAGGTAGGGACTGTTCTTCCCCCTACGTGACACAGGAGAACTCTTCTGCAGGCTGTTTTCAGTGACTTCCCAGGGCCTCCCTCTGGGAGGCGGCGGTGTAGTTGGAGTCGGCTTGCGCAGAGCGCTCTGGTTCTGGGCTCCCGCGCGGCGTCCGCCAGGGGGCAGCAGAGACCCGGGATCGTTTGCACAACGCCCGGCTGGCTTTGCACTCGGAGGGAGCCTCGTTCTCGGCATCCGTGTTTTCGCTCCCATCCTGTCACTGCTTTTGTCTCCACTCCTGGTGACTGCTTAGTTCTAGGCTTGGTTGCCGCACAACTTTGCGTCTTGGACGCAGGGCCGAGACGCGTCTGGATGCTTTGTGAGGAGTCAGCCCAGCGCAGCAGTCACGGGGCTCATAGGATCCAGTATGTTTGCTCCGGACTCGCCTCCTTGGTCTTGGCTCCGCCTGCCCCCTAGTTTGGCTTTGTTCTCAAGCTGGTGTCTCTCGTGGTTCCAGCCTCACACATCACACCCTCCGGAACAAGAGACTCTCCAAAGTCATCAAGGAGGAATACTGGTTTCGCTGGGTGGACCCACCGTGGGACACACGCCGTATCATTCCCCCAAACCCAAGAGCGACTGATTGCTGCAGCAAGGCTTGGCTTGGGCTGGGATCCCTGATCATTCTTGAATCAATGTTGTTTGCGCTAAGGAGATGAAATTCTCCTTATTTGTATTCTCCTACTAATTTGTAGATGAAATTCTGCAAATTAGCTCCAGGTGACTTACCCCTGGAGCTGGGGTGGGGGCCAAACCCCTCAAATCACACCCACTCCATATTAGGGAAGGAGTGGAATGCTAGTGAGCCTTCCCATAGTGTTCAGGGCGTTGTCAAAGACAGAAGCGCCCAGAGGCCAGCGAGTGTCAGGGCAGAACGCTCAGGCCATGCGCTGACGAGCACTAGGTGTGTGACCAGGTGACCAAACGCTCACTGCACAGGCTCTGTCCTTTGAAGCAGAGGCAGCCCGTGGGTGCACAGGCTTGGCCAGCTCTGCTTTGTGAAGGAAGGATGGCGGGAGCTGGATCCGACACATTTGTAGACAGCCTAGCTCATCTGCTCTCTTAAAATGAATTAATCATCCAACAGGCGTTGTGTGAGGACGGCATATGTGCCAGCAGGACTTCAAAGAATGTCCTGTTTACTAGGGAGAGAAACAAGAAAATCAATAAATGCAATATAGCATCAGACATTCTAAGAGAAAGAAATGTATATGGAACTGGGGTTGCTGGAAGGGAGACCACCTTCCCCTGCCCGGGTAGGCTAAGAAATGCAGTCAAGAGGAGGATGTTCTCAGAACGTGAGGAGAATGAAGTGAGTGTGGGAAAAGGGCGTTCCCGCGTCCTGGGGAAATAGGTGCAAAGACACAGGCAAGTTAGAAAACCTGTCACTTTGGGGGCAGCCTTTCTTTGTTTTTTAAGCAACTCAGGATTTTTACATGGGTTGAAGTTACTTGATTATTTCAAATCAGTGCTGACATTATGCTTAAAAGAAACAAAAGGTCAAAGAGTATGGTAGGCGTAATTCAGGTGGTTACTTTCAACAGTTTCTACAGACAAGAACTCCGCAGTCACTTCCATGCACACCTCAGGCCCCAGCAATGCTCAGGTGCAGGCACCGCAGAGTCCTCCACAAGGGGAGCCACCTGGTGAGGGCCAACCGCAGACTATGCGTGGTGTGGAAAAGCTCCAATTCCTTTGCTCTCCAGCGTAACTCATACTCAGTGGACAGGGTGTAAAAAGGTCTGTAAAAGACCTTCACAAACTAAAATCTGGTTATAGCTGCAATCTGGCTTGGCAATTCATGGATCTCTGGCTCCCACTCCCTCCGCACTCACTGACTGCAGGGTGGGACAGTTTCTCTGCTTTTTGAAAAAGGAAATCTGTTTTCCTAGATCTTGATGGAATATACAAAAATGGTTTAGTGCCATAAGCTCCTTCTCTAAGCAGGCAGCTCAGGGAACTGATGCCAATTGGTTACTCTTGTAGAAACTTCGTGAACTCCAGTAAACCATTTGCTAAGCCTTTCTGACATCTGGAAGAGCCTCCTTCCTGCCACTGGCTTGTCTCTTGGCAGGAACACAGACCCTAGACGGACAAAGGGTGGCAGAAATCACCAGAAGCTGTAACAGATTGCAGCTGCATGGAGACCTGTGCCTGTTCATACTCCTCAACTCTCGGGTCCTGGTGGGCTTGTCTTTGTACCCCATGGAGCCCACCCAGCTTTGAGTCAGTGCCAATATGCATTTTAAATCCAACTTTAATGGATTTGACCTGCATATATTCTCTTTCTCTATACTCATGGCATCAGGATCTCAAAGACTTCTCAATATATTTTCATTCACTCATTCATTTATGCAGAAAGTGTTTTTAGACCCTGTGCTGGGTACAATAGTGTACAAAGCCAGATAGAATCGCTCTGTTCATAGGGCTTGGCATCATTCGGGAAGATGAATACACAGGGTGCAAGGGACATGAAGCTGGGTCACAAAAGCCTTCCTGGAGAAATGGGCACTCAGCCTGAAGGCAGGAAAGCAGGGCCCTGGCCAGAGGCAGAGGGAGTCTGGAGTGAGCAGAGATCTGCAGGGGTTGTGTGTGGAGGAGCCAGGTCAGCCTCGAGAGCCTGTGGTGCTCAGGAGCCTGTGAGCTATAGCTGGGGCTGGGGGGCTTTGGTCAGGGTTCGTGAGAAAGTAGAACCGCTCCAGCTGTTTCAAGTAGAGAGAGATTGAATATGGGGAGCCGGGGCCTTCTCAACCGTGGGAGGGAGTTGGGGAGCAGAGATCAGGAAGACTGCCTCACGACCTCGAGAACAGAAATGGAAAGGAAGTGGTCACTGCAACCCCAGCAACCTGCAGTGCCCAAGCAGGTTGTTCTCAGGGGAACACCTGGAGCTCTGAGAGCTGTGTGCTTCTGGAGGCCAGCCACCTGCAGCGCCTTTGGGGGCTTCCCAGAGGAAGCCCTGGGAGGCCAGCGAGAGAGAGTGCTGCTGACAGCTGTGGCTGCAGGACGGAGAAAGACACTCCATCTGACACCCTAGAATGTGGGCTACTCACGGACTGAGTCTAACCTGGCCTCTGGCGGGACAGTGATTCCATGGCTTCAGGCATGTCCCTGAGAAGCAGAGGATGGTGTAGCAGGCACCAGAAGACGCTGCTGCTGCTGATGATCCAGCAAAATAGTTGGTGGAGAAGGAGCTGGGCTCCTGTCTTGCCTCTGCCACTTACTGGCTGCGTGCCTGTTTCTAGGCCTCAGTTTCCTCCTCTGTAAAGTGGGGATGACAGTACTACCTGCTTCATGTGGATGATAAAACATTAGACAAGATAATGAGCGAAGATTTTAGCATATTACTTTGCATGCAGGTTTTGGTGGTTTCTGGTTATTATTATTCACAGTGATTTTTTTGGGGAAGTATATATTGAAAAGAAATCTGAAAACCATTAAAGAATGTTAAAAACACAATGGAAATGTGCTTATCTTTTTAAAAAGTTGCAGTAGCTTTGGGAAGTCACCAGGAATGGCAGCCATATGGCTCCAAACTGACTGCTCTGTGGCCGGGACCCCCAGGGTGGGGCTGGGTCCAGCTCAGAGTCTTCCTGCTGAGCGTTCAGCCCCCACATCCTTATCAGGTCATTGTGAATCTCAGCGCATTCCAATGGGCCACGTGCACGATGCCTGTGGAGGGGTGGGGTGGTTCCCTCCACTTTGGCCCAAGGAGAGTTTGCCTTTCCCAGGACTCTGGCCAGTAGAGTTCAAGTGGTGTAATTTTCTTCGTCTCTGAACTGTTTCCAGGAGTTTGCAGAGCCTTCTCCTTCCTGGCTTCCTTCTCTGCCTTGGGGGTGCCTGTGGCCACAGGAGCCCTGAGCAGGGTTTGCACTCCCAGTCTGGGGATGGTAGCCTTGAACTTCCAGGAGGACCTGTCTGATGGAAGCAGCCACCAAACAAGGGTGGGAATGGGAGAGAACTCCCAAACAGAGCAAGTGTGGCATCCGGGTGAGCCAGATGAGCAGGGGTCCAAGGTCAGGGTTCACAGGTTCAACAAGAAACTTTCGCTTGGAAACCTAAAAAAGGAATCAGCACCGAGGGACCTAACCACAGAGACACTGAAGGCCCAGACAGCAGGCTCAGGCAGGAGCGTGGCTACTTGTGGTCGTAAAGCTTGAATGATGCTTGAGCCTCCAGGCCCCAGGGCCTGAGCCTTCAGGATCAAGGTGTGGAGCTCCTGCCCTGCTCTACCTAAGGTGCTGCTGTAAACACTGTTCTGGTTTTAACTGTTTACTCCCACACCAACTCTAGGAGGCACGTGCTATTTAATATCATCTGCAGTTACCAAGGAAGAAACTGAGATTCAGGGCCGGGCGCGGTGGCTCACGCCTGTAATCCCAGCACTTTGGGAGGCCGAGGCGGGCGGATCACAAGGTCAGGAGATCGAGACCACGGTGAAACCCCGTCTCTACTAAAAATACAAAAAATTAGCCGGGCGCGGTTGTGGGCCCCTGTAGTCCCAGCTACTCGGGAGGCTGAGGCAGGAGAATGGCGTGAACCCGGGAGGCGGAGCTTGCAGTGAGCCGAGATCGCGCCACTGCACTCCAGCCTGGGCGACAGAGCGAGACTCCGTCTCAAAAAAAAAAAAAAAAAGAAACTGAGATTCAGAAAGAGAAAGGCACCTGCCCAAGGTCACACAGCTTGTGAGCTACAGGACTGGGACCAGGGCAGCCTAGCTCTGGAGGAAGTGTCAGGCACCAGGGTCCCTGCAGGGGCCTCTGTGCACTTTCTCATTCCCGTGGCCTGAAGCTCACCCTGAGGTCAGCTGGGAGATTGTGCAGCCCTCTTCAAAGGCCCATGTACAGAATTTGTGAGCCTTTGAACCATTTATTGAGTGTAGAAGACAATCAGCCCAGAGAGAGGTGAGATGGTTCTGTAGGAAAGACTATGATACGACAGTCAGCAGGAGCCTAGTACGGCACTGAGTGTGTGTGTGTGTGTGTGTGTGTGTGTGTGTGTGTACACTCAGAAAAAAGCAAGTTCCTACCGTGGCAAAGAATAGAGGGCAAAAATGCAAACATGTTGAGTACCCCTCTGACAAAATGAGTTCTTTCTATTATTCATTTTTTTTAACCATTTTAATGGAGGCAACATTGCCCCGAGGAAATAAATGAACATTAAATCTCTGTGTTTTGGAATTTTCCTGGCATTTTTAAATCAGGAAAGTACTATTTACAGCTACATGCTCAGACACACATACACCCTACACACACACACACACACACACACACACACACACACACACACACACATACACGGGGAGGGTCAGAGAGAGCCAACAATGATGACACCTGGCCCAGCGGGGTCCCCTGGAAGGGAAGGCAAGTGCAGTGTGTCAATCACTTAGAGGGGCAGAGGTGGGCTACAGGGAAAGCCCCCAATCCCTGAAGATGGTGGGACTGGACAGGTAGACCGTCGTGAACCCTGTCACTTTCCTTTAAGCTCCATACCGAGTGGAAGTCATGAAGGTTAGGGTCTTGTTGCTCATCCATAAAATGAAGTATGGTGATGACAGTGATGGGACTAAGTTACACTCAGGTTGAGTTGTCCAGTACCTGTGACACAGACACTGCAAGAACAGTCCCTCTTAGTTATGAGGGATAGCAGCCTCTGTCCCAGGGCACCTGTGAGAGTTGGAAGTGGTGCTTGGTAGATGGCATTGTGTGGATGGGCACCGGGGGAAATCACATCTGCAGGCCGGTCCATGTGCAGCACACAGAGAACGATGGCTGCGTGGGCCTCACTTGATGACTGGGACAGCCTCAGCTCGCTTGGCGTCCCACATAGGAGACCTACAAGGCCACTCACAAAGGGCGATCAATTTAGTGGCTCAGGGTGCTAGGATGGAAGGACCTGGGGAGTCCTTCAGTGATGACCTTTCTCTCTGCGTGGCCCCAGGCCCCAGCCTCCCCCCTTCTCCTAGTCCTAGCAACTGACACTCTTCTCTTCTCCCCAACCCTCTTTTCTCTTTCTAATCTGTGAAAGAAAAAGTAGTCCCCATTTCCCTGGGGCCTTACCTTTAGAATTCCAAATTGTTTTACCACAACTTGGCTCTGGTATATTCCAAGTTTTGACTTTTTTCTCTATTGTTTAATATGTGAATTTCAAGATGCAGCTTGGAAGCTGAAGAACTGAATGTTGACGATTTTATTCCCTTGTGTTCCTGCTACATAACTCCTGATTCTCCTTCCTGCAGAACAGACTAGAGGGTGAGTCATTGTCTCAGTCAGCTTGAGTTGCCGTAACAAATACACCTCAGGCTGGGAGGCTTGGACAGCAGACATTTATTTCTCAGAGTTCTGGAGCTGGGAAGTCCAGGATCAAGGCACTGGCAGATGTGGTGCCCAGGGGGCCCTTTTCCGGGTTTGGGATGGCACCTTACTGTGGTCTCACATAGGGAAGAGCAAGGGAGGTCTCACATAGGGAGGTAGGGAGCAAGCCAGCTCAGGTTTCTTTTTTTTTTTTTGAGAAAAGAATCTTGATCTGTCACCCAGGCTGGAATGGAGTGGTATGATCTCGGCTCACTGCAATCTCTGCCTCCTGGGTTCAAGCGATTCTCCTGCCTCAGCCTCCTGACTAGCTGGGACTACAGGCGTGTGCCACCATGCCCGGCTAATTTTTTGTATATTTAGTAGAGACATGGTTTCACCATGTTAGCCAGGATGGTCTCGATCTCCTGACCTCGTGATCTGCCTGCCTCAGCCTCCCAAAGTGCTGGGATTACAGGCGTGAGCTACCGCGCCTGGCCCGCAGGTCTCTTCTTATAGGAGCACTAATCCCATCATGAGAGCTCCACATACATGACCTCATCACCTCCTGAAGTCTTCACATCCAAATACCATCACATCAGGGTTAGGCTTCAACATGTCTACTCTAGGAGGACGCAAACATTCAGCCCATAGCAGTTATGTACCAGAAGTTGTGATAAAATGAATACACAAAATAACATTTCTATCTATCACCATCTTCCTCCTTTTTGACTGTTAGCTGGGCTGGCCAGCACCTCGAGGATGGTGGGTTTGCTGTCATCTCCTGGCAGACAATGGGGGCCCTGATGATGGGCTCAGAGACCCAGTGGCCCTGACTCTGTCTCGTAAGCCCTTGACCCTGTGGCCTTTAGTGAAGCTCAGTGCAGTTATCAGGACCCCACGACTCGTCAGCTCCCCAATTCTTCCCAAGGATGTTTACAGACCAACTTACACCAGCGACAGCTTTTTAAAACCCTCATGAAGAATTCCCAGAGTCTATTCATAACCTCTGCCAGAGTTCGTAATGTCCCAGACCCCTGTCCCCAGCCATGCAATCACTAGCGTCTTTATATGCAAAGAGAAGATAGTAAAACCTTGCCCTGCTGAATTCATGGGATTATTTTAAGAGCCCAGCAGTGGTAGATGGGAAGTTCTTTGTGAACAGAACCACACTGGGACCACTTGCCCTTTTATTCAGGGTCCTGACTTTTCCTTCCTGGCCCCGCCGTCCCCCTGCAGTGCACTCTCCTGACCCTAGGTGGCAGCAGCACCCCGGCTCCCCTCGAGGGAGGCCTGCTCCGGATGGAGGCTAAGGTCAGGATGCAGCCTAATTAGCCGAACAGTTTGCAGCCTTGCTCGGCAAAGAAACCCCTGGGGGTGCGGGAAGAGTGTGACTCACATTCTTGTTTCCTTGATAAAGGAGAATGTTTTGAGAGTCATTCTAGCGCTGCAGCCTGGGGTCACACCATCCAGACACTTGGCTTCTCTTCCTTCCCCAGCATCCCTCAAGACCTTTTTTTTTTTTTAAGCCTCACTCCCCCTACCCCCCTCAAATGCACCAATAGTCTCAGTCAGAACAAGGGCTCAAGAATCTGTCCGAATAAAGACTGTTCTGTGTCCACAGGCTCAATGTGAGCATCCCTGTCCACACCCGGGCCTGGCCAGACCCAAGGGCTTTCTTACAGATGTGTGAAAAGTCAGCATTGAAAGGGCTGGGCAGAACATCTAGTCTAATGGGAATTTGACAGGAGTAAACTGTGCCTGAGAACCCAAGAGAGGCAGGGAAAGAATGAGCATTTCCTGGTCACCTGCAGCGTGCAAGCCCTGCGTGAGGTGTCGGTACACCTGCTCACTCTTCCAGAACAGGCATATGATGGGGTAGGTGAGGGAGGTGGGTTTCAAATGGAAAAAATAGCTGCACAAGAGAACACAGGTAGCTTCAAGATGAGAGTAGCTCAGCTCATTCATGGATTTATTTTCCCCGTAAATGTTCACCCTGGTATGTTTCAGTGTCCAGGCCTGGGGGCATCTCAGCTGACCCTTGTAGGGCTGGGGTGACTCTGGTGGCTCAAGGGTGCACCTGATCCCATAATACCTCCCAGGGGCATCGGCCACGCCTCTCAGACGATACCATTCCTCACCTTCCTCGTGTGCTGATTCCTCTCCTTCTGACCTTGGTTCTTCAGCCTCAGCTTATCTCTTCCTTCCCAGAGCTGGTGCTGACTTGAGCCCCCATGGCCTTGCCTTGGAAAATATGACAATGGCTGTAAACGTTTGGCCACAGAACTGTTCTTTGATGGGGCCACAAGAGAACGTGTGGCCTGCTGATAATGCCCATGGCTGGTGCAGGCTTGAGGAAGGAGGCCTCTTGCAGGACCAATCCTATAGATGCTATAGCACCACTGACCCCTTGCACATACATATGCTACTGACTGTCTCTTGGCCTGAGGAACTTCATTCATTGACATCTTTCCCAGGGCACCTGTGTCCCCTTGGAATCTGGTTTATCTCCAGACAGAAAAACACATGGTTCCTATTTTCCTCAGGCAGCTCCTGGTTCCATGCTGGCCATTGCATGGAAGGTTGAACAGGAGGATTGCCTAATTTTGCACATGTGAATAAGAGCACAGGCCCATCAAGGAGGTCTGCCCCAAATACAAAGTGCTTGTCACATTACAGGCAATCAACAAAAGGAAGAGGCCTCATGGTGTCAGCATGGGTTGCATGTCTTATAAATAAACATTTGATCTCCTGCAACAAAGTCTCTGTAGAGTTTGAAGGGACCTGAGAGGGATCTAGTTTGGCTTCTGATGGTGGAACATTGGGCATCAACCTGACAAAGCACTTTGGGCACCGGGGCTTGTTCTCTTCATCTCTAAGAGAGATAATTGCCATCTTTGGTGTTCACCATTCATTTGTCCACTTAATTCTGCTGGCTGAGCCTGGAATGACACCACACGCTGGAGATAGCTTGATGGACAGAACAAGACATGGCTTCCAACCTGGCACTTTGTTTTCTGATGGACAGCAGGGAAGCAAAGAAGGCAATAGGAGGCTGAGAGGTGAGGCTGGGCCATGTAAGGCCTTCTGGGCCATGTGAAGGATTTGCATCTTTAGCTCAAAAGCAATGTGAAGTGTTTGAAGGGCCTTTAGGAGGCAAGTGATACAGTCAGGTTTGCATTTCACTATTAAGTGGATGAATTGGATGGGGACCTCCAGGTCTGGAGGCCTGGAGAATATTGGTCCAGGCAAGGATGGTGGCACACAGGATTCAGGCAGCGAGGGTGGAGATGGAAAGAATGAACAGATTTGAGAGATGTTTAAGACTAAAAGTGTAACCTGCTCCCACCAGAATATCCGTTCAACCAATGGCAAAGTCAGCTCAAAGGATCACATACCAGTCCTGGGATCCTGCAGTCCAACCTCCTTGTTGTATAAGAGATAGGTTTGCAGGTCTGAGGGCAAAGGAACTTCTGGGGGCCCACAGCAAGTGAGATGGAGAGCCAGGGCCGAGACTGGTGTAAACGCATGGAAACCACACTGGGGACTCACAACAAAGAACAGTTCTGGACTAGGCCAGCTGTAGGCCTCTCCCTAGAGGGACCTGGGTCCTCTCCTTTTCTCTCCCTGGAGCAAGTCCCATCACCCCAACAGGGAGAGGAAAGGAGAGGACCCAGGTCTCCAGCCTCCAGAGGCATCTGCTTACAGGGGGGCCTGGGGAGTGAGGAAGAGTACAGGAGCAAGCATGGAGTGGGGCCTCTGCTCAGGGCCTGCCTCTTTTTTCATGGCGCCTACAGCACATCTTTCAGCAAAGGATGCGACAGACAGCAGGGTGGGGAATCTGAGAACAACCAGGCATTTGATGCCTCTGGGGGCAGGGCAGATAATGAGATGCAGGCATGAGCCCAGGGGGCTGTTTGCAGTCTGGTCTGCCCTCCTTCTTGGCACTGAGGCCAGACTTAAAGGTCAGGAGGACGTCAGACCCTCTCATCTGGGACTCTCCTGGCAGCCCCTCCCCTCCGCACTCCTCTTCCAGCCCCTGCACGCTTCTGCCACACCAGCTTCAATGCCTCTATTGTGGCATGGCGGCAGCTGCAGCGCTGGGGGCTCTGGCCCTCTTTCCCTCTTCTCCCCTCCTGTAGGCCTCCATGGGTGGGGAGCTGAGCAGCTCCTTCCTGTTTTCTGTACCCTCAGGCCCAGAACGCCTGGTTTCTGGTCCCCCTCCTCATTCTGGGCAGGTGGCTGCTGGTGACCCGGCTCCAGCTCCCTCTCCCGCCTTTTCTGGGTGGATGCCCTGAGTAACACAGGAAAGTTTCCCCAAGCAGGTGGACTCCTGGGGCCACCGGGACCTGCTCTCTCCCTCCACAGGAGATTCCTGTCTGCAGATCTTGGCTTTCCTGCAGGATCCACACTAGAGGGAGGGAAGGGGTAGACCGTGGGGAACAGTTATGTGCTTTTGGCTATAGCATTTAGATCCAAGGAGAGAAATGGAGAGAGAAAGAGAGAGAGAGATTGCACAAAGCATTTTAAAAGAAACCACCTTTATTCTCTTATTCTCCAGGTGGGTACACCAAGCCTGATAAAATCCAACTTTGGAGTCATATGATTTAAATGGAGAAGCCTTTCACTTTGGTATGAGACTTAAACAAGGGGCCACTCTTTTCTGACTTTGACTTCCCTGTCTGCTAGCAGGGTCTCATGCCTCTCCCAGCTCTGTGGGTTGCTGTGAGTCCTGGGACACCTAGGAGCAAACTCAGGAATGAATGACTCGAGCCACGTTGGTGCTCTGTCCAGGCTGCCCCTCCCCACCCTTGCCTGCCATCACAGTGCCATTAAGTTTAAGTGACAGAGCAAGGATTTAAATTAAAAAGGCAAAAATTTCATGGAGAGTTGGGAAGAGAGCTTACTTGAAGTGCTGGCAGCCCTGAAAGCACAGCCAACTGGCCGCTCAGACGTACTGAGCCAGTGCGAAGTTTGACGTACTGGAAAGACAGTTGCTCTCTGCCCCCTGGTCTGAGCTGACAGCAAACTCCAGAGAGGCAGTGGACATGCAGAGGAGGTGGGAGTCCTCATGTTCGGGCCCCAAGCACAGGCAGCAGTGCACAGCAGAGCAAAACTGCGTTCCTTCATGGGGCGTCCCTGGCCCTGGGGATGAGCTCGTCCGAAGACCCAGAGTGGGCAGCAAGCCTTAAATTGGTCAAGTCCAGCTCCAGAACACCCTGTCCCACCATGCCCATGAGGCCAGCCCTCAACACTTGGTGACTGGGGACTTTCTTAGGGTGCCCTGGGAAGCTGCCACCTTAGCTGGATGTCAGCTCCTGGGGAGAGCCGGGCAGTGCCCTCACTGCCTGTGGAGGGGAGAGTCTAGTGCTCAGGGACACACTGATGCCAGGGGCCCTCCTGGAGCCATGAGGAGTCAGAGAGCAGGTCCAATGCTAGGAATCAGAAACCCCAGTTGAGGAAGGAACTGGGAAAGGCATTAGATAGCCTCTTACCAGCCCATCCTGTCCTCCAGCTGGAGTCCTCAGAAACCCTTTGTGCTGCCAGAGGAGACATCTCCAGGGACCCCCCAGCTCCTCTTCACTCTTTACAAGCTGCTGTGAAAAGGTCAGGTGGCAGAGGCCATGCATGGAGTGTGGGAATGGCTGAGACAGGCTGTCCAGCTCGCTGGGCCCCTCTGTTCCCCACCTAATCCCACCGCCCGGCTCTGGGTGAGGTGCTCACATGAGGTACGAAGCTGGGGTAATAGGGCTGGACATGTGCTTGGTACACTGTGAGTGGACACTAGAGGCAGGGTGAGCCGTGCCGTGAGCTGATGCGCCAGGCTTTGGCAACTGCTGTGCAGGAGAGGGCACGGTGTGCACAGCGAGTGAAGGCGGGAATAGAGAAGGTCTGTGAGCCACATATATATATGTGTGTATATATATATATATTCAGGCATAAGGTGTTCAGGCTGCAATATGCATGGGGGATCCTGTGCCCCCCCAAGGCTGAAGACTCAAGGGCTAAACCCTGCCTAATAATCATGGCCGTTCAGTTTTTTTGGCTAGTGATTGCTTTACTAAGGGGCAGGGATATAACCTTGGTTATTGAGGCTTGATGGGATGTTCACCTGGAATGTTCTCAGAAGGGTGTGGGTGAGAACTCCCATTTCTGCTTTGGCTGAATCTCTTCATGTCTGCGTGTCATGCCTGGGACTGTGGCAGCTGTTTTATAATCATGAAGCAACAAGTTTAAGGATCAAGTCAATAGGCTGGGAGGATTAACGTGAATAGGTGGAAAGAACTTGAATGTTCAAGACATCTTTGAGCCAAGCTCATAGCCACCATAGCTCAGATTTCTTGTTCTGTAAAATAATCAATGCCCATGTGGTTTAAGCCATTGTGGTTGCGTTTTCACTTGATGCTGCTGAAAGCACCCATGCAGGTATAGCCTGTCTTTGGGTGTGTCCCAGATCATCTCGGTGCTTGGCTGAGATCCCCTCAGATCTCTTATTATTGTTTCCCTCCCACTCTCACTTGAGGGCAGTGCTGGCACTGGGGCCTGGGCTGGTCCTTGCAGGATTCCTGGGTTATAGGGGCTGCTTTACCTGCAGAAAGCAGAAGTGCCTGGGGGATTTCGCACCCCTTTCCCTGTCTGTGCCTGTGGGAGACAGGACCCTCAGTCCAAGGCCACACCCCCGTTGTCTTCCTCCTCTCCTCACCCAGGCCCCCACTCGTCTTCGGGAAGCACATCTTTAGTAATTCAGTTGTGTTTGGATCCTCATCTCAGGGTCTGCTTCTGAGAAACCCAACTAGAGACAAGGTGCATCTCTCCTGGGTGGGGTCAGCCTCCCCCATGCCGGCTGTCACGACAGGAGTGGGACGCAAGGCTGGGCCCAGGACATGCTTCCCAGCTCTTCCCTGCACTCCAGCCCTGCTGTTGTGCCTGGGGCTCAGGGCTGCTAAGAGGCACTGACTCATCCTCCTGTACCTGTTTTTCATGTGTGCCAGCCTGGGCCCTGCTGCATTCTCCCTGCCCTGGGTGGCCCCTTCTCCCAGCCCCTACCATCCACCTTGGCCCACTGTGTGGGGGCATCATGACAGCATTGGTATGGGCTGAATTCTGTTTCCCCCAGATTCCTATGTTGAGGCCTTAATCCCTAGCACCTCAGAATGTGGCTGTATTTGGAGATGAGACCTTTGAGAGGTTAATTAAGTTAAAATGAGGCCATTAGGGTGGCCCTCATTCAACAGGACTCATGGCCTTATAAGAAGAGGAGATAAGGACACAGACAGGCACACAGGAAAACCATTGAAGACACAGGGAGAAGATGGCATCTGCAAGCCAAGGAGTGAGGCCTCAGGAAAAGCCAGCCCTGCTGACACCCTGTTCTTAGACTTCCAGTCTCCAGACTGGGAGCAGAAGCAATTCTGTTGTTTAGGCTGCCCGGTCCATGGTACTTTGTTATAGCAGCCCGAGCCCACTGCCACAGACATGAATCTTCTCTTCCCATCCGGGGGCAGTGCACTCTTCCCTGATTGAATTACATCATTCGGTCTCTCACTACTTTATCTTGCTTAGAACTGATTTGCCTAGATTAGCAACCTCCTTTCCTCTCCAATTCTTGTTTTTCAACCCTTCCAATCTTCTAGATTCTGCAGGGAATGTGTCCCATGCCCCTTCCTCCAGGAAGTCTTCCTGAAGCCTCCTAAGAAGTGTTCTCTCCCTCTGTTGGGCTCAGCAGCATTTGTATGTGGCCTTCACTTACAGCCTGATTATGTTGATAGAGCTCTGCACAGAAATGGACTGTGGCTCTGTCTTACTTTATCAAACGGGAGCTTCCCATGGATCTCTGAGTCCTCTAGTCACCCAGAGATTATGAAGAAATTATTCTCTGCTAGACCTGAACACACACTGCATCTGACAAGAGGAAGGGCATGAAATCCCAGCGCAGAGTGGGAGCAGATTCAGAAGTTTCATGAAGTAAGGGTGATGGGGAGGTGCACTTAGGGTGAGAAGGAGCTGAGGTGCGTGGTGGGTGCTCAGAGGGGTGTCCAGAAGAGGGTGCCTGTGCCTGGCTCTAAGTTGTTCTGACTTGGAGGTGCATGGAGGGCAGAGTGAGTGGGTGCTGGAAAGGTGGTGGGATCAGATCTGGGGGTCTTCTTTTCAGGGAAAGAGCATCGGGTCTGTGGGAGAACAGTGGGTCCAGACCATAGCTAACTGAAGACACTCAACAACTTCTCACTGAGCTCCTGAGGCTCCACTTCGGGCCTGCCCCTCCTCCCACCTCTGTGCCCTCCTGTCATTTCCTGCCCTACCTGGGCAGCATCCCCTCAGCTCCTGTTGCACAACGTGTTCAGTATTTTTATTCCTTTGGTAGGCACTGCAGGGGAAGGGTCTCAGCTCCTCGAGGACAGGGTCGCCAATCCCCTCGAGGCATTCCAGAGTCACCTGGGCTCCCGGTAACTGCTGGGCATGTTTTTACTGACTGATTGGATCTTGTTGGATGCCAGGACTGCCATCCAAGATGCACACTGAAGCACATGCATTAAAGAATGGGAGTCATCACAGGGCCTGGGGCCTTTCTCCTGGCTCTTAGTGACCCTGCCTCTGGGCTTTGTGAGGCTGCTGCCTGCAGACTCTACTCCATCAATCCCAGCAGTGAGCTTCCCGGAGCCCAACAAGGAGTCCAGCACTTTTTTCTTCTGATGACAAGTTCTCTGTAAGATGTCCTGTGCTTTCTTCGTGGGGAACTGGATGGCACCTTTACGCCTGGAAGACAGCCTGTGAAAGAGGCTGCTCTCATGTTTCTCCTGTTAGCTCCAGGATCTGGGCTCCCCTGACTTCAGACAAGGCCCTTGGTGTGTCCAGGCAGCCACGCCAGGGCTGGGAACAGCTTCGCGCTCCCCACCTGTGTGTGGGGTTGCAGCCCCAGTGTGTAGAGCCCTGCAAAAGGCATGGTAATTGTCCCCCCAACCCCTGCCTGGTGTCCAGGCTCTTTCATACAAACAGGAACAGGTGACATGCAAGAAGTCCCATTCCCAGGAGCCTGGGATGGGGTTGCTTCCTCTTCCCATCTCTGCTGGGAGTGCTTAGGTGGCAAACACAGTCCATGTATCCAACTGTGGGGCAGAGGGAGAGCCACAGGCTGGTGTTTTAGTCAGGGTTCTTTGGAGATAGAACTGATGTATATATAATCTATATGCAAAAGAGAAAGAACGAGAAAGAGATATGAAGAGTTCATTAGGGGAATTGGCTCACATAATTATAAGAGTTTAGTCACATGGCAGGTTGTCTGCAAGCTGGAGGCCCAGGGAAGCTGGCAGCTTGGCTCAGTCCAAGTCTCCAAGTCTCAAAACCTGAGGAGTTGATGGCTCAGTTTGAGGCCAGAGGCCTGAGAACACAGAGTCCGGCTTAGGGGCAGTTAGGATGAGTCCCGGAGTCCAAAGTCTGGAGAAACTGGAGTTAAGATGTACAAGGCAGGAGAAAAAGGGTGTCCCAACTTCAGCAGAGAGTGAATGAGCAAAGAATTCCCCTTCCTCCACCTTTTGTTCCATCTGGGCCCCCAGCTGATTTGATGGTGCCTGCCCACATTGAGGGTGGTTCTTTCCCACTGGGTCCACTGACTCACACACCAATCTCCTCTGGAAATGAACTCATAGACACACCTGGGGCAACCCAGTTACTCTCACCAAATGTTAAACTGCCTACTGAAGCATTGAGAATAATTAATGCAGCATCAGAAAAGAAATAATGCCTTACCAGCTATCTAGGCATCCCTTAATCCAGTCCAGTTGACACTCAAAATCAACCACTGCAGCTAGGGAGGCCAAAAGCTGGAATCTGAGCAGCAGCTCGACCTCATCTCAATAGCAGCCTTGACTCTGTGTTGTTCTCCCTGAGCTCTGAGGTCTCAGTTTCCAAATACCAAGAAAAAGCTTGAGCAAGAAGCTTTCTAGTATGGTTATTGACTAATATGTAATAAAACACTCTCCCCAAAACATGGTAGCTGAGATCAATAACGACCTTTAATTTGCTTGTGAATCTGCAATGTGGGCAGAGGCAGCTCATCTCTGTCCCACTTGGCACCATCTGGGGCAGCTCCCAGTCAGGGGCTGGGGCTGCAGTCATTTGAAGTCTCCCTCATGCCTATGTGTGGCTGTGTGGCTTTTTCAAGGGGTGATCTGGCTTCCTCACAAGATGGTGGCTGGGTGCCCAGTGCCAGCATCCCAGTGGAGAGAGAGAGAGATCCCCACGGAGAGAGGGAGAGGGAGAGGGAGGGGAGGAGGGAGAACATCAGATGGAAAGTGCATAATCTGTCACCTTTTATGATCTAGTCTTGCAAATTACTTGTGGTGCAGTCTGCTAGTTAGGGGCAAGTCACTAAGCCTGGCCCATAGTTGAGATGGGGAGTAGACTCCACTTTTGGACAGAAGAAGTGTCAGATAATCCTTGTGTACAAGCTTTGATACTACCACCTTTCAAGCCCCTTCCATCTCTAAGGAGGCCACAGGCCCGGGCCATGGTGTGTGGCAGTGCTGTGAGGTCCCAGCTTCCATGGAGCCCTGCTCTTCCAGTCCTGCTCCCTAAAGTTCACTCACCCCTCAACTGAACCTGCACACTAGGGTTAGAACGGGAAATTGTAACCATCTAAGAAGGGCAGGATTGTCTAGCTTCTCTCTCTCTCTCTCTCTCTTTTTTTTTTTTTTTTTTTTTTGAGTAACTTTAGGCATGAAACTAGTTCAGTACGTAAAAATCTGAATTAGGGAATATCTGAAAGTCCCATTTCCAGAAATCTCCAGGTGGCTGGCTCTCCCACCTTTGACTTTTCTTTGAAGACTTACCCGAGTGGCTCTAGCACCCAAACACAAGCCAGTTTTCACAAAGTTCCCTTCTCCAGCCAGTTGGGAGTTGCCCTTGGCTGGAAAGCCCTTGCCTGCCTGAGCTCTGGGCCCGGCTCCCTCCGTGCTGTCCATGGGTCTCTCCTTTTTATTAGCTTCTCCATCAAGAAGGTTTTCATCAACTTTCCAACGCCCTGAGCTTCTCAAGTTCCCCCTTCCTAGGAAAAGTGCGTTTTTAAAGACAGTTCTTCAGCCGACCACTGCCCCCTCAGGATGCATGCCACCTGGGGCTGGAGGCTGGTGTCCAGGACAAGGGCAGTCAAAGGACCTCACTTGGCCTCTGCTGCTCCAGTGACAAGAGCACATTTTCTGCCCTCCACTTATGTTCTGGGACATCTCCTTCAAATGCTTGTCTTTTGGCCTCTTGATGGCAGTAGCAGAGAATTGGAGGTGGGAGAATTTGGGAGGTGGTTGTTAGAACAAGAAGGAAAACAGAGTCGTCTCTGATTCCTCTCCCTGCCGAGCTAATTTCTGTGGCAGAAGAAGGCACTATGGTTTTCCCTGACACCGGGCCCTTTTGTCCCCGAAGGTGGGAACTCCTGCTACAATTTCCTGCCATTTCTCCCCACCATTGTTAACTCCCAATGTGTTGGGCATGGACACTGCAGAGAAGCTGATGCCCAGGTAGCTGGTGAAACTGTGAGCCTCTGACTAGTGTCTGCTGCCCTTTGTTGGGGGCAGTGCAGCATGGCCTCAGGGCTTGGCATCACATAACTCTGAGGGGCCCCTGGGGAGCCAGCCTCATAGAACACAAGCTGAATATTGCCCCTTGCAGTTCCACAAAGCAGCTACGGACCCTCCAGCACAGGATTAGCCATCAGGAGACCTGGATGCAGATTTCAACTCCACCCCTTTCTGGATGCATGACAAGTGACGGGTTATTTCCCATTTCTGGTCTTAAAGTTTCTCCATCTGCAAAAGAACGGTTTTGAACAAAGTTATTGTTAAATCTGCAGTTCAAATGTTCTATTATTCTAGTGTTGATGAAAGATTATGAACCCTAAATTAGCTGCAAAGTCAACAAGACGCTCTTATGGTTGTGGTTCTAGGGTATTTCCTGAACAAGAGACAGAGGGTCAGAGTGGGCCGTACAAACCTGTTGCCAGGTATCATGGGCTGCTTGCAAATAGAAGGTAGGGAGCAGCAGTGTGCCAAACCTAAGAGCATTGTGGAGGTGGATCTGGAGGCAGATCCATGGGGGTCCCTCTGTTGGATTTTCCCTTCAGTCTTCCCCACCCCCACACATATCATCTCCCTTGGATTTCCTGCTATGCCCCTTCCTAACCAGATTCTCTCTAACTCATGCTTCAAGACTCAGTCTTCCCATCAGCTTCTTCACGCAGATTTCATAGGAGTCCACATCTGGGTCTGGTGCCCTCACCCATATTTCTTCTATACCCTATGCTTATCACTGTAGAGTGGTTTTAAATCTTCACAGTCAGGCGTGGTGGCTCATACCTGTAATCACAGCACTTTGGGAGGCTGAGGTGAGTGGATCACCTGAGGTCAGGAGTTCGAGACCAGCCTGGCCAACATGGTGAAACTCCGTCTCTACTAAAAATACAAAAATTAGGTGGGTGTGGTGGTGCGTGCCTGTAGTCCCAGCTACTCGGGAGGCTGAGGCAAGAGAATTGCTTGAACCCAGGAGGCAGAGCTTGCAGTAAGCCAAGATCGTGACAATGCACTCCAACCTGGGCAACAGAGCAAGACTCAGTCTCAAAAAAAAAAAAAAAAAAATCTTCACACACACACACACACACACACACGTCATAGAACTATGTACTCTATTTTTATGTAATCAGTTATAATCAGTTCTCTGCCCCACTTCTACCAGGGCTGGCAGAAATCTCCCTCATCTCTACAACTGGAATTTGTTCCACTCATCCCAAAAGTCTATGAAGGGGGACTTGGTTTGAGGAAGGCATCTGGGAGGACTCTATTGATGGCCAAGCTGGCCACCTTTGGTTCACTCCTTGTCCAGTGCTCCACACCTTGGTTCACCCCTTGTCTGGCCTGTCTCCTGGTAAGCAGACAGTGCCAGGATCCCATCCCAGGCTTGCGTGTGGGGCTCTTTGCTGGGACCTGTGGGCAATCTCCCTGCAGCCAACCCCCAGGGAGCTCCCTCGGAGGTCCTGCCACCCCCCGGGCAGTGCAGGTGCCTGCTGCTCACACAACCCCAGCAGATGTGTCCTTTTTAGTCCTGGGGACTCTCTTTCTCCCTCTTTTGGCTCTTGCCCAGTCCCTTCTCCCCTGCTTTACCTTTGTCCTCCTTCATGGGACCCATATACTACTCTTGATGAAACACAAATTCATATCTTATGAAACCTTCCAGCCACATTATGTACTATATTAAATTAAGCAGTTATGTTTATATGTATGTTTTCCCAATTAGCAGCATGCTTGGGGCAGGCAGGAGCTGTATTGTATTAATCTCTACTATGCCAAAAGCTGAAAAAATGCCAGACACACAAAGAAACTTGAGATGTTTTTTGTTGAGTTGAATTGAATTGAATATCCCTGTTGTCCAGGGTTATCCAAGATGAGTCTAATTCCAGATTCTTCTTTCTCTTTCTGCCTTTTTTTGTGGGTCTGGCTGTTTGAGTGAAGAAAAATCACAAGAGTTTCTATCTTTTGGCCTCTTCGAATCTTTGAGAATTGGCAAAACTCAAAGTTAGGTGAGTGATAACATCTTGTCGGTAACTAGGAGATAAAGGAATTAGGTTTCAGCCTTTGGAGAAAGGGAGGCGGGGACAGGCCAGAAGAATACGGTTACAGCCTATTCTATTTCTATTCTAGGTAACTAGAATAGAAAATTAGAGACAGAGCAGAAACCCAGTCTTAGTGACTGGATCTAATCGGTGGTGATAACTGGGAGCAAGGCGCTGTCTTGGTTGGGCACTGGGGCATGGGGGCCTAATGTTATCGCCACAGGACAGCACCCTTCCACCTGGCAGGGGCATGCTAACACCTGCCACGCCTAGTTCTCAGTGACTCCAGACACTGCGGGGGCAGCCTATCCATTAAGGCCTTCATCATCTTTGGTCTAATTTCCTGTTATGGAAATTACAAAGCTTGATGGAGTCATCTACAAATGGAGAACTGTCCTACTCTGCATGGAAGCAGGTCTCCGGGCAGATGAAAGATGACTTCTGAGGAAAGAACACTGATGTTAACTCCAGGGGCTGCTCAAGTCCTAGGGTGGGGATCAAGGCTTTAGATCCGCAGAATGTAGAAGCTCTGATATATGGAGTTTGAAGCTTTGGTTGCATCCACTGGCTAGCTGAGTAGAATTTTGGATTTTTCTCTCTGGCTGAGACTGACAGGCTATGTGGACTGCAAAGGTTCCCTGAGTGATGTCATGGAATCCATGGATTCACTGACTAGAATGTTGTGGAAAGTCTGACTAGAGCAGTAGGTCCACGCCAGCCAAATTAGTGTTCACTCTTCTTTCTGAGCATGGTGAGCCCACAAGCCTGGCTGCCTCTAAAGGTCCCTCCTGGTTTTCAATAGTAAACCTCATCATCAGCAGAGAGAGGGGTGGGGCTCCTCTTCCTGTGTGCTGCGGCACATAGGCTCACACACACAGTTTGTCTAAAACCTGGATCAGATATTTAGCTGTAAGTGAAAGAGAAGGGGCCATTATTGAGTTCAGGTTTGAAAACGGAGTTGTTTGGAGACTGTTTCTTCCCACTTCCCTCTGGGTAATATTGTGATAGAGGTTTTCAACAAACACTGGCAAACAATGTCTTGTTTCCAGTTACATTTTCATGGAATTTAATTAGATTCTTTTAGTGACCAATAGTGAAATGATTATGTCATAAGCCAGGCTGCTTCAGACCATAAGCTGATGTAGAGTTTTGGAGATGATATACTGATTGATCCTTGGCGTAGGCAGAAGCAAAATGTGCAGTTTATTGGGATGGTGATAACTCTACCTTGATTCAACATTCAGGATAAGTAGTAGATCTTTTGGTTAAAATTACAATGCTCCATTTGGAAAAATTCTGAAGAGTTTATGAAAGACCATTTGTAGTGAAAAGAATTAACGTTGTATTTATTTATTTTCTGTTTCCATATGTCTTTAGGATTAAAAATATTTGGATTAAAACATTAAAAACATTTTTTTCTTTTTAAAATCAAACTTTTATTTTGAGATAATTGTAGATTCTCGTGCAGTTACTAGAAATATTACACAGAGACCCCATGTGCTCTTTACCCAGTTGCTTTCAGTGGTTAAACAAATTCTGGTATATCCACAGTACCATGAATTATAGTACAATATCACCACCAGGACGTTGACATCAAAATAGCCAAGCTACAGGGGCTTCCACCACCACAGGGATTCCTCATATGGTTTGTTTATAGTCAGCCACTTTCTCTCCTATCTCCACCCCTCCTTAGCCCCTGGATACCACTACTCTGTGCTCTGCATCTATAATTCTGTCATTTTTGGGAATATTATGTAAATTGAATCAAATAGTGTGTAATCTTTTGGGACTGGCTTTTTCTCACTAGCATCATTCTCTGGAGATTCATCTGTTAGATGTGTTTATCTATAGTTTCTTCTTACTGCTGAGTAGTATTCCATAGTATGGATATATATTAATAGTACCCAATTGTTTAACCATCTACCTGCTGAAGGATATCTCGTTGTTTCCAGTTTTTAACTGTTATAAACAAATTGCTATAAATATTTGGGAACAAGTTTTTGTGTGAATGTAAGCCTTCATTACTCTAGGATAAGTGTCCAAGAGTATAATCACTGGGTCATATATTATTTGCCTGTTTATTTTTTTTAAAAAATTGTCAAACTGTTTTCCAAAGTGGCTGAATGATTCTACATTCCTACCTACAATGTATGAGTGATCCAGTTTCTCTGCATCCATGCATTGGGCATTGCACCCAGCATTGGGTGTTGTTATTATTTTTTATTTTAAGTATTAATGTAGGTATATTGGTGGTATCTCATTGTGTTTTTAATTTGCATTTCCTTAAAGGCTAATGATGTAAAATATTTCATGGGCTTATTTTCCATCTGTATATCCACTTTGTCTTTGTGTCTTTTGTGCATTTTCTAATTCGATTTTTTTTTAATTGTTAGTTTTGAAGCTTCTTTATATATTCTAGATATTAGTGCTTTGTTGGATATGTGATCTGCAAATATTTTCTTGTACTCTGTAACTCATCTTATCATTCTTTCAAAAAAAGTTTTTAGGCCAGGTACAGTGGCTTACACCTGTAATCCCAGCACTTCGTCAGGCTGAGGTGGTGGATTGCTTGAGCTCAGGAGTTTGAGAACAGCCTGGGCAACATGGCAAGACTCTGTCTCTTTAAAGTAATAACACAAAAGTTTTAAACTTCGATAAAGCATTCCCTCCTCTTCTGTTTCCTGGAAAAGATGCACAGAATTGGTGTTAATTCTTCTTTACATTTGGTAGGATTCTCCTGTGGAATCCTGGATATAAATATTTCCATCTGGGCATAAATATTTCTTTTAGGGGGTTTTAAAATTGCAAATTAAATTTCCCTAATAGTTATGGGCTATTCAAACTATTTATTTATATTGGATGAGCTGTGGTAATTTGTCCTTTTCAAGGACTTGGCCCATTAAATCTAAGTTTTTGTAGTTATGTGTGCTGAGTTGTTTATGGCATTTCCTTATCATCCTTTTGCTGTCTGAAGGGTCTGTATTGGTTTTCCTTGTTTCATTTCTGATATTAGTAATTTGTGTCTTCTCTCTTTGCCCTTTGCCAATCTTATTAGAGGTTTGTCAGTTTCATTGATAACCTACTGTTTTTCTGTTTTGAATTTCATTGATTTATACTCTTATCTTTGTTGTTTCTGGAAGCTTGCTTTGGATTTATTTTTGTCTTCTCTTTCTAGCTTCTTGATAGAGGTGCATAAATAAATGATTTGAAACTTTTGTTTTCTATTGTGTACATTCAGTGCTACAAATTTCCCTCTTAGCATTGCTTTTAACTGTGTTCCACAAATTTTAACATTGTGTTTTCATTTTTATTTAGCTCGATGCATTTAAAAATTTTCCTTGAGATGTCCTCTTTGACTCATAGACTATTTAGAAATGCGCTTGTGAGTTTACAAGTGCTTGGATTTTTTCCTGTTATTTTTCTCTTACTGATTTCTAGTTGATTTTATCATGATTAGAGAACACACTCTCTCTGATTTCAATTCTTTTACATTTGCTGAGGCTAGATTTATAGCCTAAGATGGTGTCTGTCTTTGTTTTCTGTTGCTTATAACAGAATACCCAAAACTGGGCAATCGATAAAGACAATGAATTTTTTTTTTTATGGTTATAGAGGCTGGGAGGCCCAAGGTTGAGGGCTGCATCTTGTAAGGACCTTCTTGCTGGGGCAGCCTCACTGCAGAGTCCTGAGATGGTGCAGTGCATCACATAGAAAGGGGGCTTAACATGCTCATATCCTAATTTAGGTCTCTCTTCCTTTTCTTGTAAAGCCATCAGTCCCACCTCTATCACAACTATTAACCAATTAATCCATGAATGAACTAGTCCATTCATGAAGACAGAGCCTTTATGACCCAATCACCTCTTAAAGGCCCCACCTCTCAATACTGCCACATTGGGGATTAAATTTCACCACGAGTTTCCAAGGGGACAAACACTCAAATGATAGCAGTGTCTATCTTGGCATAGGTTTGGTGGGCACTTGAAAAGAATGTGCATTCTGCTGTGGAGTGGAGTGTTCCATAAATGTGAATGAGCTCTTGTTGTTTGATGGTAACCTTCATTGTGTTTTGTCTAGTTGTTTTTACCCGTTGTTGAGAGGGGGTGTTAAAGTTTCCAATGATAACCATTGACTTGTCTATTTCTCCTTTTAGTTCTAACTGTTTTCACATCACATATTTTGTATCTCTGTTGTTTGGTGCATACACATTTAGCATTTCTATGCCTTCTAAATGGATTGACTCTTTTATCATTAAATAATGTCTTTGGTAATTGTTTTGGCTCTGAAATCTACTTTATCTGATATGAACATAGTTACTCATTTTTTTGATTAGTATTTGCATTTTATATATTTTATATATATATATATATTCTATCCATTTACTTTCTACTTGCCTATATTGTTACACTTGAAGTGAGTTTCTTATAAAAAACATATATTTGGGCCATTTAAAAAGTGTTTGCTGCCAATCTCTGCCTTTTATTTGGCCTCTTTAGTGCATTCATGGAGTACTTAATTCTATTCCAAATTAAAGTCTTGTGAATGCTATCTGATAGACAAAAACTAAGTTATCCAGTATCCCGAGTGCAAGAGAGGTTAAGAAAGCTCATTTCATGTAATCCTAGCACTTTGGGAGGCCAAGGTGGGCAGATCACGAGGTCAGGAGTTTGAGACCTGCCTGGCCAACACAGTGAAACACTGTCTCTACTAAAAATACCAAAATTAGCTGAGTGTGGTGGTGCATGCCCGTAGTACCAGCTACTCAGGAGGCTGAGACACGAGAATCGCTTGAGTCCTGGAGGCAGAGGTTGTAGTGAGCCAAGATCATGCCACTGCACTCCAGCCTGGGCAAAGGAGCTAGACTCCATCTCAAAAAAAAAAAAAAAAAAAAAAAAAAAAAAAAGGAAAGAAAAAAGAAAACAAAGAAAGCTCATTTCAGGCTGAGCGTGGTGGCTCACGTCTATAATCCCAGCACTTTGGGAGTCTGAGGCAGGTGGGTCTTCTGAGCTCAGGAGTTCAAGACCACCCTGGGCAACATGATGAAACCCTGTCTCTACTAAAATACAAAAAATTAGCTGGGTGTGGTGGTGCATGCCTGTGGTACAAGCTACTCAGGAGGCTGAGGCACGAGAATCGCTTGAGCCCCGGAGGCAGAGGTTTCAGTGAGCCGAGACCACACCACTGCACTCCAGCTTGGGCTACAGAGTGAGACTCCATCTCAAAAGAAAAAAAAAGGGAAGGCTCATCTCAACTTTCCAAACTGCTTTTCAGTCAAGCACATGAGAAATTAAAACAGCAGCTGCATGAGGTTTTTACTCATCTCTTAGAAATGATCTACCTCCTGCTGAGGGTCTCCTGGCTCACCTAAATTCCTGGCACTGTTGTTCTCATTCTTATGTACTAGTCACAATTCCCTCCTGGGAGTTTGTGGAGTGTGGTGAATCCAGGATGAGCTTCCTTATTTTGAGGTGGCTTTCACTGCAGTGGTCTCTTTATTTGGACTTGCTATTGGTTAAACCATTGGAGCTATTCTGGTAAGTGTCCATAGACGTGGGTTGTGGGGGACTGATATTTTAGCTGTGTTCAAATTCTCGTATGGCTAAGGGCAGCTTATTTTTTCTGAGGCAAAGGAAAAGAAACACAGGAAACAGCCATCAGTTCATATTTAATGCTGAAAAGTTCTGACACAGTTTGACTTCATGGTGCTAATGACAGATTTAAATGGAACTGAGGCACATGGATCTGAAACTCAAATTGTCTCTGTTTCTGGAAAATTAACATGTGTCTTTAGAGGCACGATCTGTCCTCACACCCAGGAAGACATGAATGAGATATCTAAAGCAGCATTCAATGGGATAACCAGGAAAGCCACAGGAGGGCTAGAGAATCAGCTGGTGGAGTTGAAAGTCACATCAAGTGGTTAGAACTTAGTTACTAGTGTATAGTCTCTTGGATAAGAGATGTCTAAATCCAGAAGAGCAAATTTCAGAGGTGAAGCCCATCCATCCATCTATCCATCTATCCATCCATCCATCCATCCATCCATCCATCCATCCATCCATCCATCCAGGTAAACCTGATGGGATCCACAGACAAACAAGAGGCAGCAGCATGTTTTCCTGCACAAGGAAGCTGGGTTCAAGACTTCGGCCAGTCAAGCAGCCTGGAGGTCTGAAGTGTCAGCCTGGGGAAAGAAGGAAAGTGTGGAAAAGACAAGGGAAGGCCGGGCACGGTGCTGTAATCCCAGCACTTTCGGAGGCCAAGGCGGGTGGATCACCTGAGGTCAGGAGTTCGAAACCAGCCTGACCAACATGGTGAAACCCCATCTCTACTAATAATACAAAATTAGCCAGGCGTGGTGGTGTATGCCTGTAATCCCAGCTACTAGTGAGGCTGAGGCAGGAGAATCACTGGAACCCGGGAGGCAGAGGTTGCAGTGAGCCGAGATCACACCATTGCACTCCAGCTTGGGCAACAAGAGGGAAACTCCGTCTCAAAAAAAAAAAAAAAAAAAAAAAAAGACAAGGGAAAAACTTGAGGGCCCTCGGCTTATGGTGGAGGGAAACGAAAACGGGAGATGGAGTGTGTGCTGAAAGCCTTCTTAGCCCTGGCCATCCTGGAATGTCCCCTCATCTGGGGTGAGGATAACTCCTTGCTCTGAATCAGATCCCAGCATCTTCTCTACTAGGACCCCAGCTGGTCCGGGTGCACACCAACAGCCATCATCTCCTTTGCTTCCCGTCTCCACATTTTCTTATATGCCATGCATTCTTTAAACAATTCTTTCTACAAGATTTTCTGTGTCTTCAGAAAATGCTGCTTAAATGTTGCTAGAGTTTTTATTCATTTCTTATTTAATGTGATATATTAACAGAATGTCTTATAGGAGGGCAATGAAGGACTAGTGAACAAGGGAGCAACACAGAAATGAGAAAAATCTGAAAGGGAATTTAAAAAAAACCTCCCAAAGTCAATGAAAAATCTATGTCTTTATAAATGAAGCAATTACACTAACTGAAGGATACAGATCTGAATAAATGAAGAGACCAAGCATGTTCCTGAATGGGAAGACTCAATAGTGAAGACACTTGTTCTCCCAAATCAGTGGATGTTATTTTGTCTCAGTGCTAATCCAGTGCTTCTTCTCCTGGTTTCTTCTTATAGGTCATTATTTATATGAAAACTTACTCAAGCACTGTACCCTTATCTATTTATTAGCCATCAGTACTTTTTACTATGAATCTAATGTTCATATATTTTGCTTATATGTTTATATTGTTTGTCTTATTTCTTAGTTTTTGGTAGGATTTCCATATATATATTCTGAGAATTATTACTGTTCATTCTTGTTGTTGCAAACATTTTCCCTGCCTGTAACTCTGCCACTTATCTTTATACTTTGTTCATGGTGTCTTCTGTCATACTTCAAGTGATTCTCATGCCTCAGCCTCCCGGGTAGCTGGGATTACAGGCATGCGCCACCATGCCTGGCTAATTTTTGTGTTTTTAGTAGAAATGGGTTTTTGCCATGTTGGCCAGGCTGGTCTCGAACTCTTGACCTCAAGTAATCTACCTGCCTTGGCCTCCCAAAGTACTGGAATTATAGGCATGGGCCACCACACCCGGCCATTTCCTTCTTTTTATTTATAATTCCCCAACAATGTGCCTTGTTCACCAAGGATTCTTCCACCTTTATAAGTTTGTATTTAAAAAATTCCTATATGTACTTTTATTCCACTGGAAGTTTTATGTTTATCCTTTTATTCTAGCTAGAATTCACATTTGCATATCGGTCAAAGAGGGACCTGACTTTATTTTCTCTTCTAATTGTACTGCTGGCTGTACAGAAGTTTATTTATTAATCATAATTCACCCTTTCCCCACAGTTTTGATATACCATTTTAAAAATACACTATATATGGACCCATTTCTACTCCTTTTCTGCTTCATTGATTACTTAACAATTCCTCCATCAGTATTGTTTCAAAATATATTCTGATATCTGAAAAAACAAGCCTCTTTTCATAATTCTTCTTTCTCAAAATTTTATTGGTTATCCTTATGTGTTTCCTAGAAGAACTTTAAAATCAGCTTGTCACATTTTATAAATCATCCTTTGGGAATCTTGATTTGAATGTAATAAATCTCCTAACTGATTTGGTAGAACTGATAATTTTACAGTATGGGGGATTCTCAGCCAGAAACATGATTTGTTCCTCATTGATTCAGGTATTTTATAGTTTTTCAAGAATGTATGATTGTTTTATTTATATATGCTATAAACACTTCTTATTAGTTTTTAGGAGTCTTATGGGCTTACAAAATTTTTAAAGGAGGGCTTTTTATTCTATTTTTTTTTTTTTTTACTACAAAAGTATTGATTTCTGTATGGCATTCTTATTAATCATCCATCTCCCTGGATTCTATTACAGTTTTATTTAGTAAGTTTTTGTCTTGGTATTCTACGTACATAATCCTTTCAGTTGAAAACATATAATTTTCTCTTTTGTTTTCAAAATCATAGCTTTGCTTTATTTTTCTTAACTTATTCTATTATCTGAAACTTCTGTGCAATGCCACACAGTAGCAGTGATTACAGAATTATCTTATGTCTGACTTTGTCATATTTTCTAACCCTTACAAACTGAACCACTATTCAAGAATCTTAGTTCTAGTTCCATCTCAGTTGCTGCTCCTTGTTAGTTTCAGCCTATTTATAAAATAAGGAACTTGAATTAATTGAGCTCTTATTTTCCTTCCAGTTCACGTAGTACGTGATTTAACAGATAGGCATGACAACAAAGATTAGCTTTTAAAAGTGAAAACGGGAACAAAATGGGGCCTAATTTATTTACAATAAAATGGAATCTATTTGATAACCAGGTTACAATTTACCTACAAGATTTGAAAAGTCAAGAAAACCTGCCAGTCGGAGATGTAAATCCTGAGAGAGGTCTTCCCCCGTCTTGAAAGCTCATATGCCAGAGAAGCTAATGATTTGAACAAGAGAGTCCCCCACCCCCGCGTCAATATTCAGTTGTGCTAAATTGACTAAAAATGGTGCATAATTGCACACCACAAGTATCCATACCCAACCTGCCTTACTTTCTTTGACTTTTCCCTTATAAAATCTTATAATGGACAGAGAAGAGAAACTGGAGAGAATTTGAAGGTTGTGCTAACAAAACATAAGGTATTGCAAGACTCAGTTCAAGTTTAACCTTCATTCCCTTTCTTCTGAAAGTCAGCCATAATTCTCTGGCCAAATTGTCTGAAAAAGGATCCTAAGGGGTGTCAGAGAAAATGAAGCAGATCAGAGAGTTATGGGGCCTCCTTCCACTCAGGAGAAAGCTAAGGGGCCTTGCAGGAGACAGTGATGGATTCAAGCCATAGGAAAAAGCATACATCAAGGGCCTCTACCTCATCCCTATCTTTGGAGGATGTGTATAATTTATTGAGTGTTTAAATTAGACAAATAGCCCAATCGATTTAGAATAAGGGACAGGAAACACATGTTTATTTTGCATGAAACTGAACTTCACCAGGATAGAAATGCTTATGATCTCCTGAGTTATGGTGCTTGGATTCTCCATGAAAGTGCGCCTAATTACTGGGATTGCTTCTTTGCACAAAGGCGATCCATTATGGAACACGCTGTCTCCATAAAGAACAGGGAACAAGCTAAGCAGCTCAGGCTAAGTGGTAATTTATATCATTGTTTATAGAAAGAAAGAGCAAGAGCAGGCAGGAGGGCAAGATGACAGCAAGAGAACGAGAAAGAAACCTGAAGAAAAGAAGTTTTAGGGAAGATGGAAAGGCTTGAAACATACCATGGAGAATGACCTCAGCCTTCTGTGTGGAGGATTTGTGCTTGGAGATAAGGAAAGAGAGGGATGTCGGAGAGTTGAGCAGTTCAGTTTCCTTTGCATTTCTTACATCTGAGCAGGTGATGGGAGTGAACACTCTGGAAGCCACAGTGGAGCCCTCTGCTTAGGGCTTTTTTTCTGGAAACCAGATCAATTCATTGAAAAACGATTTGTGAATGGCTAGTTCATTGAGAAGCAACTGACCAAAACTCCGAATCACGGAATGACCTGCTCACTGATTTATTCACTTGGATTTTATTCCAAGGTCTACTTCTCTCAGAATTTGTGGTTGCCATTTCATATGTGAATGTGTGGGTAGTTTGCTGTCATGCCTTTTTTGTGCATCTCTATCCTGACCCTGTATGTGGTGCTGCCTTTTCCCAGGCCCTCTGCCCCTGTCCTGGCCTCTGTCTGCAAAGCAGCTGCAGCAACCTCCCTCATGCTGTTGAAGATACTCATCTGGTGTCTATTGTGAATTGGCTGGAGCCCTTCTATGGGTTTGTCAGAGTCCCTCTGCATCCAGGCCGATGGTGCCTGCCATGCTCCTACATGCTGTTCTCTGCCACCCATCTGAGCCCAGCTAGAGACAGTGGGGAAGTGGAGGAGCCACATCAAAACAGTGTGGCCACCCCAGTCACCCTCCAGTGCACATCGACGACCAGGCAGCCATTAGACCCAAATGCAGCCCCACAGTGTAGAGGCGAATGGAAAGGCAATACATCCTCTTTTCATTCTCCTTCCATGTGAGGCCCGGCAGAGCCTGGCATCTGTCTTCATCATCATGGCACCCTCAGACTCTTTCTTCTTCCTGGAGCAAGCTGTGCTCTCTGAAGCCACTGCCTGTGTGGAAAGCGCCCCAGCCTTTCTTCTCTGTTGCCAGGCATCCCTTCCTGTCCTGCCACTTCAAATGCATCTTTTCATATGTCCTTCCTGAGCGCCTCTAGCAACTGCATGTTCCTGTTTCAGCCTCTGCCTTTCCACAGCTCCTCCAAGATTCCTCTATTGGAGAGCACAGCACCGCCTTGCAGGAAACCTCCCAGAGGACTGTGAGGTCCATGAAGCAAGGGGCTGCATCTTATTCTCCTCGGTGTCTGTCTGGCCCAGCAGTGGGCCCAGGCCAGGTAAGTCTTCTATGTGTGTGCTGAGTGATCAATGGACAAGAAAACCAAGCAGTGATGGGCCTGAGAAACGAGCACCCTGGGGGTGCTGAGGGTGTCTTGATATACTGAGTTTTAACATACTGAGTGATAAAAAATGCCAGGGAACTTGAGAGGATGGGAAGGAGGTGGAGGGTCTCTATGAGGTGTGAGTTTCTTCCAACCTGGTGTATCCAGAGTGGGGAATGAAGCTTCAAATGCCCAGAGCCCACTGTCTATACCATCCAGTTACACTCCAGGACCAACCCACAACTGGTAATTCCCTTGGTGAATGCAAGCAAGGATCTCCAATTTATTTTTAGATGTTAGATGTAGTGGTTAATTGCACATGCCCCACACCAGCACAGTCCAACTAAACTTCCTGCAATAATGGAAATGTGCTATATTCACTCTCCAATATAGCTTCCTCTGGCCACACTGGGCACTTGAATTGTGAATAGTACAAACTGAGAAACTGAAAGTTTTATTTTTAAAAAATTTTACTGGATTTTGGCCACTGTCTTGGATAGTGCAGTGAGAAACAAACCATATGGATTCAAAATCTGTCTCTACCAAATGTATACTGGCTGTTTGCCTCATGTCCCATTTCCTCATTTATTAAATATAATAGTGTATGTACTCTTGTTTTTTGTGATGATTAAATTATTAATGTGCTTTGGTTATCTAAGTGATTGGATACATGACAAATCACTTCAAATGTTGTGACTTTAAAACACAAGGAGCAATTGATGACCTTTCGTGGTTTCTGTGGGTCAGGGATTTGGGCAAGGCTGGGCTGTGCAGTTCTTACTTGGTGTCTCTGTGGTTGCAGCCATGTGGCCTTCTCTTCCACCGTGGCTCAGTCACATGGCTGGCAGGTGGTCCAGTGGCCCCTCTGTTGGCTGCATGAGTGTCCTCCCAGCACAGCAGTTGGCTTCCCCAACAGCGAGCCACCGTGAGAGCAGGGGAGCTGCAATGGCTGTGATTTTGTCACCTCAGAAGCCACTCACTCTCACACTGAATGAGCATCCTCGGGGGCTGTTTCAGAGGCAGCTGCCACAGTTAACACTGAGGCCAGGCCTGAAAAAACCCTGAGCAGACAATGTCCGTAAGCCTCTTAAGTGACTTTAACCTCACTTGCATTGCAAACATTACAGAGACTTAACTTGAGCTATTTCTTGTAAATATCTATTTTAAAGAAAAGCAGAATGTAATCTCAACCAATCAGAAGCAGCCAGCTCACTTATGATTGCAAGCATACCCTCTTTTATTGCAGGTCACTTTATTGAACTTGACAGATACTGTGCTTTTTTTAAAATTTGAAGATTTGTGGCAACTCTGTGTTGTGCAAGTCCATTGGCACCATTTTTCCAACAGTGTGTGCTCACTTTGTTGTAACATTTTGGTAATTCCCACAATATTTCAAACTTTTTCATTATTATTATATCTGTTATAGTGATTTGTCATCAGTGATCTTTGAAGTTGCTGTTGTAATTGTTTGCAGGGGGTACAAACTATACCCATATAAGACGGCAAACTTAGTAGATAAAGGTTGTGTGTGTTCTGACTGCTCCACTGAACAGGGAGACTGTTTCTCTCTCTTTCCCTCTCCTTAGGCCTCCCTTTCCCTGAGACACAACAATGTTGAAATTAAGACAATTAATAGTTCTTCAATGACTTCTAAGTGTTCAAGTGAAAGGAAGGGTCCACATCTCCCACTTTCAATTAAAAGCTAGAAACAATTAAGCTTAGTGAGGAAGGCATGTCAAAATGGAGACAGGCTGAGAGCTAAGTCTTGTGCACCTAAGAGTTAGCCAAGTTGTGAATGCAAAGGAAACATTCCTGAGAAAATTAATTTCTTAGAGAAAATCATCATTCATGCATTCAATGAACACATGATTGATAAGGAAGTGAACGCCTTATTGCTGATACAGAGAAAGTTTAAGTGGTCCGAATAGAAGATCAAAATAGCCACAGTGTTCCTTAAGCCAAAGCCAAATCCACAGCAAGGCCCTAGCTCTTCAGTTCTATAGAGGATGAGAGAAGTGAGAAAGTTGCAGAAGAAAAGTTGGAAGCTAGCAGAGGTTGGTTCCTGAGGTTAAAGGAGAGATGCTGTCTCCATAACATAAAAGTATAAGGTAAAGCAGCAAGAGCTGATGTAGTAGCTGCAGTAAGTTCTCCAGAAGATCTAGCTAAGATCATTGATGAAGGTGGTTACACTAAACCACAGATTTTCAGTGTAGATAAAACAGTCTTCTGTCGAAAGAAGATATATTCTAGGACTTTCATAGGTAGAGAGAAGTCAATGCCTAGCTTCAAAGCTTCAAATGACAGGCTTGCTAGGGGCAAATGCTCATTTATTATTCCCAAAATACTTAGAGTCCTTAAGAATTGTGCTAAATCTCCTCTTTCTGAAAAAACAAAGCCTGGATGATGGTACATCTGTTTACAGCATGGTTTACTGAATATTTTAAACACATAAGTGAAACCTAGTGCTCAGAAAAAAAGATTATTTTCAAACTATTACTGCTCATTGCCAATGCACCTGGTCACCCAAAATGGAAATGTACAAAGAGATTAATGTTTCATGCCTGCTAACACAATATCCATTCTGCAGCCCATGAATCAAGAAGTAATTCTGACTTTCAAGTCTTATTATTTAAGGAACAAATTTTGTAAGGCTATTGTTACTATAGATAGTGATTCCTCTGATGGATCTGGGTAAAGTAAATTAAAAATCTTCTGGAAATAATTTACCATTCTAGATGTCATTAAGAACATTCATGATTCATGAGAGGAAATCAAAATATCAACATAAACAGGAGTTTGAAAGAAGTTGATTCCAACCCTTGTGGATGACTATGAGAGATTCAAGGCTTCAGTGGAGAATGTACCTACAGATATGGTGGAAACAGCAAAAGAACTAGAATCAAAAGTGGAGCCTGAAGATTAAACTGAATTGCTGCAATCTCATGATAAAACTTGAACAGACAAGGAGTTGCTTCTTACAGGTGAGTAAAGAAAGTGGTTTCTTGAGATGGGATCTATTTCAGGTGAAAGCGCTGTGAACATTGTGAAATGACAACAAAGGATATTATATAAATATAAATTACAATAAAGTAATGGGAGAACTTGACAGGATTGACTCCAATTTTGAAAGAAGTTCTAATCTGGGTAAAGTACTATCAAACAGCGTCACATGCTACAGAGAAATCTTTCATGAAAGAGTCAACGGATGTGGCAAACCTCATTGTTGTCTTATTTTGTGAAATTGCCATGGCCACCCCAACCTTCAGCAACCACTGCTTTGATCAATCATCAGCTGTCAATATCAAGGCTAGAAAAAGATTACGAGTCTCTGAAGGCTCGGATAATCATTAGTATTTCTCAGCAATGAAGTATGAAGTACTTTTGAATTAGGGTGTATACATTGCTTTTTTTTTTCTTTTTTCTTTTTTTTTTGAGATGGAATCTCACTCTGTCACCTAGGCTGGAGTGCAGTGGCGTGATCTCCACTCACTGCAAGCTCCACCTCCCAGGTTTACACCATTCTCCTGCCTCAGCCTCCTAAGTAGCTGGGACTGCAGGCACCCGCAACCACGCTCGGCTAATTTTTTGTATCTATTTTTTAGTAGAGACAGGGTTTCACCATGTTAGCCAGAATGGTCTCGATATCCCGACCTCGTGATCCACCCACCTCAGCCTCCTAAGGGGCTGGGATTACATGTACATTGCTTTTTTAGACATAATGCTATTGAACACTTCATAGACTATAGTATAATATAAACATAACTTTGGTATGCAGTGGGAAACAAAAAACATTATGTGACACACTTGATTGTGGTATTTGCAGTATTTGCAGATAGTAATCTGTCACTGAACCTGCAATGTCTCCAAGGTACGCCTGTATGTAACTAGGGGTTTTTCAATAGGATAGACCCAATAAGGCAACTGCATATCCATAATCAATTAAATATTTTGTTTTGTTTGACTTCCCTGTTTGTATTACGGAAATCTCCTTCTTGCATTCCTTTGATGGAACTCACAAACCACTTGCTCTTTGGAGCTGCCTAATTCATGAATCCCTGTTTGCTCAAACTGTTTACAAATTTTATTGTGCTTTGGTTTACCTTTTTAACCCTGCAATGTGTATCGAAGGGTGCTTAGCACATAGTGAATGGAGATATTAGTGGTTCTTCTCTGATGCTTTCCAAGTTTGGCGAAACCTTGAGGCTCTCCACTCACATTCGCAAATGCTAAACGCTCCTGTGGTGGAGAGAGCGGGGTCTGGGGTGTGGACACCTTCTGAGGTGTTCTCACCTGGCACTGGCTCCTTTTGTAGTCTCCCTTTCAGTTCAGTATCAGAACTGAACTGTACACCCCTTCACAGGCAACTTTCGAGTGGGCCTGCTGAAACAATCCAGGCAGTCCTCCCCAGCTCAGGGTCTCACTTAACTCTGAGAAGGTAGGATGTGAGAGATTTAGAATAAGAAATTCTGGAACTCTCCCAGTTTACTGTTAAAATTACACACACACAAAAATCAAAACCTCAGTTTATTTGTCCAAAAATGGGGATAGTGTTCTTGTCCTACATGATGAGTGTACTAATCCCTCCAGCCAGAATTCACTTGGGGCTCTGTGCTCCAGCAGGGTGCTGGTGAGGACTGCATGCAGGTGCTGCCTTCACACCCGGAGCAGGCTGGAAGGAGTGGTGTGAAGCCTCCCAACCCCACGGCTGGGGCCAAAGGCTGTGCTGAGGCACCCGGACATGGAGCTGGTCTGGCCTGATGACTCAGAGTGGAAAGACACTGGCTGCGCTCAAGCATGGGGACTCGGGGAGGGGCGTCAAGGCAAGGACACCAGTGAACAGGATTTGTAAGGCGCTCTTGGTGACTTTTGGACAGACACTCTTACTTGCTTTATTGCTCCCTTTTGACTTCTGCCCCCTTTCTCTAATCGTATTTCCAAATGTGTGGTGCTCACCAGGATCCTGGGCAGTGCAATGGGATGGCTGCTTGGTTTCTGTTGATCCTCACAGAGCCTGGTGACTTCTTCCTCCCAGGTCTGTGGATCAACACTGTCTCCCTGGCCTCTACACAGAACGCAGGTCCCCTCAGCAGAGCAGGAGAACTCGGGTTGGAACTCATTATTGCATGGTGCTTGTCTTGCCACCTGTCCCCATAATGCCTTAAGTGACAATGACATAGGCATCTGACAATGCATGTGGCCATCACTTTTTATCATTTTAAGATATATGGCCCTTCTTTTTCCAACTGCTTTCCCCCACCAGACAGCTAGGAGCCCAGAGAAAGGCTGTGTTGTGTCCTTTACTGAGCCTGACAGACCTGTGTGCGCCAGGGGCTTGGCATGCCCGGGAATAATAGCGCCAGCCTTTGGCCTTCCCGCAGCCTCTCCTTGGGGTCTTTGGGGTCCCCACAGGCCCTCCCCTCCCCTCCCCTCTGCGTCTTCCAGGATCCAGCCAGCGGCCGGCACACGTTTGTCGTCCTCCGCACACAAGGATCCCCAGGCCCAGTGGTGTTAACCCAGGGAGGAGCGGGGTTTGGGATGTGATCCACAGCTGATCCCTCGTGGCCCCTCCTCCCCCGAATCCTGAAACATGAAGAGGCCCCTCAGCTGCTGGCTCGGAGTCCGTCTATGGGAACTTTCTCCAGTCTATGGGGGCGGCAAGGGTCTCGCCTCAGGGACTTGGTTTATTTATCTAGCTGGACTCCATCCCTTAATATCCAGCTTACAGAGGAAGAGGCTTTAGCAGCTAAATGCAGCCGCATCTCCTCCTGTGGACTGTGAGCAGAAAAAGAACAGATATTTACAGAGGCCTAAGCCTCCTGCAAGGCTATCCCAGCGGGTGGAGCTTCAGGATCCTGGTCAGGAACCCCGAACCCAGCGCTGGAGACCCTGAAGGTCAGGGCGTCCGACCCTCTTCCCAGCCTCCAAAGGCCTGTGTTGGTCTGATTGTGGATTCCAAGCTCTGATTTCCATCCATCCTCCCAATCCGAATTCCGTTTGCAGACATAAACACCATCAACAATGTAGAGAATGTGTTTTCTCATCTTTGAATATTAACACTCATCTGTTTAATTGAGCTACTTTTTACATACATGTAAGATGTTCTGCAATTGCAAAAGAAACATGTGCTTCGTGTTGTATAAGCCATATGTTCCGCAAGACCTGCCATCAAATGATTGCTCAAACATTTGTTGAATGGGATGAGCAATGGAGGTTCAGACAGGTACCCTGACCTGCCCAGGCTGGAGGGTAGGGAGCTGGAAATTCGTACAACCATGCCTTGTTCTACTTGTTTTGTGAAAGAATCATGTGATCAGTGACAAAGAGGCTGGGCAGCTCGGCCAGGCAACAGGGAGAGCGACTGAGCTGGGGGGACTACAGTGCTGTGATCCTCTGCACCCCTGCTGGGATGTCTGAGACCAAGCTGACATTGGCCCCCAGAATGCCGTGAGGCTGCTCCTCCTCATGGAGCGGCTCCCCAGGTTTCCTGCTTGACTCCTGCTGCTCTTGTGTTGAAGGGCCACCTCTGGGCTACTCCCCCTGTTCCCTGGCCAGAGCCAGGCCCTGTCAGGCACGCACGTGGAAGATGAGGGAGGTGCAGTTGTTTACACAGGTGCAGACTCTAGAGGGACCCCACGTGGACTCCATGGCTTCTGCCCCAAGCACTCGCGGGAGGACACAGCTCTGCCCGGAAGGGAGAGTGCTGAGCTGGGTCCCTGCTGCTCACCTCTGTGACATTCACCCTGGGTCAGTCCTTCCCTCTCACACATATGTTCTGCAAGATCTGCCGTCAGATATTTGTTCAGTCAAATATTTGTTGAATGGGATGAGCTGTGGAGGTTCAGACAGATGCCGTGACCTGAAGTGTCAAACGAAGGGATGCGTGTGATGGTCTTCACCATTTATATTGTTTTAAACTTGCTAAGCACTAGTTAAAATAAAAGAGCCAACACTTTTCTTTACATTTTTACTCTCTGTCTTTCTAATATATAGTATGTAAAAAGAAAAATCTTGGCTATTCCAATAGAGGAAGTGGCTGTGTTTTGTTTTGCTATTTGTTTATTTATTTATTTATTTATTCTCCATGTATTAGTCTACTTGGGCTGCCATAGCAAAGTACCACGGACTGGGTGGCTTAAACAACAGAAACTCATTTTCTCACGGTCCTGAAGTCCAAGAACAAGGTGGCAGTAGGGTTGGTTTCTGGTGAGGACTCTCTTCTGAACTTGCAACGGCTGCCTTCTCATTGTGTCCTCACGTGGATTTTTCCCTGTGTGTGTACTTCTCGTGTCTTTTCCTTTTCCTATAGGACAGCAGTCCTGTTGGATCAGGGCCTCATCCTTATGACTGCATTTAACCTTATTTACTTCCTTAAAGGCCCTGCCTCTAAATACTGTCATACTGGGGCTAGGACTTCAACACTTGGATTTTGGGGGAGACATAGCTCAGTCCATAGTACTGCCCAATGGGCAAAGCTCAGCCAGCCCTCATGTCTGTGGGGCTTCTCTTTCCTGCGAGGGCCTGGTCTCCTAGAGAAGCCCCAGTCCTCCCTGTTCCTGGTTGTCCCCATCCTTCGTCCTCTCAGGGGAGGAGGCCAGACCTTCTCCTTGGACTCAGTGCTTGACCAGCTGCTCCCTCCACAAGGTGCAGGCAGGAGGAGTTGAGTGTTAATAGCTCAGCCCAAGATGTCTCCCGGAAGTGGCTGTCACTGATCCATGCAAGGGGAGCCGATCAAGCACTTGCAAGTCCATAAGGGCAACTTCCTCTTCTGGCCCTGCTCTCCTCTTTTGTCTCCCTGCAGTGGGTGCAGTCTGAGTGCCCTGGTGGTGCATTTGCACAAAGGAGAGAGAGGCCACTTCTGCCTGACACATATATCTTCTCTCCTCCTTTGTCTAGGGTTAAGAACTGTCAGAGTGTGGCTCAACTGAGAAACAGCTTTCTGAGTAGAGCTGCGGAAAGATGGGCTGAGAGGCTTCTGAGGTGTGTTTACCATCACTGAGGCATTGTGATGCCTTAGGTGGGTCTAAACCCTCCAGCTTCAGCGAGAGTGACTGTGGGGCATCAGGTAATCTGAGACTGCAGCTCAGAGATTACTCCAGCAAAGGGTTAGGCAGGTGTGAGCCCTCCATTCAGAGAGAACTGCTGGTATTTTATCACCTTCTTTTAATTCATTCTTATTTAATAATCATTCTTATTTCATTAACTTGTATTTTAACTTAATGTATTTTTTCTTCTGTTAAAATTGTTTTGTGTTTACTCTGGAGTTCTTCTGAAATCGAAGGTTACTTCAGTACAATATTTTAATTCATTTTCAGTATATTTTGAAGCCAATGCATTTGAGGCTATAATTGCTCCTTAGAGTACTAGAGTACTTTTTGGCCATATCTTAGAGGTTTCAATGGATAATGTTCTGAATTACATTTCCTTTTAAAGAGCCGTTTTACCTTTGATTTCTTTTTAAGTCTAAATATTGTTTTGAAGTTGTTTTGTATTTTTAAATGTTAACCTCATTTTGGGGAGAGAGGCTATTTCTTTCTTCTTAGTTTCTGGGTTATTCTACATATGGAGTTGTTATAATTTTTCCTCTTTCAAAATTAAAATTTTATTGGGAGCAAAGTACAGTAGTCCTCACTCATATGCAGTTTGGCTTTCCGTAGTTTTAGTTACCCCAGTGAACAGGTGTTCAAAAATATTAGATGGAAACTCCCAGAAATAAAGAGTTCATAAGTTTTAAATTGCATGCATTCTGAGTAATATGATGAAATCTGGTGCCATTCACCTCCCCATCTCACCGGGGAGGTGAATCATCCCTTTGTCCAGGTATCCACACTGCCTATGCTACCTGCCTGTTGGTCACTTACTAATTGTTGTGATGATGAGATCTACAGATCACAAGAAGGGTGAATACAGTGCAGTAAGATATTTTGAGAGACCACATTCATATAACTTTCATGAGTATATTGTTATAATTATTCTGCTTTACTATTATTGTTAATCTCTTACTGTGCCAAATTTGTGCATTGAACTTTATCATAGGTGTGTATGTACAGGAAAAAGCAGTATATAGGGTTTGGTGCTATCCAAGGTTTCAGGCATCTGCTGGGGATCTTGGAACAAATCTCTTGGGGATAATGAGGGGGTACTGCACACAGTAGACTTTTGTAATATTTTTGTTTATTATTTATTGTTTTAGGTAGAAACAACATCTCCATATCTTTTTCTGTTTTCTGTCTCTAGCTACACAATCAAGTTTGTTCGTTTTATTATTTACACCCTTGGTTTTTTGTGCTCTTGGTTCTTTCAATTTCTGACATGTTTGTTAAAATCCCATCCAGGTTTTGGAGGGAGATAGATACTTGCACATCTCTTTTGGGTTCTTAATCCACTGGGAGCACAGCTGGATGAGTCCTAAGAACAGAGGTGGCTTTATTATGGAAAAGTAGTCTTGTGCTTAAGGGAGAAATGGAATTGCCTTTTCCTTTTTCTTCTTCTCCGAATTGGAGATTCTTGGTCCTGCAGACTGGATGACTAAGGTGCTCAACTAACCAAAGCCTGGGAGCGAGGAGCATGAGAAGAGTACTGCTTCCCAGAGGCAGCAGTGTGCCCAGCCCTGCAATGACAAAGCACAGGCAGGTCCTGGAAGCTGCAGGAGAAAGTAGAACATGCCCTCCCTGCTCACCTTTTAATGTGGGGAATTCAGTAAAGTGGTCACGAGAATCCAACAGAAGTTACCTTCGCTGCATTTCCAGGGTCAGATAATTTCCTTCTGGATAGAGACCTGCATGTGAGGGAGTGGAAAGGGGGTCCAGCCAATGGCTGGAGTGGCATGCTTACCTCTCTAGAAATGTGAGAAGCGGGAGATTAGCAGGCCTCTGTGACAACTCTGGTACTGTTGTCTGTCTTAATTTCAATCCTGTATGTGTTTGTGTATAAGATTTTTGTATTAAGTAAGCAGTACATTTAAGTTGACACAATTTGCCTTTCGAGGGGAAAATTTAGCCCAGTAATAGTTATTATAATCAGTGATATATTTGGAATTATTTATACAATTGCTATAATTTTTGACTTCTATTTAATATACTTTATAACAAGAAAGAAGCAGTATAATAGTTAAGGGTGGGGATTTTGCATTCAAATTCTAGTTCTTAAAGTTACTAGAAAGGCCATCATAAGAAAACCACTTAACCTTTCTGCATCTAAGGTTTTTTGTCTTTAAGATGCATAACTCATAGGATTGTGAAATAATTCTTTGATATTTATAGAATGTTCAGAATAGTGCATGGCACCAACTAAATGCTCCATCAGCTATTATTGTTTACTTTCTTCCCAAATTTTGCCATTTATTAAATTTTTGTTGGTTCTTTTTTCTGATTGGTTTGGTTTAAAATTTAAACCTCTACTAAGTCTGTCTTCAGAGTTTTAATTAATATACATTTGTTTTATATTAAATATGAGTTTTTTGTTTAATTAAAAATAATTTCAAGGCACTGAGATTTATGGTTAAAGTTGCTTTGAGTACTGCTGAAAACATAAACCAAAACTAGTAGAGAAAGGAGAGGGAGAAAATGAACATCTTAAATGAAACAACAAATTACCACAACTTCAAAGCAGAAATGATGTAAAACATTCACCAAATACCATGCCTTTGGACCAACATGAAATGAATGAGTATCATCCATGCCCAGAGACCACATATACCTCTTGGGACCACAGTAAGTACCCCAAACCCTCCAATTGTTGCTGTGACCACCCGGAAGTTGCGTTCAATGAACCCTATACTAGACATGGTCTAATCCTTCGATGGTTTAATGATGGAACCACTTGGCCACAGGTGACCCCACTCGTCTGTAGAGACACTTTAACATCTGTGGAATCCTGCATGAGGTCAAGGCTACCTTGTGTCTGTTGTTGATGCATTTGCTAGTAAAATCCTAACGCTCCACTTTACTGACTTCTTTTATGTGATGAAAGAAAAATCACCACATTGCCTTCCTTTCTGACAGTTCACTGAGTCAGAAGTAGCTCCAGTTGAGATGTGTTTGTAAAGAATAAATTTAATACATTGTCTTGGCAGGAAGCATTTTCTTGGTGCCACTTTCCTAGGTGGGGTTTCTTCTTGCAGACTATGGCTTGCAGTTCCAGAGCAGAGACCTACATTACTGTCTACTGCTGAAGTGAACTGCTGCCCCTCTGGAGTCTGGATATCATCAGAATGAAAAAGGTTCAGCATTTTTTTCAGAAGTAGTAAATCAGACCCTTTGTGAAGTGTACATTCAATTTCCTTGCCTCTCTTTCTTCTAGAAGTGATGAATCAGAGTGATGATGCCTTTGTTTTAACTCCTGTGGGTGTGGGGAGGGGTGTCTGGGCTGCCAGGACCCTCCCTCCAGGCCCATAGGCCTCCTGGTTCCTGACTGGATTCCAAATGCGCGCATGTTCAGAGGTGCACTTTGCCTCCAGCATCCCTCGCATCCCCTTACACCCTCTCTAGAGCATACAGTCCCTTCACAATGCCTCATATCCATGGTCCAAGGCGTTGGAGTGTTCTCTGCTTGGCTTCCCCAGGAATAAGGGAGCATTGTCAGTTGGGCAGGGCCCTGTGGAACTTTGTCTTTTTGCACACTCTCCCATCCCAGATTACGTGCTTGGAGCCACCATGCATATCACTAAAAGGGACTTCCTATGCTCTTGGGAGGCTAAGGAATAGTTATCAAATTGTGTTAACCGCAGAGACAAAACTAACATATATAATATTAGCAGTAATTAACATAAAACATCTATTTTGCATTCAAAAGTTAATTGTGCAAATATGAGAGAGTGAATGTTTTTGAGTTTGTGGGTGTCTTGCAGCTTCAGTGGGAGCAATAACGTCACACATTGCTAACAAGTCCATGATGGGATGCATTAATGCAAAAATGGGGTGTGGGTCAGAGGAGGCAATGGCCCTATTGTCTTCTGTGCTGGCTAGTTTGTCTGGAGCTTTGTAGTCTCATTGTCCATTGCATTATAGAAAGAACCTTGAAAGTGAGTATATGAGACAGTGATAACATCTTGAGTGATCTAGAAACCATGCTGTTTGAAGACGAGTGGAAGAACTATCTAATCCCACAGTGCTGTCTAAAAAAAGACTGGAGGAAAACGGTTACTATCTCCAGATGTTTAAAGGACTGCAACAAGGTAGAGAAAACAAACCGATTCTGTGTAATCGCCATAGGGTAGGACTTTGATCTGTAGGTGGAAGTTGCTGGGGGCAGATTTTATTTCATTCCGAAGAGTAGCTTTTGAACAGCCCTGGGGGCAGTGCTGTGGGAAAGTGCTTACCATGTTGCCCCAGATGCCCAAGCCAAGGCTGGCTGCCCTTCTTCTGGAGCTTGGGTGGCTAAACCTGGGGTATCCTGCTTCTGAGTGCAGGGGCTCTGCAGCTGTAGGAGGAAGCAGTGGCATGACTCCCAGGTCTGCAAGGCTTGGACGGGAAGGACGGCCTGGACCAGCTGTACTCCTGGAGGGTGCAGGCCTGCCAGCTGCCACAGGGGATGTTTGTCCAGCTTTGGGGCTCAAGCTGATGAACTAGGCCTGGGGTTTCACCTGCAACCTCTCCTGCACTCCTGATATCTGAAGGGAAGGCCCCAACTCTGAGACTCAGACGGTCTGTCCGCACCCTGAGGACTAGGCAGAGGACAAGCCTTCTTGGCTTGAGGATGAAAGACGGGGTGGAGCTCAGGGTTGGGCTGGGCTCTCCCCTTCCTGGGGGGTCTTCTCTGTTTGTGAAACCCATTCCCATGAACATCCGGGTGCTGTCCTCAGTACGGTAGGAAGCAGCTCTGGTGTTTACCCGAGTCCAGTTGAATCGTTTGCCCAGCACATCCAGCGGGAGGCACTTGGGCTGGTGTGTTGGGCCGGCCTGGTCCACCTTGACCATCAGGGGCTCTGCAGTCACTTGCTAGGCTGGTTGGTGGCACCCTGCAGGGTTCAGGGGCCTACTCATCACACACATGCCTGTCATGCAGGCTCTCAGCAGTGAGTCCCTCCCACTCCCTGTCACACAGATCCTGCTTTTTATAGAAAAAGGAGAAGCAGAAGGAAAAGGAAACAGTGATAAATTTGCTAATAAAAAATCAAGTTGTGAGGGAATCCTGAAGTTAGTTTTCACTCTTTTCAATTAATATACACCTTTATTTTGTCTATATTTTTATATTTCAATTTTATATAATTTTGTACTTTACGAAAAAGGTGAAAAAAAGAATAAAGAATTCCCATATACTTTTCGGCTCAGATTTCCTAGATGTTCGTTTCTCAGGCCATCTGAGTACAGGGAACAACATCAGGAAATTAACATTGATAGAACATTCGTCTAATCCATAGACTTTATGCAGATTTTACCAATTGTCCCATGAATGGCTCTTTCCTAGTCCAGGATCCAACCCAGGTTTGCATGATGAATTTAGTGGTCATGCTCCTTAGCCTTTAATCTGGGAGAGTCTTACCTACACCTTTGGCGAGTTCATTTCTACAGAAGGAGAACTTATCCACTCAAGAAATGTCAAGTGTTTACTAAACCTTGTCTGTAGCCTGCTAGGAATGAACATCACATTGAAAAGGACCAACACCATCCCTGCCATTGGAGGGTACTCCATCTAATGTTGAACACAGACAAGAAAACTAGCAGTATTCACAAAGAATGACAATTACTCTATGGGGGTGTGAAGGGAGCATATAGGTTGAGCAGGTGGACATCTAATCCATATAGGCTGGGAGGGCGAACACCTAATCCAATTTGGAAAGAGGCAAGAATGGATTCTTAGAAGAGGCAATATTGGAGTTGAGGTCTTTGGGATGAGTAAGAGTTATTCAGGCTGGGAGAAAGATGTTGCTGGCATGAGATCACGCATGTGGTGGCAGTGACATTAGTGAAAACCCAGGGGCATGGGACCTCTTCTCTGGTCACTAAACTAATGTGCATTCTAGAGACTAAATGTGAGATATAAGACAAAGGAAGCAGAAGCCACAGATAGTGGAGATTGGTAGGAGGGAGAGGGTGAAGCATAGGGTGATGGAGAGGCTGATGATGGAGAGGGTGGTAGAGAGGGTGATGGAGAGGTTTGTAGAGAAGGTGATGGAGAGGGTGGTAGAGAGGATGATGGAGATGGTTGTGGAGGGGATGGTGGAGAGGGTGGTGGAAAGGGTGATGGAGAGGGTGTTGGAGAGGATGATGGAAAGGGTGGTTGAGAGGGCAATGGAGAGGGTAGTGGAGAGGGTGATAGAGAGGATGGTGGAATGGGGAGGGTGGGTGAAGGGCACAGTGAGAAATGAAGCCCAGGCTTTGGCACTGAGTGGGAGCTGGTGTCATTCTCTAAGGCAGAAGACACACGGGAGGAACTGTTTTGAGGATGCATTTATACTGAAGTGTTTGGTTAATTTGAGTAAAGTTAAGAGTATGAAGCTGAGGTTCTCTTGATCCCCAATCCGCAGCTGTTGACCTTGTGCCATGTTCTCAAATCTTTTCAATCCAGCAAGTCTTCATGGAGAAACTGCTAGGTGTAAAATGCAGACAGGTACTCCTGAGATGCAGGCTGAGTGCCATGGTCCCTGACCTGGGAGCAGCCAGGGCCACCCACTGTGGGCAGACCACGTAATAAAAGTTGTCCAAGGAGACCGAAGCCTGGTCAGTGATGGCTCAGGAGGGCACCATAGATGGGGAACTGTCCCACCATGCAGAGTGGTGTGCTGAGAGCAATGGAGCAGATGGCCAAGCCAGAACTTGCACGTGGCTGAGATTCTAAATGCCAGGGAGTGGTGGATGCACATCCAATCCTCTGATCTGTTAGAGAAGGGCTGGCAGGAGCTCCTTCTAGATGGAAGCCACTGTGATAGCTTCCATTCTCCCATTTCTCTGAGGGGGAAGAGGGGGCTCTGAGAGGGTAAGCGACTTGCTCAAAGCCACACAGGTAGTAAGTGCAGAACCAGGACTTTGACAGAGATCTAGCGCTAAAGCCCCTGTTTCTTCCTCTATGTCCCTGATATCAAATGAAAACTAAGGTCTAGTCTGGGCAACTGTTGAAATCCACAGGTGAGGTGAGAGGATGTCTGGATGGAAGGAGCAATGGGAAACGTTACAGCTGCAACCCCGGAGTTGTCACTGGCACCAGAAAAAGCCCTGTCCATCATCAGGAAAAGCCCATCCCTACAAGCCCCCCAAGAGGAAATAGGAAGATGAGGTCTAATTCCAGGGAATGGGACTAAGGCCTGGCAGGGAGGGCAGTTACACCAGCCCTGACCTGGTGGCAGGACTGACCTCGGGCAAGCAGAATGCAGCCAGGACTGTCAATGGCACCAAGAAACATCAGGCTGGATCCGGCGTGAGGCTTGGCTCTGATGCATCTTCCTTGTCCCCGATTCCGGATCTTTTTCTTGATTAACTGGGAGGCTGCTGGCGAGGCTCCAGCTGGGGCCTCAGTTCTAGGGCATGGTGTTGATGTTTGCAGAGGCTGTCTCTTCCCTTCTGACCTCTGATCACCCTGTTTGCAGACCTGCTTTACCCCGACTGCCTGGGTTGGAAGCACTTAAGAAGAGGGGCTCTCAGCTGGATTCTTCCTCAGAGAGTCAGAAGTCTGCTCCACCCCACGGTCCTCCAGCCTCTCAGCAGCTCAGCTGGAGGGGGAAGTCCAGGCAGCCAAGGGTAGTGTGGCTTTCCTGGATCCTTCAGGGTGGGGTGGTAAGAGCAGAGGAGAGAGTACAGAACTTGGAATGTGAGGCCTGGGGGAAGTGACGGGCCCTGTTGCTCATCTGCTAGGATTAGAACTGAAGAGTTAGCGGCAATCAGCGAGTGTTAATTGATCTTGAAGGTCGTCTGCCCAACTTGTCAGTACTCTGTCTCCTCTCCACTCCTCTGAAGGCCCCAGAGGTCCCAGCTGGGCAAACCACACCCCACAGATTGGTGTGAAATCTGCACTTATAGCCTGATTTGAAACCTGAGAGGCGGGAATGATGGCCAGTCTACAGAGGGACATAATCCAGACTGGGTCAGGGTGTGTGCACTCCTGCTGTCGGAGAGCCTGGGAATCCGGCCCCAGCAAACTTGCAGCCACAGGGAAAGAGCACAGACTAGAAGCAAACCACTTCCCAGACATCCATGGACCACCACGGTCCGTTCCGAATGGCTGGGCAGCACCTCTGAGGAATGAGTATGGGGTCCTGCACTTATGACCCAAGGGCGGAAGTGAGCCAAGTGAAGGTTCTGTGTGCTAAAATTTGCTTTGTGCCTTGGGAAAAGAACCTTGGGCTTCCTGGATCCCATTGTATCATGTGGCCTTGGCAGCTCTGGGAGATATTTTCTCTATTAAGCACACCAACAGCTGCTGATTTTGGCTAAGGTTTTCTTGCTCAGTTCTTGGGAGAAAAGATGCTCAGCTGTCTACAAGAGCTACCAGTGGAAATCAAAAGCAAAAACACAGAACAGATGGGCCTGCAGGATGAAACCCTGAGGGGGGACGTGGGTTCCCACCCTCAGAGAAAGCTGCAAACCTCTGGCAGTTACAGTGTTCTCTTCTCCTCATGCTCAGGCATGGCCTAGTGTGCTCACCGCCATGCTGCAGGGCTGTGTGGATGTGTCTCAGGGCCTCTCCCACCCGACGTTTCAGGACATGAGACATAGGGGGACCAAGGATTTCTATGAGGGGACAGTGAGCGAGGATGCAAGGACAGGGACATTTCTTGGATCAAAGTATTTCACCCAACATCACATTACCAATTCCACTAAATGACTCCTTCCTTTCCGTGTCAATTTCTCCACTAGTAGGTTCTAATTGGAGACAACCAAAATAGCAGTTAACACTTGTGTTACTGTTTGCTAGTGCCGGGCACTAGTATACAGATTTGCAAGAGCACACTTAATCCTCCCATTACTCTTGAGCTGTATTCACTTTGCTAAGAAAGTTGAGGCTCAGAGAAGCCAAATAATTTATCCAAAGTCATAGAGTTAGTAATTGGCATTACTGGTTTGTCTACCACCAAAAATTACTTAAATTCCAGGATAGACTGCCTTTCTGGACAGACTGATGCCATAGGTTATAACTAATCTGTGAAGACAGAGACTTGTTTTTCATTCATTTAATACAAAAAAATATAAGTAGAAACATGTATGTATACACACACACACAAGAGCAAACCTTACCCAGCAGAAATATATGTTCAATTCCCCTCTCAGTCAAAGAAACAAAAGCAAAAATGGCCATACAATCAAGAATCTCCAAACACTGGCCGGAAATCAACATCATCAAAAGGACAAGTTGAATACGTTAAAATTTCAAATTACATGAAAAAGATATCACGATAGTAAAGGAAGTTTAAAAAATCAAGAAATTATTAAGAATAAGTGTAGTTAAAATATTAACACATATAACATCACAGAAATGGACTGGAGTATTTTATATATAAATTAAAGCAAAAACTTTGAGATCTGGAGGGAAAAAAGATAAATGAAATAAAAATAGTGGATTAAGGAACGGAATAAACTTAGCTGAAAACTGAATTTGTAAACTGGGAAATGACAACAAAGAATTGTTGTAAATGTATCCCCAAATATTAAAGGAACATTGTGAGACAAAGTGGATTTATCAGAGTTCCAAATTCCATCTAATAGGACTTGAAAAAGAAAAAGAAATGAGAATTGAAGGGAGAAAATAAATAACAGAAGACTTTTTTCTTTTTTCATAAATGAAGACATGAATCCTCAAATAGAAGTAACTCACTGGGTGTTAAATAGGATAACTGTAACAGACAAACCATAAGCACACCGTGTGGTGACATTTCAGAAAGCCAAGAATGAAAAAGAAGTTCTAAGAGCTAACGAAGCAAACAAAAAATACTACAGGTTGTCTATAAAGGAATGCATACCAGATTGGAATCAGAGTTCTTAAAAGCAAGAAATTTCTGAAAGCAATAGATCAGTATCTTTAAAATTTTGTAATGTGTGATTTTGAGCTAGAATTCTAACCCAAGCCCCCAAAATTACAAGGTTAAAAATAGTTGTTTTGAGCAACTTTGAGCCCTTTTTTTTAAGGACCCAAAGTTTACTAATCATAAGCCCTATTATCAGAAATTTCTGGCAAATCTATTCAAGCAAACTAATATCAATAGTTAAAATGAGGAAGACTTGGAATGTAGGAAGTAGTGGGTTAGCTAAATAAATAGTTAATTATTGATTCTAAAAATGTATTGATTTTTAAGATAATTGTGATAAAACCTGGAATACATAATCTCCAATTATTTCAGAATAGAATGGATTCTCAAACATTGTTCTCCACGAGCACTGAATTTTTTTGATAATAAAAAACAATTCGTTTCAGTGACCCCTTTTTCTCAAGCTGTTTGTTCTAACAAAAAGACCAATTTTGTATTTGAAACTCAGAGCAGGCTGCTTCCCTTTAAGTCACGATCTTGCCTTTTATCTCAACTGAGATGCTAAAAAAAAAAAAAAAAAAAAAAAACTCAATAAGAAAACAAGAAAGATGGCTCAGAAATTAAAAAAAAAAAAAAGACTTTAATTTAAAAACATTAGGCCAGGCCCAGCGACTCATGTCAGTAATCCCAGCACTTTGGGAGGCCAAGGTGGGTGGATCACTTGAGGTCAGGAGCTTGAGACCAGCCTGGCCAACATGGTCAAACCCCATATCTACTAAAAATACAAAAACTAGCCAGGCGTGGTGGTGCGCACCTGTAATCCCAGCTACTTGGGAGGCTGAGGCAGGAGAATTGCGTGAACCAGGGAGGTGGAGGTTGCAGTGAGCTGAGATCATGCCTCTGCACTCCAGCCTGGGCAACAGATCAAGACTAAATCTACAAAATAGTGGTAGGTAAAGTGGTAAAACACAGAATGCAGACAAAAAGGCATAGTAGTGATTAATGAAAAATAGCTAGATGTAAAATTAGAGGCCAGGCATGGTGGCTCACACCTGTAATCCCAGCACTTTGAGAGGCTGAGGCGGGCAGATCACGAGGTCAGGAGTTTAAGACCAGCCTGACCAACATGGTGAAACCCCGTCTCTACGAAAAATACATAAATTAGCCAGGTGTGGTGACATGTTCCTGTAATCCCAGCTACTCAGGAGGCTGAGGCAGGAGAGAATCACTTGAACCTGGGAGGCAGAGGTTGCAGTGAGCCAAGATGTCACCATTGCACTCCAGCCTGGGAGACAGAGTGAGATTTCATCTAAAAAAAAAAAAAAAAAAAAAAAAATTAGAGGTTCAATTCACTAGAACAATATCTAACTAAGAAGCACTCCAGAGAACAGAGAAAACAATTAGAGGGAAATTATTGGAAAAATAATACTGGACAAATGCCCAGAACCAGTAAGCTTGAGGTTTCAGATTGAAAAACCTCTGTGTATGCAGCATCATAAATTCACATAAGTTCATAAAAAATAAATCTACCAGTGATATCTTTGTGAAATTTCAGAAATAAAGACATGATACTAAAACTGAGAAAGGTGAGAGAGAAAGAGAGGAAATAAATACAGCTAACATGTACAGGATTAGAATGAGAGGTGCTGACTTGATAGCAATGTTGGAAGTTGGAGAGCATTGGAAAGCAATGCTTCTACAAGCTTGAGAAAATAAAGATATTTTCAGACAAGCAAAGACTCAAACCACAATAAATTCCTGCATAACAGAGGGTAAATCCTTTCAGCTTACAGGTCTTTTCTTTTTTTCCTTTGCTAGGAAAGGATAATGATGCTGTCCCATCTACTTCACAGAGTTTTAGAATTAACCGGACCCATATCAAGTGTCAATGTAGTACAGAATCTGTTTCGTGGGAACCTGAAGAAGTCATCAGTTTCAAGGGACGGAAGGGAATGATGCCTGGGTCCTTGTTCAGTTAGAGAAAATCCACCTTGGAAACCATTTTCTGAGCACTTCCTTTGTGGTTTTTGTTTACATATTGTGAGTTTCTTGTCCTTACGTAACTAATTTTACTTTGGAGCAAAGATACGTGTTTGGAATATGGCACAGACTGTGATGCCACCCGCTTCCTCTCTTCAGCTGATGAAATTGTTCAGTGGGGACAAAACTCCTGTGCATGTAATTCTCATGTACCAAAGCAACCAGAGGGCGTGTTCAAGCCATGTAAAGTTAAGAGCCAAACAGAATAGAAAACAATTTTTCAACCCAGGAAAAGCGTTCACAACAAGTTATTAAAACAAAGAGGAAGAGCAAAAACGAAGACTAAAGGCACGAAACCAGGTAAAGAATAACTAGGAAGATGAGGAACCAGGGAGAGAAGAGGGATATCAACTATAGGAGGAATGCAGGATGGCTGTTCAGGACAAATGCCCAAGCCAGGGGCTCTTGCCAGGGGCACACGTCTATGCAGTGCAATGCATGCGTGATCTTTCTTGTGTAAAGGCTGGAGCATATGAATACTGTCTGCTCTCTTTGAGTAAGGCATTCATCTCCATGATATTTGAACAATTCGATCACTTTATTCAATTAGAGAAGATATCAGAAATGTATTTCTAAGAGACTAGTGTGGACACCAGTGTGGAGCTGGCCCAGAGAGGCAGAATGGACAGGTGAAACCAAAACTCAGGAGAGCTCGCTGAGTGCAGAAAGGGTACGAATTATGAAAGATGGAGCCAGGACAACATATCCCAGCATGTGGAGCCTCTGTGTTCAGTGCAGGTGCCTATCTGGCATGATCCAGGGGTACCCTTGTAGGAGAGAACACTGCAAAGAGCCCCATAAGGTAACCTCAGTGAGGAAAGAATATGAAGACCATAGGGTGGGCTTTACAGATAATCACAGTAAGACTTTAAGGGATGGGAAACTTGATCAGGAAGAAAATACAAAGAATCCTGGGATAGCTCAGCCTGGAGAAAAAGACTAAGGAAAAATTTACTACAGACAATGAGACACAGGAATTTCACACAAGATGGCTGCTGCCCTTCTATGAAGGGAAATGGGTCTATGTTAATAGCAAAAGGCAATTCAATTATTTATTCTTAAAAGAAAAACTTTAGACAAAATAAATTTAACAGATTGTATTTGAGCAAAGAATAATTCATGAATTAGGCAGCATTCAGAACCAGAAGAGATTCAGAGAGCTCCACTCTACATGAGCAGTGAGCATTTACAGACAGAACCTGGAAGTAAAGCCCAGAAACAGTTTCATTAGTTGTAGTTAGGCATTGCCTTATTAGGACATGGCCTTATCAGTTGGCTGCCTGTGATTGGCTGAAGCTTGACTGCTTGACTGCTTATGATTGGCTGATATCTGGCTGTTTGTTACAACAAGCTTAAAAATTATACTCCTAAATTAGGTTTCACTTTGTTTATATGCTAAGTTGCAATTTGTTATGTAGGAACTCAAAGTATGGAGATAGCCTTGTGTCAAAGTTAAACACTGTACATATAGAAAAATTATATGTATATATAAAACACATGTTTTATATAAATAAAATATGTAACACATATCATGCTATGTAACATATGTACTATGTAACATATATACTTACATATAAGATAGTAGAAGATTTTAAGTCTATATCAAATTTGAATGGGTATTGTGGTACAAAACAAAACATAAACTTGTAGTTTTCCAGCAAATAAATTTGGATATGATTATGATGAGTGATATCAGATATATGAGCAGATAAGCACAGAGTATTGTTTCTTTGTTTCTTATCGAGGTGAAGTTCATATAACATGAAATTAAACCATTTTAAATTGAACAATTCAGTGGCATTTAGTACATTCACAGTGTTGTGCAACTATCATTGTTATCTAGTTCCAAAACATTTTCATTACCTCCAAAGGTATTCATCAAGCAGTCACTCCCACTTCCTCTCCTGCCTTTTAACTTGAGAATTGTATTGATTTGCATTTAGTATAATTCTTAATAGTATATGCATTATCTCAGGTCCTATTTGTTTGCTTTACAACACTTACAGCAATGTGCAATTACTTTACTGTCATTGATTTCTTGTATTGGCCATGCCTGTCTCCCCACTGGGCTGTAAGCTCCCTGAGGACAAGGGCCTTCCAAGTCTTGTTCACTGTTAGACCCCCAAAAACCTCACATGGTGCTTTCCTCAGGAAATTGATTTGAGTGAACTAATGTGAAAGGACTCAGTAAACTGTATATCAATGTGAACAAAATGAGAGGTATTTATTATGGAATGGACAGAGAGCAGATGCTAACTAAGCTGGTGATTGTATGATGCTGATTTCAGGAAAGTGTGAATGACAAATATGCTACCTGGGTCCCTATTCCCATAGCGAGTGTCATGGGCAAGGAGAGGAGTCCAGCAGTATGGTCGCTGTGTGGTTTCTCAGCTGGAGCGCAGCAGGAGCAAGCGCGGAAACATCCTTCTTTTCTCTTCTCCCCTCACCTCCCCAAGTGCAAATGGAACCTGTGAAACATGGCTTGATTTTGAGGCTTCTAATTCTTCATTGCATTCCCAGACCCTTCTTTTATCTCTGATGGCAGCCCTGAGAATAAATCTCTTGGTCACACTCTTCAATAAGGTTCTCCCAGAGAAAAGGTTAGGCTGCAAGGATGACAGGAACCAGACGTCAAATGAGTTTCCAGGAGCTGAGGGAAGGAAAGGCTTTTCCTAAAGTTTCTCCAGCCAAGAGATTAAGAAAAGGATGGGGGTCATAGAGCAACAGCAGTAGAAGGTGGCATTCCAAGACTTTCTCTGGGACTCCACCTAAGGTCAGTTTCTTGTCACGCATGCCTGTTTGTCTTTTGCCTGGCCACCATCAATGTAGTGTTAAGAACCAGCAAGCGGGAACACGCTCCCCAAGTCACAGTCTGCCTCCACATACTGCAGTTTGATTATAGCATCCTGCCTCTCCACAGGAGGAAAGTGGTGTAGTTCTCCAGAACCAGGTGTGGATTGTGATCACACCTAGAATCGGCTATGTAGAAAACTTGAGAGATTCCATGTTCTGCAACAGTGTCCACAATTCAAACCTGTATTCAAAATAAAACTGAAAGCAGAGAAAATCCACAGCAGACCTACCACTCTCCAGGCAGATAGTGCCCTCTCCATTCTCTGCAGCCATCACCTGCCTCTGCTAGACACTGCCCAGGCAGAGACCTGCTGCTGCAGAGCAGTTCTGTGTCAGCCACTGTGGCCTCAGAGAGAGCTGCAGGAAACGGAACTTCTCACGTCCTCTCCACAGTGGAATCACAGGTCAGCAGCTAAATGGAGCCTCTACCCTCTGGGTGACTTTCTTGTCACTTAGTATTCTTTTTTTCTCATTCTAGTACTTTAGTTTCTTTTTTTTTTTTTTTTTTTTTTTCAGTTGTGTTATCTGCTGGAACCTTTCAAATGTATTACTAATGTCCTTCCAAACAGACTCCACATGGGACTTTTCATGATATCTTGGCTGTATTCACACAAAGATTAGCTTGTAGGAGGCACAAAATAAGTATGCATAAATAAATGAGTGGCTCAGCACACCAGAATTGTGTGTCCAGCTCCATCATTGACTGTTCCATCAAAGAGATTGCCCAAATTCCTTTCATGAGGAGAATGACAACACTTGACTGCATATTCGGACTCTTCTGAGGCTCCTCAAATGTACACACTCATTGAATAGAGCAAGGCCTGAGTCCTGGTTTAAAACTGCACTAATGGAATTTTAAGGCCCTCCTAAGGTAGTGGACTAGAAAGAAATTCAGTTTTCCCCAAATTTACTGCTTCAGTTTATGTCAAGCAATTCGGTGAATGTATTAGGCCAGTTTTGCACAGCTATAAGGAACTATATGAGGCTGGGTAATTGATAAATAAAAGAGGTTTAACTGGCTTATGGTTCTGAAGATAGTACAAGAAGTTTGGTGCTGGCATCTGCTTCTAGTGAGGCCTCGGAAGCTTCCACACATTGTGGAAGGTGAAGGGGGAGCAGGCATCTCACATGGTGAAAGTGGGAGCAAGAGAGAGAGGGAAGAGGTGCCACACACTATAACAACCAGAGTTTGTGAGAATTCACTTATCAAGGGGACAGCACCAAGGCCTTCATGAGGGATCTGTCCCATGATCCAAACGCCTCCCATTCGGTCATACCTCCAACATTGGGTATTACATTTCACCATGAGATTTGAAGGGGGCAAACATCTAAACTCTGTAACTCCTCCCCAGGCCACTTAAATATCATGTTCTTTTTACATTACAAAATACAATCCTTCCCTGCCAGCTCTTCTGTCTTAACTCATTCCAGCATCAAGTTCAAAGTACTAAGTCTCATCTGAAGCTCATCTCCTTTTACCTACAAGCCCATAAAATAAAAACAAGTTATCTCCTCCCAAGATACAATGGTACTACAGGCATTGGATAAATATTACCCTTCCAAAAGGGATAAATTGGCCCAAAGAAAGAGGCAATAAGTCCGCAGAAGTCTAAAACCCAACAGGGCTGTCATTAAATTTTAAAGCTCCAAAATAATCTCCTTTGACTCCATGTCCCACATGCAAGGCACACTGGTGCAAGGGGTGGGCTCCCAAGGCTTTGGACAGCTCTGCCTCTGTGTCTCTGCAAGATTCATCCCCCATAACTCCTCTCATGGGTTGAAGTTGAGTGCCTATGCCTTTTCTAGGCATAGGCTGCAAGATGCTGGTGTATCTACCATTCTGGGGTCTGGATGGTGGTGGCTCCCTTTCCACAGCTCCACTAGGCAGTGCCCCAGTGGTGACTTGAACATGTGGACTCCAACCCCACATTTCCCTTCAGCATTGCCCTGGAGGAAGTTCTCTGTGGGGGTTCTGCCTCTGCAGCAGGCCTCTATCTGGGCACCCAGGCTTTCTCATATAGCCTCTAATATCTAGGTAGAAGCTGTCAAGCTTCTTTCATTCTTGCATTCTGTGCACCCGCAGGTTTAACACCACATAAGCCACCAAGGCATATGGGTTGCAACCTCTGGAGTGGTGGCCTGAGGCATACCTGGGGACTTAGGAGCTGCAGCTGGAGCTGGAGCAGGCAGGATGCAGGAAGCAGCATCCCAAACCTGTGGAGGGCAGTGGTGTCCCAGGTCTGGCCCTGGAAATCATTTTTTTCCTCCTAGGCTTCTGGGCCTGTAATGGGGAGTACTGCCTTCAAGATCTCTGAAATGCCTTTGAGGTCTTTTCCCCATTGTCTTGGATATTAGCACTTGGCTCTGTTGTGGTCATGCTAATCTCTCTAGCAAGTGGTTTCTCTGCAGCCTGGTTAAATTCTCTGCTACATGGCCAGGCTGCAAATTTTCTAAACTTTTATACTCTGCTTCCCTCTTAAACATAAATTCCAACTTTAAGTCATTCCTTTGCTCCCTTATCTGATTATAGGTTGTTGGAAGCAGCCAGGCCACTTCTTGAACATTTTGCTGCTTAGAAATTTCTTCTGCAAAATACCCTAAGTCATCACTCTTAAGATCAGGTTTCCATGGATCCCTAGGACATGAACACAATGAAACCAAATTATTTGGGAGAGCGTAACAGGAGTGACCTTTGCTTCGGTTCCCAATAAATTCCTCATTTCCATCTGATACCTTGTCAGCCTAGCCTTCACTATCCATATTTCTAATAGTATTTTGGTCACAACCATTTAATTAGTCTCTAAGAAGTTCCAAACTTTCCCTTATCGTCCTGTCTTCCTCGGAGCCCTCCGAACTCTTCTCACCTTTGTTGGTTCCCTAGTTCTAAAGTTGCTTCCACATTTTCAGGTATCTTTATAGCAATGCCCTACTCCCCGGTACGAATTTCCTGTATTAGGCCATTTTTGCATTGCTATAAAGAAATGCCTGAGGCTGGGCAATTTATAAAGAAAAGAAGAAGTTTAATTGGCTCATAGGTCTACAGAGAGTACAGGAAGTGTGGTGCTGGCATCTGCTTCTGGTGAGGGCCTCAGGAAGCTTACAATCATGGTGGAAGGTGAATAGGGGAGCAGGCATGTCACATGGTGACAGTGGGAGCAAGAGGGCAGGGGGAGGTGCCACACACTTTTAATTGGCTTATGGTTCTGAAGATAGTACAAGAAGTGTGGTGCTGACATCTGCTTCTGGTGAGGCCTCAGAAGCTTCCACTCACGGTGGAAACAACTAGATCTTATGAGAACTCACTCACTATCATGAGACCAGCACCAAGCCATTCATGAGGGATCCACCCCCATGACACAAACACCTTCCATTAGGCCCCACCTCCAACATTGGGGATCACATTTCGACATGAGATCTGGAAGAGATGAACATCCAAAGCATATCAGTGAGTGAATATAAGTTGAAGAGAAAGAAACAAATGTTCATTCTAAAGTTACAGAAGCAAACTTTTGTTTGCCTTGTTTTTATTGACTTCTTTTGGATTATGATCTAATGAGTTACATTTATTCGTTTTAGCTTAAAATACCCATATTCATTTATATAGTAAATACTGGTCTCTACTGAATGTCAAGATATTTGTATTTTAGTCTATCAAACTTATCTAAGAAATTCATATGTATATTTTCTATAACTCGCATTGAAAGATGTTAACTTAGTGGTCATTAATACATAATTTCCCAAATGTGCAAAAGCTTAGGTAAATGGTTAATATAATGTTTGAGCGTTAAGTGTGGGTAGATGGATATTCAGGGTGCTCTCCTGGATTTAACCCAGATGTGTTTCTATGGATTTATTCTAATAAATCTGCTCTCTGTGAGTCTTTAAGTAACCATTTTCAAATCTTCCAGCTCTTGGAGAAGGGAAGTATCTTTTATTTTTCTAACTCATTGTTTTTCTAGCTATGTTTCAATTGCTGTGTTCTTTGAGGTTCAGCTGCTTTTGGATTTTTAGGTTCTTGAATTTTTCGTCTATCTCAGGATTTCCAGATGTTAACTGAGAGTCAGTTGCTTTTGGCTTTTTAGATTCTTGGATTTTCATCTATCTCAGTGTTTCCAGATGTTAACTGAGACACTGTATTTCAGGGTGTGCTCTGCGGGACAGAGGTAGGTGTCAAATCTGGACTCTTGTCACTTCTTACTTCCTGCTTTGCAGTTTTCTTAGCTTTATATTTCCTTTGATTTTTCAGGGCTGCTTTTGATAATGGTTTATCATTTCCTGGTTGTGATTTCTTATTCTGGGGTGATTTCTCTTTATGCAGCTTAGAATTGGTGATTGGTTTATTTCTTAAAGCTGGGAGTCTATCAGTCATTGTAAAGTTAGGTTCCTAGTTGGGTGCTTCACTTGGAACTGCTTGATAAGTTACTGCTTTTGCTGGAAATAGTTCATCCAGAAATGGCTGCCAAGAAACCTGCCATATTTCTACATTTGATGATACATCTTACTCATGCAGGACAGGACTGGTATAATGTCAAAGCTTGTATCCATTATTAACACACAACCTGGGAGCATGTGTGATAGTAAAAGGTGCTCCCATCTAGGTACCTAGCATAATATGTATGAACAGAGGCTACTTGTTTGGAAATAAGTTTGTAGCTTTTAATATCCCACACTCACGTTTGTTCTTCAGATTTCCGAATCCAGTTAGTATTAATATATGGCCACAAGGGCCAAATAGGCTGCCTTAGAGCACCAGTTCCAAGGTCAAACACAAGATCACATTTCAGGTTGAAAATCATAGCTTTGGCAGGCATAAAACCATATATAGCATAAAACTCTGTAGAACCAGAATTCCAAATTATATCATAAATGGGGCTATGTTTTGGTAATTGAACAAATGACAGCATTTTCTCCATTGGTTGCAGTGCAATGCAGCCTTTGTTCACCATAGCAGGAAGTTCTTGTCTTGTCAACATCTGTTCTCGCTATTACAAGCCAGCAGCGGCTTTTTCATTCCACAGCATTGTAACCTTATCAGCTTAGAGAAACTGCTGTTCGCTAAAGCTGCATGAGGTCCAAAAAAGTTGGGGTACGAGTATAATACAACAAATGAAAGTACACCCTTACTCCTGGAACATGGACAGACCCCTGTGTGACTGGAGTCCAAGCGATAACTCACAATTAATGTTTTGCAAAGACAATTTACTTATAATTTTATAAAATTGTCATTTACAAGGAAGTGAACTTTATTGTTAACATTTTGGACACAAAACAGTTTCATCATCTGGCCAGATGGATACCAATTTGCATTTTTTTCTTGATGAAAGACTTCAAGCACACCCCACTCTCACGTGATGGAGTTGCAGGTTGAGTCTCCCAGCAGTGCCATGTGTAGGGAAGTGTAAGGCTGCTATATTGCCAGGACACGGGTTTTTGGTAAGAATTCAAGGCAAAGTGCATTTGGAGGTAGAAGAAGTGTAGTAAACCCATGTTAGTGACACAGATAATATTTATAATTTTTTTCCTTTGCCCCAACAAATGAGGGTCCAACTGTTGCTCAAGTTATAGACTTTGTAATTTTCCTGAGATTTCCTTGGAAACACTATGCTTTCTGCAAAACATGGTGGTGCATTCACCATACAGAGTCCTTCTGATCCTCAGTTGGGTTCACATACCGACTGTGGGAACTTAGAAGCATCCTTATCTCTGAGTCTGTAGCCAAATCTTCCAGGAGTGGCATGGACAGCCCCACCATCTCCTGGAAAACAGTTACCTTTCTTTCCAATCCCCCTTCTTGTCATGAACTGTTATACTGCTGCTGGGTCTCTTATTTGACTAACTTGGGGGAGGTCTGTCCTCCCCTCCCCGCTGGAAAGTAATGGGAAATGCATGAATTCTCCAGGTACACAGCCTTTGCTTCTGCAGTTTCTCTTTGGCCATATGAATAAGCCCGCAATGAATCCTCAGCAGTAGGAATTTGGATTGCAGTTGGTGCTCTCTGTCACCACTTTATTGATGTCGGCTGCAGAAACCTCTACCCGGTCTTCAGTGGGGTCCAAATGAACCAGAGCAGGAGGAAGGAAATAAACTGCCGTCCCTCCATAGGCTCCTATCAATTCACACTCAGCACCAAGGCCATCTGGCACCTGACTCACATTCCGCAACTGTGTCCACAGAATCTGAGATCTGGCAGGGCGGGGACTGACATCCCTCCTTCCCCAACTTCCAGCCTGATTCTTCTGGTACCCTCATCTGGAAAGGGTCACTACCATCCTTTACTTCCTCAATCCAATAATGTAAGCAATTGGCTCAAATCTCTTTCACTCCCTTTCCACAAAGAGTTCACAGTCAGATACAAACGCACCTCATACTCCACCATGCATCGCTGCTCTTACTACCACAGCTGTGTCACAGTGATACCTCCTCCCCACATCCCCTCCTCCATGGCCTCTGCAGTGCTCTCTCTGCTTGCTTTCCCTTTCTCACTTTACTCACTGCATAACAGCAGCATGATTCTCCAAGAAGTTATTCCATCCATCTCCCTGTTCAAGGCCCTAGAACACCACTCATGGCACCTACAGTAGCTCCCCACGCCTGCCATTCCCCACACACCTGTCCCTCCTGCTTCCCAGCCTCAGGCTGAGTGCCTGTCCCCTGCTGGATCCCCAGCCTCTGGTGAGCATGGGCCTCTCTGACCTGGGAGCTCTGCACAGTTCCCTAGGCACCCTAGGTGTGAAAGCCTTGTCCTGGGTCCTTCTGTGACGGCTTCCTTCTTACCTTCAGATGCTACTTTCTGAAGTAGCCTCTCCCGGGTCATATCTACCTCACTGCCCTGTTACTACCTTGCCTGGTCATGTGTTGACTGGCCAATTGTCTGTCTTCCCAGGCAGAATGCTGGTTCAGTGAGGGGAGGAGAGAGGTCTTTCTCACCATTGCTCCCCAGCCCTAGCAAGGAGCCTGGCACATAGTGGGTGCCCAATACATGTTTGTTAAATGAATTAATTAGATCCTTTCCTTAGACTTCTGTGTCCAGTGTGGTTAGGAAATAGCTATTGAATGAAAAGTAAATAGATGAATGGATCAGTAATGGTGTAATTATGTTGTAAATCCTTCTGCAAATGCCCCCGACATGCAAGGCAGCTCCTGGGTGTGAAAGCATCTCTTCTCACGGTCATGTTCATGCAGCGGCATTGTTTATAACCAGATTTCCTTTGATCTTTTGCAGGACAAGAATTCATCTTGTGTGGGTGGAAGAGATCATGACTCTGGAATTCTAAAACATCTCCCAGATTGATTTTTTTTTTTCACCAAGGAAGCACCTGTGGATGTGGGGTCCTAAATGAGAAAGTTCTGATTTTATACATCTATGATTTGGATGGAAACAAAAGTGAATCTCCGACCTTCTGGTCACGTCTCTGACTAGCTCTCCCATTCCTGTACATTTACTCCAGGGGAAAGTGCAGAGGAGGTGGGCCATGCCAGGAGGGGCACAGCCATTGGGGAGTCTGAATTAGTGGATTTCAAGCAAGGTTAGTGTCTGGGGCTAGGACCACCTGGAAGCTCCTGTGGTCTTCCAGAACTGACACAAGTGGCAATGAAAATGGCCTGAAGGAGAGGTAAAGGGACTTACTACAACAGCCACTGGCCCCTGCCTCTGGGTTTGCCTTTTGTCTTCTCTTCCTTGCTCTTTAAACCTGGCTATCCTTACTCTCCCTTGGAGAACACTCCTCCCAAGACTGACTGTAAAGTAAGGCTGCCCCTGCAAAGCCCAAAGATGAGCCTGGCTGAGAAACAAGGAATACTCTCCTGGCTCTCCAGACTCCCCTCTCCCCACTGTTGGTGAAGCTCATGGCTGGTGAAACCTTGGCACGTTTAAGCTCTCCATACAAGTAACTCCTTGATTGTAGATTTTGGAAGCATCTGAAAATACAAGATAGCATTAAAGTATGCATGTGTGTGTTCGAAAGAACAGATGGGAAAATCCCTTTCCCATAGCTATTAATAACCCTTTCCAGGCACTAAAAGAACAACAGCCATAACTCTCACCCATCCAAAGAGTGCTGAGCACAGCACTTTCTTACTTTACACACCTCCTCCCTCCTAATTGTTCACTGATTGGATTTCTGTTCTGATAACTCTCTTTAAAAATTTAGTTTTATGAGAATTTCTCCCGTGTCTGAGCTCTTTCATTTGGACAAGCTCTTCACCTCTGTGGCTGCCTCTTCTACCCTGTGAAACTGGACCAGGGTGGCATCTGCTCCCAGAGGTGCTGCAGCCCCAAACGGGCATGATCATCATGTGGCTAGGGCCACTCAGTGCAGTTCCAGAAGACCCTAACTCCCCACAGAAGAATCGCCGTGTGGGCCAAGTCCTACATCTTCTGGCACTTGAGGTCCCTTCATTTTGTCTCCTGCCACTTGATAGAGGCCTGGTGTTGAATGAGCACTCTGTGAATGCTTGTGGAATGAGGATTTTCACCTCTCACCTCTGCTCCCTCTGCTAACCAAGTTCTCAAGATTCTTGGTCACATCGTGGCCTTTCCTGGGTTTGAGTCTTTGTACAAGAACAAGGTGTTCTGTCTGCCCATCTTGCCTTAAGAGCACCCATTTTCCAGTTTCCTGATGTTGAGTCCCTGTGTGTTTACCTTTGAAAGGAACAAATAGAAAATTTGCAAAAGGGTTGAAAAGTGGAAAATGGTGCCGTAAATAGTCTGAGACATAAAGGAAATTTTTGATGAAAGGAAGTCAGTGGCATTGGAACCAGTGGTTTCCAGGATTCAGCACTGAAATGGGATAGGAATGGAAGGGCTTCCCCAGAGAGTGTGAACCCCCCCATCTTGAAATAGCAGGGCTGGGAGCACTGAGGCCAGGGTAGGAAGCAGGTTGGAGGGAAGGACTTAGAGGACCACACTAACACCCTGCCCAAGCTTCACTTGGCTCAGCCTGCAAGCCGGGGAAAGGAAGATGTGCCTGTAGGCTCTGAGCACCAGTGGGCAGAAGCACAGAATGTCTCAGCTGGCTCAGAGCTACACAATACACCCAGGAAACACCAGCCCCAATTACTCGGCCCTGCAGTGAACCCCTAATTCTTCTGGCAGCTGAGGCAGGATGAGCTAAGTTTGTATGAATGAGGGAAGTTGATCAAAATTTACTATTGAGTGAAAACATGAGTCACAAAAATTATATTTCCATATAGTACACACAAGCATGCACAAATACACACACACACACACACACACACACACACACACACACACACAGAGAGAGAGAGAGAGAGAGAGAGAGAGAGAGACATCCCTACATCCCTGAAGGGATTTACAACCAAACGAACTCGGGATTCAGATTCAGAACTGGACTTTCTCTTACAGGTGTTGTCTTATTTCTCCTCCCATGCAATGATCTGGTTCCTGATTCTGAGGGACTGGCTGATTCTGAATTCCTGTTGGTCATGCTTTGAGGAAGAAACCTCCAGTCTCCTGACTGTGCATCTCAAACCCTGATTTCCCTTCCAGGACAGTTCCCTGTGTGCACCTGCAGCCAATTTGCTTGCTAGGTTGACTATAGCCTCCCAGTAGAATCTATATATTATCTGTGGGATGTTTGCACTCCATTGAGCCTAGTTTGATACATAAATGTTCAATTGACCATATCATTTAAGTAATGTCCAGATTGTGTCACTGGAGGGCTCTGGTTGGGGGCTGGACCTCAGGGTCCTGCAGAAAGATACTTGGATTTTCTCGTAAGTTTAAAGGGGACTGGATCTCAGCTGCCACTGCCATGTCACTAACCTCTTTTACTCAGCCTCTGCAAAACCCCTGGTTCTGATGGTACACAGGTGGGAAGGCCATTGTGCCTCCCTTATTCTGGGCCACAGGGGACACCCAGCTCTGAGCACTCAGCCAGAGGCCTCAGGAACACCCCAGGGAGACTGGCACCCAGCCAGCTCATTGCCTGACTTGGCTGCAGCCCCAGCCTGTCTTTGAGGTATTTAGAAAGTGCAGCATGAATGCCTCTGGCATGGCCCCAGCTGTGGGAAAATAAAATGCGTCATTTCTCAGAGACAAGTTCTCAGTGTCAAGTTCAGTGTCATTCAAGTGGCCCCTAACAGAAGAGTGTGCTTCCTGTCCAGGGAGTATTGCCCTTCCATGTTGGACAACTGCAGGCATCACTGTCCAGAGGACACAGGGACAACCTGAGAGAGATCTGGTTCTGATTTTCTATAAAGAAAATTCATCACCTGAATTTCCACTATTTTAATACAATCTCCATTGTTAAAAAATAAACTTTGGCACACTGAAATTTCAGAGTTTATTTAAGCAGTGATTCATGAATTGGGCAGCTCCAAACTAGGATGGTTTGGAACTCCCCGGAGGTAGATGAAAAGCTTTAAAAGGGTGAATGTGGAAGCAGAGCAAACAAATTAGTTGGTTAAAATTTGAGCAATGGCCTTATTTGGACTATGTAGGTGGGAAGTTCAAAATGATATAACTAATAATGTTCAGTTGGCTGGTGGTGGGCTGAGCTTAAGTTTAATTTTTAAAAAATTAGTCATATATAGGAAACGAGTCTGAGTTAGGTTTCAGTGGTTTGTTTATATAGAAACCCAGGACATAGGAGCCACCTCAGTCTAATGGCCTCCCCATTTAATTATTTTAACATCGTTAGTGTTCTAGAACCAACCTTTATATTTTAAAGCATATATAGAGCACTCTCTCTCTCACACACACATACACACATGTGTACATATGCATACATATTTATTTTTGCGTATTGGTCTTTTATCCTGTGACCTTGCTGAACTTACTTATTCTAGGTTGGTTGGTTGGTTTGTAAATTTCTTGGAATTTTCCATGTAGACTATTATGTCATCTCCCAGTATTGAAAGTTTTTCTTTCCAACCTATGTGCCTTTTAGTTTCTTTTCATTTCTCATTGTGCTGGCTGGATTTTCTAGTACTATGCTGAATGACAGTGGTGAGAGTGGACATCCTTGTCTTGTTCTAGAGCTTAGGTGCAAGCACTTAGTCTTTCACTGTTAAGTATAATAGCTGTGGATACTTTGTAGATGTTCTTTATTTCTAAACTTCTAGTCCTCAGTGGTCCCCTCTCCGTGAATCTTTTTTTTTTTTTTTGCTCAATTAAACTCTGTTAAATTTAATTTATCTAAGGTTTTTCTTTTAAAAGTTATATCTGAAATATTTTTGCTTGTTTGTTTTTTAAACTATGTATAGTTGGGTCATATTTTTGCTTTAATCCACCCTGTCAGTCTCTGTTTCTGCTTTTCATTTGGTGTGTTTAGACTATTTACGTGTTCAATAGTTATTGATCTGTTATTTGATCAATATAATATAATATTGAGGTTATCTACCATTTTATTTTTCATTTTCTGATTATTTTGGTTGCTTGTCTTTATGTTTTCTTTTTATTCACTTCCTGTGAGAGGCTTAAATATTTTTAGAATTCCATTTTGACTTAGTGTTTTCCAATGTATCTCCTTGCATATCTTTTTAGTGATTACTTATGTAAATTATATGTACGTAACTTATCACAGCCCATTTGGGTTGACATTGTAGCAGTCTGAATGAATTAGAACACTTACCTACTCTTATGCCCCTTTACCCTCCCCCATTCTTAATATAATCATCTTTAATATTTCCTCTACATGTGTTGGGAGCTATACAGACATTATTACAAGTTTTGCTCCAGTGGTCAAACATACATTAGGAAATTTAAGAGGAGTAAAGTCTGTTGTATTTACCCGTATTTTTGCTTTTTCTGTCATTCATTCTTTCTTCCTGATGTTCCTGTACCCTTCTTTTATGAATTCCTTTCTGTTTAATGAACTTCCTTTAGACATTTACGGTAGGTCTGCTGGTGACAGATTTTCTTGGTTTTACTTTATCAGAGAATGTCTTGATTTCCCCTTATCCCCTGAATGATATTTTTTCACTGGATATAGAATTCTGAGCTGACAGCTCTTTTCTTTCAGCACTTGAAAAATGTGCCTCTTCCTTCTTGCCCCCGTGGTTTCTGAAGAGAAATCTTTTGTTCTTTGAGATGTTTTTATGCTGTGGTTAAGTTATTCTTTCCCTCTGACTACTTTGAAAAATTTTTCCTTGTCTTTAGTTTTCAGAAATTTGACTATGATATATTTTAGTATAAATTTCTTTGGTTTTATTCTGCTTATGGTTTTCTCAGCCTCTTGAATATGTAAATTTATATATATTTCCAAATTTGGAAATTTTCTGACATTATATTTTGAATACTTTTTCAGCCTCCACTCCTGTTCTCCTTTCCTTTGGGGACTTCAGTGACACAAATGTTAGACCCTTAGTTATAGTTCCACATGTCCCTGAGTTTATACATAAAAGACATCAGGTATATATATGTTAAATATAAATATATATCTTTAATGTATCTTCTTTCTGTTGTTCTTTCCTTTGTCGGGTATATTCTATTTTATTTTCAAGTTTACTGATTCTTTCCTCCCTTTTCTTCATTCTGCTGTTGAGTTCATCCATTGAGTTTTTCTTTCTGCTTTTGCATTTTTTAATTCTAAAATTCCTATTTTGTTCTTATTCATATCTTTTATTTCTTTGTTATAATTTTCTTTTCTTTTTTGGTGGGGGGGACAGTCTCGTTCTGTTGCCCAGGCTGGTATTGCAGTGTTGAGATCTCAGCTCACTGCAACCTCTGCCTCCTGGATTCAAGCACTCCTCCTGTCTCAGCCTCCCGAGTAGCTGGTATCACAGGCATGCACCACCACGTCCGGCTAATTTTTTTTGTATTGTTAGTAGAGACGGGGTTTCACCATATTGGCCAGGCTGGTCTTGAACTCCTGACCTTGTGATCCATCCACCTCAGCCTCCCAAAGCGCCGGGATTACAGGGGTGAGCCACCGCACCCAGCCTCTTTGCTATAATTTTCTATTCTTTTCCAAACATCTTTATCTTTGCTCCTTGAAACATTTTTGTGGTGCCTGCTTTGAAATCCTTGTCGGAAATATTCCAACATCTGTGTCATCTTGATGTTGTAATTTGTTAATGATCTTTTCTCATTCAAATTGAGATCTTCTTGGATCCTGGTATGTTTAATTGAATCCCGGACACCTTAGCTATTATGCTGCAAGACTTTGGATACTGATTAAATCTTGTGTTTTAGCAGGTCTCCTCTGATGACATCTTAGCCATGAGTGGAAAGGGTATCTCTTTACTACTGGGTGGGCATTGAAGTTGAGGCTTCTGACAAGGTGTCTAGAGACACTGTGGGAGGTGGGAGGGAACCCATTACTGCTTAGCAAAGATGAAATTCCAGCCTCCACACTTAGTCTTCTTGACTTAGGAAAACTTGGGCAGGTTTGAGGGAGCCCCTTTACTCTCTGGCAAGAGTGGAAGTGCAAGCTCTCTACCCAGCCTTTGCTAGTGGGATAAAAGTGGGGCTGCAGGTTTTTTCCTGTGGTGTTCTGCTGGAATAGAATGGTTATTGTCTAAAACTTTTCTGTCTTGTGAGGCTGTACAATTCCTGGTCCCTTGGCTAAAGTAAACAGCTTTTTCTTGTGGAGGATTGGGAGTGCTATTTTTGTCTGTATCTGTTGGCATTTCCGGGTCATTAGCTTCTCTAATACCTAGTCTGGAATATATGAGGCCAGAAGAAAATTCATAGAACTCACCATTATATCATTTGTTGGATTCTGAGGTCTCTAACTGGTCTGCCTTTTTTCTATTTACTCTTCAGTCTTCTAATTTTTTAAAAAATAAAGTCCAGATTTTTAACTATACTCAGCAGGAGGAATAGTTTAATATGTACAGCTACGCCCCCTTGGTAGAGCCTCTATCATTTTGTTTTTAATGTGTGTGTGTGTGTGTGTGTGTTTTTAAAACAGTTTACTGCTCAGTTTTGCTTTTATCCTAACTGAATTTCTTTACTTTTGAGTGAGGAAATTCAGCCCATTCACAATGACTCCAAATCCTGCTATAAAACAATGCATTTCTTCCATTTTGTTTACTACCTTTGTGCTTTGCAGTGATTACCTTTTCTTTTTTAGTTTGCTGATTTAATCAAGTAAAATTTTATCTTTCTTCCCTGTGCCCCAATGTCTTTAACTTGGATGATCTATTTTGCTTCTCAGTTGCACTTTGAGTGGCCTCCTATGTGGCCCACAGCTACTAAGTATAGCGCTCCATTGATCCTCTGTCCATATTTTGAGGTTCTGGGAGAGTATTCAGTAGGAACACAAAAGCTGTGACTTCTCAATCTGTTCTTTGGAGCAAGTTTACATGCTTATATTTCTCTAAAAGAGCATAAGAAAACTAAGTTGTAGAGGTAGGACCCAGAGGCAGTGGATCACACTGACTTTAGGACTATCTGAATGCAGCTGTTTTCCCTGGGCAAGATGACAATCCCAAGGAAGTGATAGCCCTAAAACCTCACATTGTCATCATCTGAGTCTGTTCCACATTAAATGAACCCACTAGCCACAGCCTAAAGGGGACCTGGAGAGTCCACTTTGCGTAGGGAAAATAATTTCAAAGAAGTCCCTCTTGTCTTCAGCTGGTTCTTCTTAAAAGGTGACATGAGGGTATAACCCAGCATCTCAAAGCATCTCAACCGTCTGTCTTTTGGGTACAGGCACTCCTTATCCATCATACTATTTTGGTGAATGAAGATGAAGTGCCTTGGCCTGGAGCCACCTGGACTGACAGGATTTTAAAAGGTTAATTGTCTCCACCTGGGACTTGTCCATCATTACGGTTATCTTCTAAAGTCCGCTTATGTTTTAGACATAGTTGGTGCAGAAAAGCAAAGATTTGTGGAAATCATTTATTTATTTATTTATTTCTGAAGCAGAAGCACATCCTGAAAGGCCTCACAAGTTCAGGTATTCACTCAAATTAGGTCAGAACACGGGAAGATGAACCTTATGTGTGCCCCATCGGACTCTGAACACTTGCTTAGCCTCTCTATGCCTCAATATTCCCCTCAATAATTTATTTTATTTTAGAGATAGGTTCTTGCTATGTTGCCCAGGCTGATCTCAAAGTTCTGGGCTCAAGCTATCCTCCTGCCTCAGTTCCCAGGTATCTGGAACTATAGGTGGCATTCTTATTTTTAGGAGTCATAGCATAAAGAAATAAATTAGATAAATGTAAAGTATATCAGGTGATGATACGTGTTAAGAGAAAAGCAAGTCAGGAAAGGAGATATGGAGGAGGTTGGAGGGGGCTGAAGCTTTAAATAGGTTACTCAGAGAACTCCTCACCGAGAAGAGGGCATTGAGCAAGGATCTGAAGGAGGTGGGGGAGGAAGCCCCGTAGATGTCTGGGCCAGGGGTATTCGTGGTAGGAGAAACAGCCAGCATCAACTCCCTGAGCTGGGGCATTCCTGGGGTGTCAGAGGTTCAGAAAGGAGACCATTGACTGAAGCAAGGTGTGCAAGGAGCAGAGTAGTAGAAAATGAGTGGGGGAGGTGGTGGATGGGGGCCTGGGGTGGAGTAGGGAGGGCAGACTGGGATGGAGACCTTACTGAAAGCTCTAAGTACACTGACTTTGTGCATCTAATGCGAAACCACTGAGACTTTTGAGTAACAGGTAATGTGACCCATTTTTTGTGTTAAGTTCTCTCTGGGGTTCTGTGGAGTGCAGAGTTTATGGAGCCAAGTGTGGAATCAAAGACGCCAGTGAGGAGGTTACTGCAGAAATTCTGGGAGAGGTGACAGGACTGGACCAGGGTACAGGTGACAATGAGTGGTCAGGTTTGGGAAGTGTTTGGAAATAGAAATGGAAGGCTCTCTGCTGATGGATTGTGTGGAGTGTGAAACAGAAAGGTAAAACATGACTCTAGGTGTTTGGCTGAGCAAGTAGAAACTCACAGCGGAAACTGATGAAATTCAGGCCACAGATACATTTTCATTTAAAAATATCCAAATTTCTGAATTTCTTGAACAATTGGAAGACCTGACATCAATGGGCCCAAATTATTGCATAACAGCAATTTGCTAGAGGTGAGTCCATGCTTTCTTTCAGAAGAGCGCAAATGCCTTCTAATTTGCCACAGTCTCCACCCCCCACCTCCCTCTCCGCTGTGCTCATGTTGCCTGCCAGGTCCCGGCAGTCATTTTAGTTTATAGCTGTTGTGTTCCAGATGCTATACTAGAGACTTCCATATGTCCTTATACTTAAGAACATATGAAGAGAACAAGAAGAGTTATTGTTGAGAACTCTGACTCTCACTGTGTTCCTAGAGCCACCCCAGCAGAGGTGGCTGTAAGTGATGAAGAGAGTCAGAAAACCACGTGTCCACGGTTCTGCTCTTTCCCATTATACAGAAGTTCCTATCTTCTTCCATCCCCTTCCTTATAGTCTGGGAGCCCCAGGTGTGACTCATGCATTTTCTGGGCCACTGTGTAGTACCTGCTCTTCCCTGTCTCTGAAGGGGTGGCCTGCCCCTCCACACCTGTGGGTGTTTCTCGTAAGGTGGAACGAGAGACTTGAGAAAAGAAATAAGACACAGAGACAAAGTATAGAGAAAGAAAAGCGGGGCCCAGGGGACCGGCGCTCAGCTTACAGAGGACCCACGCCGGCCCCGGTCTCTGAGTTCCCTTAGTATTTATTGATAATTATCTTTACCATCTTAAAGACAGGGGAGTGGCAGGACAATAGGATCAAAGAAAAAAGAGGAAATCGGCAGTAAGACATATGAACAAAAACCTCTGTGACATGAATAAGTTCAAAGGACAATGCTGTGCCTTGAGATGCATATGTAAACATCTCCATAAACCTTTTGGCAGCATAGTTTCAGTCTATCACATGGGGAGAAACCTTAGACAATACCTAGCTTTCCTAGGCAGAGGTCCCTGCGACCTTTGGCCGTGTACGTGTCTCTGGGTAGTTGAAATTAAGAGAATGGTGATAACTTTTAACCAGCAAGCTACCTTCAGGCATTTTGTTTAACAAAGACACATTCTGCATAGCCCAAAATCCATTAAACTTTGAGTCACCGCAACACATGTCTCTTGCAAAGGACAAGGTTGGGGGTAGGGTCACAGATTAACAGCATCACAAATACAGAACAAAATGGAGTCTCTTATGTCTACTTCTTTCTATATAGACACAGTAACAGGCTGATCTCTTTCTTTTCCCCACAGTCTCTTCTGACGCCTATGATCTGTCCCACCATGTGAAACAGCTGGAATCAATGTCGCTCATGCCTCCTGCTTACCATGTCTCCTCCCGTTCAGTCAGCACATGGCTTTATTGCAAGTCTTTGTCCTAAGATTCAGGTGGATTCTAGGAACTACAGGATAATCCTAGTGAAAGATACCATGTTGTCTTCTAAGTCACCCTGAGCCTATAAATTTCCCCCATTTTTTCCTTAGGACAAGGCTCATCCCAGGAGGATCCATGATGCTTTATGAAGACTGTCCCAACAGCCCATCTCTGTCATCCTCCAGACATGCTAAGGCTGAATCATGGAGCAAACACAGCACAGGCTCAAGCTGAGACCCTGCCATGTGACCTCCTAGTTCTATGAAATACCCTTAAACAATGCAGAATTGACAAATCCTCACAGAACCTGATAAAGGTACACATATTTATTATATAAGTGTCTCAGTAAATGAACAATTTTCTGTAGTGCTTAGTAGACTTCTGACTCCATGGAATGTTTCTAAGTAGAGGTTTCTTGGTCAAGGAATTTGGAAAATGCTCATAGCATATACAATTCTGGGAGACTTAGGAAACACATTAGTGTATTCAGAGCCCCAGGAAGCCCTGCAGTAGTCTGCCACTTGACTTATTCCAGTTTATCCCTACATTATGGAATGCTTTTATCACTGAATACCTTCAGAACGCATTTTGGGAAAACTTTTATTTATTCGTGGCAACCCTGGAGAAAAAACTTAGAGGTAAAGTTCCCTCTCTGAGAGGCCATAATAAATGTGAAAGTGTGGAAAAGAGCCCTCATCCTCCACCTCCGAGGCTAGTGTTCTTGCCAGGATATCACCCTATCAGTTCTTCCTAAAACTCTTCTGTCCCCAGTACAAATACTCTCATCACTACAATGCCTCACTTCCGCAGGGCTTCTCATGGAGCTGCAGGAGTTCTTTGCAAAGTCCTCCAGCCCTGGTCTAGGAATTGAGATTGATCTATCACAGCAAGAGTTGCCTCACAGATGTTTGATTATTGTTACTGGTTACATGTGTGATATGTAGCGTACATATCAACTACACTTTTAACGGATAACTTTTACTTATTTTTTTTTATTTGGAGAATGATATGTGCTCATTAAAGAAAAATTGGGGGAAAAGTTGGTAAAGAGTGAAGAAGAAAAATTCATGTCAACCTAGAAATAGCCCAGTTAACATGCTGGTGTCGAGGGTGTACATACACATATACATGTTTGCATGTTTTGGGAACAATTTGAAACAATATGCATGTTTGTTACAGTTTTGGAACTGTAACAAAAATGCACAGTTATAGTTATTTATCATGACCTCCCTGTTTTCCTTACCATGATAGGTTGTGAAGATGTTTACATCTCATTAAATACTCTTTGGGATCAGACTTTTAATGGCTGCACAATGCTGCCTTGTATGAACGTGTGATGTTTCACTCAGCCATTGGTGGTAGAGTCAATGCCACAGATTCTCCATACCATTTCCTCTCTCTGAGCACTTGGTAAGCCTTCATTTCCAAATCTCCCTTGCAGTTTGAGTTCTGGACATTGGTTGTGGACAGAAGTTATGGATGCTACTTCTCTGCCTGATGTATCTGTCCTCAAACGGAAACTGTTGGTGACAGAACCACAGGTTGGGAGCAGCCTGGATCTAAGAGTCACTGCTTGGGAGAAATCTGCTTAGAGATGCCCAAACTACATCAGACATTAAGTGAGAAATGAATCTTTGTGTGTTGAGTACTGAAATTTCGACGTTTACTTGTTACTGCTGCATTGCTTAGCATACACTAACATGTCATCACTCTAGTTACATCTTTGGGTTTGTTTTCAATTTATATTTTTTAAAATAGAGCTTCAGGACACATATTAAAGCATATATCTTTGTTTATAACTCTGGATACTTTCCTCAAAAATATCCTGCTTTTCAGAAAATGTGTACCAATGCATGCACCGCCCTCTCTGCCACACACAGACTACTGTATGAGAGTAACCGTCAGATCTTGGTCTCATCAAAATTGTTCATTATTCTGAAAAAAACTTTTGCTGATTTTATAGAGAGCAAGTAGCATCTATAATGTTAATGTGCATGTTTTTGATCTCTAATAAGGTTGAAAACATTCTTTCCTAAGGTCTTTCTGGGAATGAGTGTAAGTGTGATAAGAAAGCTGAAGCTGCCGCCATTAGCATATCCCCACTTCTCTGGCTTCCATGAGTCTTCTGGCTCCATAGGCTTCTTTGATTGAGCCCTACCCATGAAGAAAGGTGCCCCTTGCATCAGTCTTACAATTAATTGCCTTTTTAATAGCCTGGAAGAGTATGGCTGTGTCTATACAGAAGTGAAGATACTGATTCTTTCTATTTCATGTGTCTTTAAAACAAAGAGCAGCCTCCTGGCTGTCCAGGGAGAAGTGGGTAGCAAATCTGAAAAGGTTGCATGGACTCTTACTGATGATACAAGGAACTCACGGTCTAGGACAGACACATATACCACAACAGACCCCGTCCTGCAAAAAGGCCAACCAAGGGGTTGCAGTAGTACAGAGAATAGGGGACCACTTCTGCCTGGGGGGCTGCAACATTCAAGGTGGATTTTGAAGGTGACATTCAAAATGACACTAGAGTTTGATCTCTGGTCCTGAGTCCCAGGCTGGGCCTTGTCTTCCATGGACAGGCCTCATGGCAGCCTCTCTAATGGGATATACAAGCCAGGTTTCCCTGTGCTGAAAGGTGATCAAATCAGACAAATTGTAAATCCACAGCTCTTGTTTTGTCAGCATGTATATTTTTATAGAAAGGAGCACATCTCTGATGAGCTGGCCAGATAATCATCTCTGCTTTTCCTTACTTCTTCAGAGCTGTGAAAGAACGCCCTCGGCAGGGACCTGGTTTTAATCACCTTTGATTAACACAGAAGCTTTTGAAAGCAAAGGTGCTTTCTGTAAACCATAGCAGGATCCAGAGGCATTAACATTTCAGACCTTTCCTCAGTATATGAAAAGCCTAAAGGAGATTCAAGGTATCAAGCCCATGGAGACAAAAATCACTGCGTGGGGAGTTACTTTAATGCCTCTGACTCATTTCTCACAGAAAGTTTTTGGCTTTTTATTATCATTATTTTTTCAATCTTGAAAAATTGCAGGCCATACAAAGCCAGAGCCTTCTGGGTCCAGGGAATGTTTCAGCTTGCCTTTTATTTAGTGCAAAAGCAAGGCTTTTAGGAGAGATTGAGAGAAGCCAGGGGAAGCCTTGGGAATGGACCCAGAAATGATTAAGAGGCTGGAAATATCCAGCCTAGAAGAAAAGGCAAGAGGGTTTATGGGACTTCACTGGAGACCATGGGTGAAGTTACTTTGTGCCCTTAAGAAAACTTAAAAGTTAAAACATAGTGTTCCCCTTACCCTGGGATTCTATTATGGGCTGCATGGGTTGGCTGGGGACATAGGAGCCCTGATGCACATGGGCAACAGGAAAGGTCTTTAAAACTAGGACCAATATCCATCCTTTGGCCTGGTTTAAGAGTGGATCTACTTTAAAGTCTGTATTGCTGAGCTGATACAGGACTTCTGGGGGTAAGACTCAGCAATAAGGAAAAGAAAAGAACAACAGGGCAAATGCTTGTGATATTTGCTTTCAGAAGCCCTAACTTGGAGCATACACCTCTGGCTGCAATGAGTCTGAGTGAATATTGAGAGAAATAGGCTTATGGGCTCACCTGGATAGGAAAGTCATGGTGAATCTGTTCTCTCCAGTGTTTCTCAAAGTCAGGCAGGACCAGGCACATGTTCATGGATGAGCTTCCAACGTTCTCTTCTCTCATTTCAGAGGAAGGGGTTCCCCAGTGGAAAATGCAGCCATGGCTAAGGGTTCATCTTTGGTTTGGCTTCCCAGACCTCCCCAAACCCTGATGCTTCTCTGGTGTGGGGTTCTGTCTGGGGATCCTGGCTTTTTAATTTCCCTGTAGATTGATCAGTTTTGCTGGGTCCAGGGGATTCTGCAGCATCCAGACCACTCAGGATTGCTCAGGAAAGCCAGTTCACAACTTTTGGTTTCCCACAGAACAGAGCACTTCCCTTTAAACCAAAACATAGCTGGGGCTACTCCATGGTGAGGAGTAGGAGAGCAAGGTCAAAGACAAGAGTCCACAAGCATCACAGAGGACATGGGGGCCTCTGTGCTTCATCCAGTGTGTGGCCTTGCCAGGATCACATCACATTTGGAAAGAGAGCAAGGGGGAAAGAGGAGGCCCACCCAGGACCCCTCTCTCTGGACGAGGTTCTGAAGACTGAGATTGGTCTAGAACTCTCCCTCTGTGATATCACGCTCATAGACAATATTTCCTATTCAGTCATATTTCTTGTAAGAAATGAGAACAGACAGCAAAGGTAGGTGCTGTGTAATAAATTTGATTGTGGGAACTGAAAAATGGAGAGGGGTAGATGGACAGTTTGGGAGGAATTGCTGGGTAGGGGGTTCTGGGTGCAGTTTAGAGAGAGATGTGAGAGTGCTTACAGGCTAATGCATGGGAAAGATTCAGTTGAGAGGAAGAGGTTTAGATGAGGAGGGAGAAAAGATAATCATTAAGGAATTGTTTCAGAGAAAATGTAGAGGACGGGTTCTGAAGCTGAATGGGAGGCCTGAGATGGACATAGATATTGGAAAGTCTGTCAAGACGTTAACGAAGTCCCTTCCCAATGGTTTCCCTGTTCTCTACAGAGCAGGAGAAGAGGCTAGCCTTCTGCAGCAAGGGCAAGAGAGTCCAGAGGACTGAGGGACATGGTTTGCACGGTTGCAGAGGAAAGGAAAGCCACCATCCAGCCATGGGAAGGGCCCTGTGAGCTCCATCTTCTCAGCCAGGTGGCCTGTCTGTATCACCATGGCTCTGACACCATGAGCAAAAGATGAAGTGGCAAAAGATCTGGGGTCTTTTCTTCACATTGCAGAAATGTGTGCTGCAGAACACAGGAATCCATGTGTGTGTGGTGCACCATGATATTTCACCACACAGGGAAATAGAGGGACCCGTGTGCTGCAGTGCAACCTCTCTCCCTGTCTTGCGTTTTCTGGCTACCAGCCACATAACTTCTGACCCATTGAGACCCTCTCTAGACACACCTTGTGTCTGCCAAGCTCAGTACCCCGGGTCCTTCCAGGTTTGTTCATGGCTTTCACTCTCATACTTGCCCTGGGCTTCCTTCCCAGTCACCCAAGCCGGAGATAGATCCCAGCACTGCTCTGCCCTGGGTCGTCATGTAGGGAATTGGTTCAGCCTATCAAACACTGGCTAGGTGGTTTTTTAAATTAAAAATTTTGATTAGGAGGCATTTTGAAGATCTAGTAAAGAGTTGGGGGCTGGGAAAGGACTGGAGATCAGGGAGAATATAGGTGGGGAAGTAAGCGTCAGGGCCAGCATCAGCCTTTCTGGTGGGGAGCATGGTGTTTTGGGTTGCACTGTGTCTCCAGAAGAGATACGCTGGAATCCTCACCCCCACCACCTCAAAATGTGACCTTATTCAGAAACAATGTGTTTACAGTGTCAATCAAGTTAAGATGAGGTCATTGGGTGGGTCCTAATCCAATATAACGGGTGTCCTCATAAAAAGGAGAAATTTGGACACAGAGACAGACAGTTGTAGAGGGAAGAGGATGTGAAGCCACAGGGAAGAGATGGCATCTGTAAGTCATGGAGACAGGCTTCAGGAAAACAGCCCTGGCAACATCTTGATCTTGGACTTCCATCCTCCACAACTGTGAAACACAAACTTCTGTGTGTCAGCCACCCAGCCTGGTGTTTGTTACACAGCCCTAGCACACTGATACAGAGAAGGGAGGATGGGGGAGCAGGTAATCAGATATATAGTAAGTAACAATTGGTAACTTAAAGGTAGGCTTCCTCCTCTGTCACTTCTCAGGGAATATACAGGCAGACTGAAATCAGCAGGATTCAATAGTCTTCTTTGTCTTGGACGCCATCTGCAGGAGCCTCTTTTCCAGCCTTCTTAGAAATAACCCTTTCTGTGTCCCAAACATGAGAGTTAAAACTGGCAGTGCTGTGCTGAGGGTGGGTTGGGAAGAACCGAACCAGAGTAGGGAGTCCCGACCCAGGTGGGCAAGATGCCATGACCTCCAGTCAGACAGGGCTGAGGAGGCCTGCTGTGAGGACAGAGAGCGCAGCCCAGGTTCTGTGGGATAAGACCTGGGCAGGGGAGCAAATTCCAGGGGTCTGGAAGGTTCTGACATGATTCAACACTCCAATGAATTGCCTTGTCTGTGAGAAACCAAAGCAGCCCAGTTCTGATGTTTAAACTCCCTTCCGGTGAGACGGGAGGGAAGCATAATGTCACGATGACCACACAACAAGGGACAGACGATGCACAGAGGTGCAACGATGTCAGGCTCTGGTGTGGATCGTTTCATGTAACCCTTGTCCACAATCCCTCGAGATAAGTTTTCATGTTAAATTAAAATGGAATCAGGTGACCAAGCAATTGCTCAAGGTCTCTCCAATACTATACATTGGAGAGGTGATTGGAAGGCAGGTCCCTCTGATTCTCACGTTTGTAATTAGCATGCATGCAGGACAGTGCGGAGCCCAGTCACGGTGGGGTGAGGGTGGGAAACACCAGGGAGCATGACCGTGAGAAAGAGGTCTTGGCAGCTGGGATCTGCATCTGAAGCCAGGGAGAGGCAGTGAGTGTTCTCTCTGCAACAGGTATCACCATAATAATTCATGGAGGATGCATCCGCAGAGCTTGCAGGGTTGTGTGTGTGTGTGTGTGCATGTATCTGTGTGTGTGTGAGTGCATATCTGTGTGTGTATGTGTGTGTGCATGTGTGCCTGTATATGTCTGTGTATATGTGTGTGTGTGTGTGTGTGTGTGTGTGTGGCGTGAGGTAGGAGGGTACAAGTGAGGCCCTCCACAGGAACGCTTGCTAAGGCTGGATGACCACAGACTGGGCATTTGCTAGGGAAGCACAGTGCCAGATGGAGGAGGCTTGGGATTCAATGCTGAGGCCTTGGGCAAATATGGAGCATCCGAGGCTCCCTTCCAAGCCAGGCTGACCATGAGGTGGGTGTGATGTGAACCATGACCAGACAAAACAGTGTCAATAAAATTGGCCCCTGATAATCTGAGACTGTGACCACGTTAAGGATGTCAAAAAGTCCTTCCTATTTTTTCTAAAGCATCATTTTGCACAATAATTTCAAGGAAGCTATTTCAGCAGGCTGTGTCTGGAGGTTACCAGGGCAATTTTGATGGATGACAGACAGAAAGCAGAACTCCTCACCTCCTGGAATGCGTCTCCGTCTTTGTGGAGAGAGGTTAGGCTGGAAAGGCTGGGTGACAATTCAGCTGCAGCTAGGCCGGGTGGAATTTCTGTCCAGGGCTCAGTAGTGCCCTATGGGAATACTTGCCCTTGGGCCTAGAAGGACACACTCTCAGACCTTCAGGGACCTGGGGAATGTCTGAGTCCACTGAGTCACCCTCTTTCTGTGCTCTGGGCATGGAGGAATGTGGGAGTGTGGCTGGAGCCAGAGACAACCCATGTTCATTATCACACTGTACAAAGGACCTAAGTTACAGTCCATGTCGAATCACCCTGACACTGCACACTTCGAGGCCTTTGGCAAAGTATTGGATAACCAGTAATTACAGCAAAGCACTGGCTTTTGTCTCAACAGCTCTTTCACCATGAAAAGAACCAGGTACCCAAGGATATTTTTTACCCTGGATAATTTAACTGTTCTAGAAGGCTCCTAATGTAACTAGTTTATTTTTCTTGAAGTACGATGAACGTGGTCAGCCCTACTTGTAATGTCTCTCTAGCCTCTACAGGTTCTCATCCACTGGGCTGAAGGCTAGTTCTGCCATTGGGTTGACCTCACAATAGTCTAGCTGGATGCCTACGTCTCAGGTAGCTCCCCACCCTTCCCTGGCTTCCTGAGTGCCCAAGGGTGACTTGCTCATTCACTCATTCAATCACAAATATTCTTGGGGTGGATTCACTGTGCTACAACGATCAGTTAAGTATTTTGCACCTGAAAACCCTGAAACAGAAAGTGCATTAATTTTTTGATCAAGAAAACTGACTGTCAGCTTTGCCCTTATGAAACTTCTCACCTGGGGCATCACTAACCTCTGGAGGACAGGGATGGTGAGAAGGTTGTCCCAGGGATTTTGTAAGAATAATAAACATGAATTAAGTAAGATAATTCATGGGGAATTAGTAAAGAGTAAACCACTGTACAAACTGAGATATTCCACCTACTACTGTATTTATTTATTTATTTTCCATAATAAAAAATAATACCATGGAGGGAAAATATGTCCGTTAAGAGTTCTATAAATTGGAGATGGGAGAATCACAGCTGTTTTGAATGGGCAAAGTTGAAATTATAAATGGACTCTCAACAAGATAGAGCAGGCTCATGAAGATGTAGAATGTCTTGGCTTTCTGCTGGACTCATGCCTGCTTGAAGAAGTGAGATGATTACTCTCTGTTGATTAGAATGGAAAAATAAATGCCATTTATTTGTTAAAAAACACATTTGTAAGAGAAAATATGAGAGGGGGTCCTTGAGATAAGCAAGTGATTCATGCTGGCCTTGAATTGTGTTTTGCCTGCTCCATAGCAACTTTCAGCCAAGAGAATGGGACTCAGCAGCAGAAGAACTACTTTTACAGACTTCGCAATTTTCCTGCAGTCCTGGCTCCTTCCAGGAACATTCCTTCTAATGCGCCCAGAAAACAAATTGGGCTGGTTTCACCATGACAACTACTAATTTAATCCAACATGAAAAGTTAGAGGCAGGCAATTTGTTGTGTACAATTCAAGAGTTACCAAAAAATCCTTCGGATTTGGGTGCCTTCCACACCTCTTAGGTAAGTTAAGCACATCCTTTTGATTCTAAGGAAAACTGCTTGTAAAATATTTGGGAGCTCTTGGGACATCAAATAGCTCTTAGAGGAGTGCATTTTAATGGTTTACTTGTAAAAGAATCAGTAAAAGAAGTAGAAACATATGGTTCAAATTCCTCTGAATTCTGCAAGGTATTTTTGTAGATGTCTTTTTTTTTTCTTTTTTCCTGAGGGTCTCCACACATCTTTGAGTGCTTATCCTAAAAATACTCCAAATAACCATTACATGTACTGGCACAGCAAATGAGACATCACATGGTAACATGGGTCTTGCTGAGGTTGCAGACCTGGGTCCTAGCAGACACTGGGTTCATTGAGAAGTGTGGGGAGAAGGAAAGAAACAAGAATGTTTGGGAATCCTGAGTAATTAGGGTGCAGAGGCAGCCTGTCCAGGGCTTCAAGCCTCAACACCTTACAAACTCCAAGCAGGTAGCTTTAAAGCTTAATTGGATCCTGACAATTGAAAATGGAGATTGGGTTGTACAAGCAGCTTGAAAATTGTAGCACTGTTGTTAACTCTGGGGCATTCAAATTCAACTAAAACGACACACTGACCAAACAAAATAGGACTGTGGACAGCCTCTGCCACCAGCCTTGCCCCTACCACTCCCCACTCCGGTCTAGCTTCCTAGGCTGTGGATTAGCACATGAGCTGGGAAGAGACTTCCCTAAAGGCAAATGAGTAGAAAGGTGGGTACTGAATACAAGTCCTCGGCCCGTCTGCATTATATCACATCCCAGTGCACAGGCAAGCAGAAGGCTGTGGAACGAGGGTGATGATAGACTTGGGTCAAGGGCATGTGACCTTGGGCTAAGGACACAGTCTCATTATTGTGAGATTTCTCAACTGCAAGGCAGAGGCAAGAATGATCGCATCACTGAGTTGTGAGGATGGAATCTTTATACTATTCTACTGTTATGTGCTGCATAATGATGTTTCTGTTAATGACAGAGAGTAGGTACGACAGTGTATGGTATTTTTGCTGTGCCTTTTCTACATTTAGATGAGTTAGTACACAAATGCTGACCCTTGTATTACAGTTGCCCGCATCATTCAGTACAGTCACAGGCTATATAGGTTGTAGCCTAGGTGTGTAGTAGGCTACACCATCTAGGTTTGTGTGTGAGTACACTCTACGATAGCACAATGACAAAACCACCTAAAGATGCATTTCTCATAATGTATGTCTGTCGTTAAGCCACATATGCCCATAGTTACTATTGTAACAGTTGATTTTTCCAGTCTTAGATATTAGCTTAGCAATTATGATTGGGCACTTGCTTTGTGACTTTCACTGAAGATGCCGTGGGGAGTCAATGCAGACATGGCTTCCCTGGCAACTCAGTCCAATGGGAGAGACCACCACCACTGAAGTGACCACACAAGTAGACATAAGATAGCAGCTATGGCCAGGACTCCAGTTTGGGTCAAGAGGAGCCTTCCTGAGAAAGTGAATGATGAGTGGGGTTTAACTAGGAAAAACTTCCCATGCAGAGAGAATGGTGTGCAAAAAGGTTCCCTGTGTCTGAGGGCCAGAGTAGTTGTAGCTGAGGCTGTCAGCACAGTGACTTAGGAATTTCCCTCCTGCTTTCTCCTAATATGCATTTGCAGTCTGCACCCTGTGCTAATGGAATTGGTCAAGATAATCAGTTATCCATGGCCATACAGCTGGGCATTCCGGGAGCAGGCTGGATATTGCTGTCACCTCTTTGAATAGCATCACTAGAATTCTTAACAAAACAAAAACAAAGAAGAAAACAAAATGAACTTTCCACATTCCCTCTACTATTTTGTCTAAAATGTTGGCAAAAGAAGGGAGGTCATATACTTGTTAAGAAAAAATGATCTAGGGAGGTGGGAATAGGTGGGCAGGAGCTAGGCAAAGAGAGGGATGGGTAGGTTGGGAGCGTGAATATAGGCTGGTGGGGACTGGCCAAGGATGAGAATCAGAAGGTGGCTACAGCTCAGCTCCTCCAGGACAAGAGGTAAGGTCCAGGCAGGACATGAATATCTTTTAGCAAAATAGTTGCTGTGTTCCAGGTCTAGAAGGAGATGAAGCCTAGGCGGTCCAGGTGACAGAGACAGAACGAGAGAGCATGCAGAAGATTTAGAGGCCTGGGACTCACTGAGAATTGAGGAGCAAGTGGGTTGGGGTGATCCTAGTAAAGTCACTGGGAACTATGGTAGCTACAGGAGGAGACAGTTCAGGTGCCCCTTCTGCCCAGGGTCTGGGTTGGTCCCATATTGGATCCCTGGGTTGAACAGGACTTAAAGATGAACTAGGTGCTGAAGAGTGAGCCAGAGAGAGGAAGAGAATGATGCCCAGCTTTTAGCATGGATCACTGGGTGATAATGGTGCATTTACTAAGTTGGGACATACAAGAGGAGAACCAGGCTTGAGGAAGTCATGGGCAAATTGGGTTTGAGATGCTAGTGGGATATTAAATATATTGTTGAATTTAGACTGTGCTTGTCACTTAGCAGATGTTCAATAAATACTTGTCAAATGAATAAATTGACCCATGAGCCATTTGGAAGACAGAGACTATAGCACGTGAATAGCTATGGTTGGATCAAGGAGAGAATACATGAGAGAAGCAAAAGAAGTTTCCCTCCCTGCCATCCCCATCAGCACTAATGATGCCCTTTCAGGCAGATGACTCAACAGAGTTCATGCTAACATATCCCACAGGTCCATCTGGGGTCCCTTACTCTCCTCTAGAGCTTCCCTGGGGTCACAGCATGGCTCTTAGTGCTAAGTGTTGCTGTTCCTCTGTAGGGATAAGTTCCTGGGGCCTCCACCAATGTCTCTTTTCTCTGTTGAACTTCTATTTGGTCATCACGTTCTTGGTGCTGTTCTCCTGGTGCTTTCCAAGTTTTCCATGGAATTACACTAATGGCAAAAAGAAGAAGCATGTAGAGTTTTGGGAGCAGAGCAGGTTGGGCCAACACTAAATTTCTTTGAAGCTCCATTTTATTTTTATAAATCATGTGAATATGTTTTACTTTGAATTTTTTGACTGCTGAAGGAGATCGACACTCCTGACACATGTATATTCTACAGCCTCAAACATGGCACCGTTCCCCCAGCCCAGCCTGCAGTTTGAGAAGAAAGTCCGACAGCATTTATTCTGTGAAATCTCCTGCAGTCCCACTGCAGAACAGCTCAACCATCTCACTATTTTCATGTTCTACAACGTTTCAGATCCAGAAGAGTCCAGGTGGACTTACATTTATAAGGCTGTTCAATTTAGACAGGGCCAAAAGGAAAGATCTGTGTGGCCACAAATATCATTGCTTAGAGGGATCTCAGTGGTTTTCTGATTTAAGCACTAGAAGAAGCATGCCACATGTATTACTACTCTGATCCTCTGTGTGCAAAGCAGGTTTCTGTCATTATCATGGAGCCCTTCCCTTTGGGCCTTAGAGCCCAGCATTTCTTTTTAAATTAATATATATTACTGATATGGATTATAATTATACATGTTTTAGAAGTGCATGTGATATTTTCATACTAGAATACAATGTGTAATGATCAAATCAGGATAATTGGGATATTCACCACCTCAAAAATTTATGTTTTCTTTGTGTTGAAAATGTTACAATTCTTCTAGCTACTTTGAAATATACAATAAAATATTGTTAATCATAATTTCCCTACTGTGCTATCAAATACTAGAACTTATTTCTTCTTTCTACTGTTTTTTGGCACCTCTTGACCAAGTTTTCTTTATTGTCCCCCATCCCCTGCTTTCCTTTCCAGCTTCTGGTAACCAGCAATCTACTCTCTACCTCTACTAGATCCACTGTTTCAGTTCCCCCATAGGAGTAAGAATATGCAATATTTGTCTTTCCACACCTGGCTTATTTCACTTAACATAATGACCTCCAGTTCTATCCATAATGTTGCAAATTACATAATTTCACTCTTTTTTGGCTGAATAATATTCCACTGTGTATATATGCTATATATATCTATGTTTTCTTGGTCCATTCATCTATTGATGGACACTCAGGTTGATTCCATATCTTGGCTGTTGTGAATAGTGTTGCAATAAGCATGGAAGTACAGACATCTCTTTGATGTGTTGTTTTTCTTTCTTTTGGATATATATCTGGCAGTGGGATTGCTACCTCACATGGTAGTTATACTTTTAGTTTTTTGAGGAATCTCCATATGGTTTTCCATAGTGGCTGTACTAATTTACACTCCCACCAAAACTGTATAAACGTATACATCTCTGCATCCCCACCAGCATTTGTTATTTTTTGTCTTTTTGATAATAGCCATTCTAAGTCGCTATTATGAGATATCACTTTGGTTTTGATTTGCATTTCCATGGTGCTTAGTGATACTGAGCATTCTTCATACACCTGTTGCTTATTTGTATGTCTTCTTTTGAGAAGTATCTATTCAGGTTTTTGCCCATTTTTAAAGTCAGATTATTATTAATTATTATTATATTGCTATTGAGTTGCTTGAGTTCCTTATATATTCTGGTTATTGAACTCTTGTTGGATTGATAATTTGCCAATATTTTCTCTCATTCCGTAGGTTGTCTCTTTGTTAATGGTTTTCTTTGTTGTGCAGAAGCTTTTTAGCTACTGTAATCTCATTTGCCTATTTTTGCTTTTGTTGCCTATGCTTTTTAGGTCTTACCCCCAAAATCTTTGCCCAGATCGATGTCCTGCGGCATTTCTTTAATGTTTTCTTCTATTAGTTTCATAGCCTCAGGTCTTACATTTAAGTCTTTAATCCAATTTGAATTAGTTTTTGTATATGGTGAGAGATGGGGATCTAGTTTCATTTTTTTTTGGCATATAGATATCCAGTTTTCCCATCACTATTTATTGAAGTGACTGTCCTTACCCCAATGTATGTCCTTGACGACTTTGTCAAAAATGAGTTGGCTGTAAATTCATGGATTTATTTCTGGGTTCTCTATCCCATTCCATTGGTCTATGCATATGTTTTTATGCCAGTACCATGGTGTTTTGGTTTCTACAGCTTTGCAGTGTAATTGAATCAGGATGTGTGATGCTGTCAGCTTTGCCCTTTTGCTCAGGATTGCTTAAGCAATTCTAAATCTTTTGTGGTTATGTACACATTTTCAGATTTTTTTTCTATTTCTGTGAAGAATGTAATTTTCTTTTGATAAATATTGCATTGAATCTGTAAATTGCTTTGGGTAGTCTGGCCATTCTAGCAATGTTAATTCTTCCAATCCATGAGTATGGGATATCTTTTCATTTGTCTGTGTCCTCTTTAATGTCTTTTATCAGTGTTTTATAGTTTTCCTCATAGAAATATTTAACTTCTTTGATTAAATTGATGCCTAGGCATTTTTTTTTTTTTTTTTTGCTATTGTAAATGAGATTACTTTCTTTGTTTTTCAGATCTATTGCTATTGGCATATAGAAATGCTACTGATTTTTGCATATTGATTTTGTATCCTGCAAATTTGCCAAATTTATTTGTCAGTTGTAAGGGTTTTTTGGTACAGTCTTTAGTTTTTTCTGAGTGTAAGATCATGTTGTCTGTGAATGAGGCTAATTTCAACACAGTATCCCTAGAATTGTGGGGATCGCAACCTACTTGTCAAGCTCTTGATGGTCAGTCCCTCTCCACTTTACAGAGAAGGCTATTGAGGTCTAGGGAGGTGGAATTTACAAAGACTTCTTGTAGCAGAGCCTGGACTGGAGCCTGGTCTCCTAATGTCCAATTTAATTCACTGTGCATTCCATTGAAAAACTTCTGGCTAGAATCAGTCTTCCCTCCCTGTGGATCCCTTCTTAAGTGTCTTTAACACAAGTTCTGTGTTTAAAATTCTAATTGGAGTGATTAAAATCTCTCACTCAGCTCTGAAGACATGAAACAACCATAAATCGCCTAATGAACTGAGAGAATTATATTCCATTCACTAAGGGAAAGGAGTTTACCTGGTTTACATCTCTGCTCCACCACTTACAAGCTGAATGACCTTGGATAAGTTACCTAGCCTCTCTGAACTCAGTGTTCATCATTTGTAAAATGGAAACAATAGCCACCTTGGAGAAATAGTACATTAAATTAAATGAAATAATATGTTAAACACATGAAATATAGATAGCCTTTGACTAAGAAAAAATTCTTGGTTGTGTCATTCATTTTTCAAGAGACAGTATTTTCCTAGGTCACTGGGGCTTTGGTCTAAAATGCTTACAGATGGTACATCACCTGGTGGCATATTCCCGGGCACTCGCAAACTACAACAAAGCATTTGAACATGCTGGACATACCAGTATAAGACAAAAGGAGGTGGCCTGTTGCTTTTGTTGTCGTAAGTTGAAACAGATCAGCAAGGGGAAAATAATATGGGACAAATTCGCAAAGAATGTGGAGAACACAGAAAAAGTAAACTTAGAAATCATCATGGGATGTAACACTACCAAAGAGAGAGCCAGGCAGTCGCAATGGGCCCTGAGTGTTGACCTCCACCTATGGGAGGTGCTGCCTCTGTGCTATGCAAAACCCTACTGGTCTCCACGCTCAGCTAAGGTGATGAGCCACACAGACAGAGGAGCCTCCTCCTGGTCCTTTGAATGTCCAGGTTGAGGGACAGAGCAAGAAGGACAGGAAAGTAGCCCAGGGACAAGAGGGCTGGCAGCCATGTGGCCAAGAGCCAAGCCAGGCTAAGACAGCAGATGTGGGTGATGTTTCCAGGTCAGGAGCCACTGCCAGGATGCCAGGCCTCCTCGAGGGCATGAGTGAGGCCTCTTGCGAACAGGAGCGCCTCTTTGGAAGCAAGCTATTTTATTCTGTCCACATTTTCTTTTCTGGTTTTCAAGAAGTTCTCAGCGAAAAATGCTGGTCAAATTGGTGGCACAAGCCAAAGATAAGAGTCAGCCGTGAAAAGCTAACGGGATGTCACTGTGCAGTGGAGGGTGAGTAGCCGGGGCTGCGCCAGAAGACAGATGAAGATGCAGGAGAAGAAAGATTCAGGGAGCAGAGAGGCAACTCCTGGTAAGTCCCCAACAAGCCGACTCCATATTCTAGAATGGGCACTTCTAGCACCACTAGGAGCCTGGGGTTCGGATTTTATAGAAGGGCTGTGCCCTTACAATTTCTCTTCTGTTTTTGCTTCTCACACTCCTCTGGCTGCTTTTTGTATTTCAATTTACAAGAAAATTTATTTTTTCTATTTTTAAAATGATAGTTGGGATCATGACTTTGACATTTGGGGAAAAAGCAGGTATAACTCACACCTTACTTTTAAATTCCAGATGGATTAGAATGACCATTTCTAAAAAAAAAATCTGTATTAGAATAAAATATGTATAGGGTAAAATGGAGACTATTATCTGAGCAGAAATTGCAAATGAAAAGATTGATAAATGAGACTGCACATAAAAGTAAGATGTCTGCAGAATACATATAATACAGTATCCATGGAATTTAGAGACAAAGAACCAACCAAGAGAAAGATAGCACAGCAGACTAGAAAGGAGGAGTGTTATCACTTTTGATCTACAGAGCTCTTACTTGAAAGCCAGTTAAAAAAACAAAATCTGCTTAATGATAGTAGAAAAAAAAAATGGGCAAAGGATATGTGTAAATGGACAATGGAGATATAAAATATATGTAACCAATTTTATAATAAAATATAATAGATATAAACAAAAATAATGAGTATTTTCTCCTACTTTTCAGGTCAGTAAAGATGATGGAGACTGGCGGCACCAGTCGGGGTGGGGGGAGGGGAAATGCCGGCATCAGAGCAGAGGAGTCAGGGCACGGACACACACCCTCCCAGCTGGGTTGAAATTCAGCTTCACTACTTGCTGGCTGCCACTTGCCTTCTCTGTGCCTTAGCATTATCAGCTGTCATCTGTATAATGGGATTAATAATGCCTCAAAGGGTTGCTGGGAAGATTAAAAGGGTCAACATGCAAAGGGCTTAGAATAGTGCCTGGCATGTGGTAACTGCTACACAAGCACTCATTTTAGTATAATTATTACTGTTGTTATTCTCAACATGTTACCTATGGGAACATAAACTTACAAAAATCTGGCACAATATGTATAAAATATGCATGCACTTCAGCTTATCGATTTTTTTCTCTTATTTTATCCAAAAGTGTTAACCATAAGTACATGAGGAATTGTGTGCAAAGATACTCATCACTGTGTTTTCATAGTAGCAAAACATTGGCAAACAAGTTGAAATTTTAACTTTAAGAGCTTCTTTGCATGAATGTCACATAATGTCAGTATAATGAACTGTTATGCATCAATTAAAACTAAAAAGAATGATATACCTAAGCGAATTAACACAGAAACAGAAAACCAAATACCACCTGTTCCCACTTATAAGTGGGAGCCAAACATCAAGTACACATAGACACAAAGATGGGAATAATAAACCCTGGGGACTCCAAAAGGTGGGAGGGATGGGAGCAAGGGTTGAAAAACTACCTTCCGTGTACTAAGTTCCCAATATGGGCTGCAGGATTATTAGAGGCCCAAACCTCAGCATCACACAATATACCCATGTAACAAACCTGCACATGTGTCCCCTGCATCTAAAATAAGATAAAATAAAGAATAAAAATATAGAAAAGAGAATGATATATACTCAAATGTGAATCTGTATCTCTGTCTGTAGCTCTACCCACATGCTCATTTACATTTATTTCCAATCCGTCTGATTCTGGAATTAAATTCTGAAAATGCAACACAGATGTTAATTTCTACTTTGCTACTACAATGGTGTTTTAATTTTTGTATTTCTCATTTATTATCTGAATTTTCAACAATGAATTCATTCCAAATGACAATAGCTTTATTTTTTTCTAATTGCAATACATATTCTGAAATTTCAAAAAATCAAAATACTCAAAATAAGTGGAATCACACAATGTCAGTAGACACATCGGTGGGATTCTACTTTTCCAGTTTGCTTTCATTGTACTTGCACATATGAAGGAGACATTCCTATAAATGAAGATTTCTAAGAAATGAAGATTCTTACAAATTCTATAAAAGGAGATATTCTTATAAACCACACATATACCCATAGTGTAAGTTAGGGCTGCAGGATTTGCAGTTTTTTTATTGTCCTGTGTTTTCAAAATATCACAGACATCATTGCCTTTGAATAAAGATAGATGTAACTTATTTTAATGAACTGGTTAGTCTAGAGCTTATGGAAATGTAATGCATTATTCATATGTATTGGTTCAAACTTCTGGGCTACTAGAAGTAGAATTAATGTGTTAAAAGAAATAGAGATTTAAGGGTGGGTGCAGTGGCTCACACCTGTAATCCTAGCACTTTGGGAGGCTAAGGCGGGTGGATTGCCTGAGGTCAGGAGTTCGAGACCAGCCTGGCCAACACAGTGAAACCTCATCTCTACTAAAAATACAAAAATTACCTGGGCATGGTGGCACATCCCTGTAATCCCAGCTACTCGGGAGCCGGAGGCAGGAAAATCGCTTGAACTTGGCCGGGGGGAGGTTGCAGTGAGCCAAGATCCCGCCACTTCACTCTAGCCTGGGCTGAAGAGCGAAACTCTGGCTTGAAAAAAAAGAAAAAAAGAAATAGATATTTTAAGTCTCTTGATGGCTATTTCAGATTATTTTCCAGAAAGATTATACTTATCCATACTCCTGTTAGCAGGATTCAAGGACTATCTAAGTGTACATGCATTTTTAATTTAACTGTTGAAACTGTTATCTCTTCAGTCTTAGTTGGCACTCAAAAGGAACTTTCGGTCCAAAGTCCATGAAGGAGCAGTAGAGATTCTATTGAAAAGTAAAAACCTTATTAATTCAAATGATAAGCATTTGAAGCCTTCGTAGCTGTAAATAATTCATTTACAAATGTCAAAAACAGAAAGTAAAGATTCTAGGAATCATAGCTTGAGAGTGTATAAGAAACAGATTGTATGGGCACCATCCAATTCCAGTGGAGAGTATCACTTTATCTGTAATCTCTTTATTCTTGGCTTCTTCTGCCAGTTGAAAATGAGCTGCAATTAGAATTATTTTGGGCACTACTTTTCCTTTCATTATTCACGGTAGAATGCATGCCTCAAGTATTTACTTTTGACTACATCCTTAACTTTGCAAAACATTTCTCTTATCTTTAGGTACATACACACACACGTTGATGTAATCACAACTAAACCTAATGCTGCGTCTTTCACTCATACAAAAGCACATTGAGACAGTCAAACTTGGTGCATGCTAAAGGGATATACTTGTAAGTTTTGCATATATCTGCAAATGGTATGCATGTGTGTGTGCATGTGTTGTGTGTGTGCCTATGTTTATTCTTGGGGTGAAGGACAGGGAAGGTTACTGCTGATAAAGATATCTGGGGTGTTCATCTGATCCCTCTGGTACTGCATCCTATAGTGAGGCTTAGATTTGCAGTGTGGCCATTGTAGTGCCTGGGAGCTGGCCTGCCCTTCCTCTGACTGATGCTCTAAAGGATCCCTGTGGGATAGGCTGACAAGAGGTATTCTTCTAAAGTTGGAGCTTGGGGGAGTCAGCGGCCTGCACCCAAGGCCCTCAACTGGAGGTAGGAGAGATGCAGATGGTCTCATCTTGAATTCCTGGACCGTGTTCTTTCCCTTCCAAGCTGCTGCCTTGGTCTCTGGTGGTCCCCACTCCTCTTTCTACCAAGGCAGTAACTGAATCCTGCAGGTATGGGCCAGCACAGGGGGGTCTGGGTCTGGCCCCTCCCTTCCCAGCTACTGCTTCATTCAGGCACATTCCCTGCGTCTGACCCACTGCTCTGTGATTGGTGCCCTTGGGTCTGTGTCACCACGTCTGGAGCTCAGCCTTCTGGTCACTCTTCCCCTGTGCCTCTGGTCCACCAGGAGCTCTTGGGCCATCCTCTCACAGGGTGCTCTGGCAAATAGGCTGTCCTTCCTGGGACGGAGCTCCTCACCCAGGACCTGGTCTTCTTTGTGTCACTGCAGCAACTCTCCCACCACGCTCACAGCTGTGGCTGACTAATGTGATCTGGGTGTGGAAGGAATTACCCAAAGGCCCAGAGACATGAGCCTCAGACAGCTTTGTAGGTCCCCACTGTAACTGGCTTTGTAGGGACGGTTCTGGTGGAAGATTCAACCACAGAATAACCCTTTCTGTGGATCAGCTTAGTTAAGTAGTATCCGTTCAGGTCCATTCCAGCCTTGCCCATGGGCAAATTGGTTCCTGGCTTTTGTCTCAGCAGCCAGCTGGGCATCATAAACAAGAAACCACTGACCAAGAAGCAAAGGTTGGCATGTTTTCAGTGGGCCTTGAACTTCTACCCAGAAACCTTATCTCTGGCAAAACAAATTCTCTGATCAGTTCCAAATTCTATGGTTGGAAATAGCATTGTGGGAAGGAGTTGACCAGAAAACAATGCAGGAACACCTTATTTGTTTGCAATAGGCATGGCAAAGTACCTCTTAGACTGCTTCAGAGAAGGTTTTTAATGCAGATCTCTTAGCACCTCTGACCCTGGAATGAACTTGCCCTCTAGCACGGTCCCTGCTCGATTTGCTCCCACCCTCAATCTCCTGCCAGGTGCTCAGGAGGTCTGCTCAAACACCATGCTGCCTGCCCTGCCCTCTCAGTGTACGCCGCAGGCTACTCCAGGACCTTAGACCAGCTGGTTTCTTCTAAAGTTACCCAGAGCACCCCAGGAGCCGCCTCAGGACACCTCCACTTCCCTCACAAACATGGACATCTTAGAGTTTTTCTCCAGACAGAACATCTGTCACCCTGAGACTGGTTGGCTTTCGGGAAGTACACTCGCTGCAGGAGGGTTTGAAGAGTTAACAAAACCATTCAGGATTCTTTGCCATTGGTGATCAACCCACCAGGGTTGTGTCATTTCTTCACTGTTTTTTTTTTTTTTTTTTTTTTTTTTTGAGATGGAGTCTTGCTCTGCCGCCCGGGCTGGAGTGCAGTGGCTGGACCTCAGCTCACTGCAAGCTCCGCCTCCCGGGTTCACACCATTCTCCTGCCTCAGCCTCCTGAGTAGCTGGGACTACAGGCGCCCGCCACCTCGCCTGGCTAATTTTTTGTATTTTTTAGTAGAGATGGGGTTTCACCGTGTTAGCCAGCATGGTCTCGATCTCCTGACCTCGTGATCCGCTCATCTCGGCCTCCCA